>NC_136489.1:52577374-52964874 GCF_053919585.1 Euprymna scolopes | reverse complement strand
TCGCTATTGTTATTATCGATTATTAGTTTTTGTCATTATTATTATTATTATTATTATTATTATTATTATTATTATTGGCTCACATGGAATTTTCACATAGGTCATCAGAGGTCTAATTGAAAACCTGTTGTTTTTCCTGGAATCTGAGCGACAACAAGTCTCTCCAGACGTGCAGCACTCTCCACCTCCTTCGATAGCATTTGCAAATAAATTTGCGTTATCGCAACATCATCTCACCATTGATTTCTCGCTGGCAGCGTACTGTACTAGAATTTGAGTGGCACTAAACCTCCCCAAGGTCCCAGTTCTCTTCGCGCTTGTCCAACGAAGGTCTGCTCTCTCCTCGGTCTTTCCGTCGTCCTTGACCCTTTTTGTCTATTTGATATCACACTTTTTTTGGAGGTGGGAGGTGATGGGACAATGGAAGGGAATGCGTGATGGGGATGTAGAACTTGTTAATAGACAGCTTCCATGTTCTTAATTGCTTGTAACGCTTCTTCGTGTTTTGCCTCTGCAGCAGATTGTCTGGCTCACGCATGTGTTTCATGTGTATTATTCTCCGCATTCAAGGGGTTTTCTTAATATTTCAGCCGTTTTCATTATCGTTAGCCGTTGTATCTTTGCAGCCATTCCTCTGATTCCAATTTCTCTCATTCTTTTTTCAAAGTTTTTCGGGATTATTCCTAGTGCTCCTACTATTATAGGTATTATTTTGATTTTCTTCATTATTATTATTATTATTATTATTATTATTATTAATGTTTGTTTGATATTATTATTATTATTATTATTATTATTATTATTATTATTATTATTATTATTATTATTACTGTAACAACATCCGCTGGTGTTCCCTTGAGTTTTGGTGGCAACAACTCTACCTAAGTTTCCAATACTCTCCACCATGTATAGAGTACAGGAAATCTTTTCTCCACTGGAATTTGGGTGGCAATAAACATTGCTTAAGCCTCAGTCCTCTTCGAACTCATCAAGTAGAGTTGTGGTTTTAGTTTTTCTTGTCTCAGTTTCTTTCTATCCTCCTTGACTCTCCTTGATTAATCAGTGTGTTGCAATATATGCCAACATTTTTTTTTTAATTGGAGGAGGGTATTTTACTAAGAATGTTGTAGTTTCAGTTTTCTTTTTCCTATGTGGTTCTCCTCTTTCGTTTAATTTTACTTCAGTTGAAGTTTCTATACCGTCGTGTAGCGTTTATCGATCATGTAGATTGATTTCATTTCCGAAACCTAGTGTTTTCCTTAAAATTTCAGTTGTTTGCAGCGTTACCGTTTGTTGTATAGTCTCAGCACTTGATTCTGTTTGCTCCTGGTATTTTATTCGGTTCATTGTACCCCTATAATGACTAGTATTATATCGATTTTATTTATATTTCTTATTCCTTTTATTTATTTGGCAGATTCCGCGTATTTGTTTCATTATTCTGTTTCTAAGATCTTCATTCTACGGTCTGTTGGGACAACACGGTCTAGTATTTGAGTTTCTTTCTGCTTTATTAATAATTGTATAATATATATTATAACATCCGATGTTCTTTCTTGGGTTAGTTTATCTGTTTGTACATTCATGTCCCAAAATATGTTTTTCCGGTTTCTGCTTGTCCCACTTGTCTGTATGTTCGAGGTAAAGTCACTTGTAGAGCTCCCAAGGCACTGACTTCCCAACACATTCGCCTCTGTCCATATATTCTTTTAGGGTTAGTTTACGATTCAAATATTTATGTACTTTATTGTTTCGTCTCTTTCTCATCGTAGTCTATATTTTCTGTTTATCTGTTTTATCTAGTTTATCTTTGCTATTTTTAGTTTTAATCGAGTTATTTTCAGTAGTAGATATTATGTTCCTCTGTTAACGCGTCCATTTAATTTGTATGCATATGTTGTCAAGATTTTCTTCTGTTGTCATTCCTCTATTTTTCTTTTCTTGTATTTTTGCTTCTGGTTTCGTACTTTTCTGTTTTGTTCTTGACGAGGTTTCTCGCTGCGGTGATTGATCCTTTTGTTTTCCGAATGATGTGCTTTTCCAAGTCTCTTAATGTATGCATTCTACACACATTCGTCCATGTATCAGTCTTCTTCATCTTTTGTTCCTGGGATTTAAAATATAAGGCGAATAAAATAAATAAATTACAAGCGGCAACGCGTTGTTTCGACCGTTGGGGAAAGAAAGAAATAAGAGGAAACGTGAATGTATTGATGTGTCATATATATATGGCATTAATTTCTATATGCGTGAGAAAAGAGGATAAGAAAAACGACCGAGTATTCTTTGAGAGCTGAGAGTTAACACGGATATTGAGAGTTAGTCGTGTAAATTAAGCTAAAAGGAGATAGTACAAATTGCGGAGTTATGCGAAGAAGTTCATACATATTTTTGTATCACAGACAGCAGCTTCTTTCTCACGTATAGTCTTTTAGATGTAACGCATTGTTAATTGTCATTAGTCTTCTCGTTTCTGATCAAGATGCTAAAGTTCGTATTTGGACTAGCCTATGAATGGTTCAGAGTATCTTACTAGCGATATATTTCAGGTGTTTATTCCTTGGTTTCTCCTACATAGTTTTCTTTCTAAGAATGTACTTGATCTTCTTAAGCTACTAAAGTTCATACTTTTATTTGTGAATCCATAATTTATTGTCATTTCGTAAAGATATTTCTAAATATTAATGTTCAATAAATAAATTGTTTAATGTGTGCATTAACAGGTTTTCAGATTAATTATCTACATAGGCGATATTGTAAACAATCAAGAGGAAATTGTTGAGAAGCATCCTCGTCCTCATCAACATCATCATCATGCCGAAGTTTGATGTGCAAACGAATAGTAACAACTCTTCCAAAAGACTTGGCATCTTTAGTTCTGATTATTGCAAGCACATTGGTGACACCTGCAATAATATGGAAAACGGACCGTGTGAGTATAAACATATCGCTTATTTTCAAACATATATCGTTTTTATTCAAATTACACCCCAAACAAGGCACAGTGCCACTTTGAAGTGGGGATTACTATCGGGGACATAAGTTGCTATTCATCTAATCTACGTTTTGATTTAGACACAGAAAGAGAGTTTAGGAAATTATAGATAGTTGTTGTAGCTAGTCGAATGCTTTTTGGGGAAATCTGGCAATAGGATGGTTATAGATCGAAGCTCAGTCGAGAACTCACCATAAAAATTACGATAAACAGAGACCGGCTTGCAATGTCACTTTCGTACAAAAAAGGTTGTAAGGAATGGAAAATGGTGTCACCTATTACGCTTTGAAGCCTGTTTGGAACTATATAAGTTCCTACTCAGATGTGGCAGTACCCGATTTTAGAACGTACTTGGCTCTTATGCAGATAGAGGATTACATTGGCAGTGAGATACCTATTAGTGCTGTAGAGTTATCCAACAATTCCAGTGATCTTCGTAACAGGTTTGATATATATGTTCTATTTTAAATCAGAAGTGAAGGTCAATACCAGAAGTTTGACAATACATGGTGCTTCCCCAACACGAAAGCCATTCATTTTAATTGGGGCGTGATGAAGGTCCGAGCGATTATGATGAAAAGAGAAAAGTTCGGCTTTAGGTGTATTAAAATTAACCAGCCAATGTTTCGCATTGCACGACGTGCTCAAGATGAGAAGAGAGAGAATCAGAAAAATATTCGCCATTGCCGGCCTTTGAAGTGTTGACATATATTGGGGTGTCGTCTACATAAATATCTATGAATGATATAAGAATGTGATTCAGGGAGATCATTAATGTAGATGAGAAAAGGTGCTTGGTCCATGATAAAACCCTGAAGGACGCCGGAATTGAAACTATGAGCTTCTCTTTTCTGCCCATCGACGACTACTCTTATAAGCTTGTCAGGAAGAAAAGAGTTTAATAATTGAGAGAATATTTCTAGTTGTTCCGTTGCTGTCAGTCTTGTACAGTATACATTTATGGCATACCCTATCAACAGCTTTGGATGTATCAAATGCTATCGCCCTAGAAACGTAGCCCACAGTCGAGAGATTCAGTAATTATGTTTGATATTACAATTAATACATTAGCCGTAGATCTAGCAGAACAAAAACCATATTGCATGTCACTGAGTAATTTATTTTTGCCGAGGTGCTTCAACACTTCCTTATTTGTCATAGATTCCAGCAACTTACTCATGGCACACATAGAATTTTGTAAATGCAGAGCAAACTGGTGAAGTTTTCAAGAGTGTTTGGAAGCATTTCTACTTAAGGCAATGTTTAAACAGTTTTATAAGTATGAAATCTTGTTGAGCACTATAATTGGAAATCAATGTTTTCATAAGCTTGGCAACATCACGCACATATTTATGTATGTCGCATAGCGTGTTTTCAATTACATAACGAAATACGGGGCGTAAGCAGTCCTAGTCGCAAAGGGTAGAATTTTTAGCAAAGTTCTTGAAAACAACTTTGTCAGATACTGACAAAATTACCTCAGGTCCATTGATGACGGTTAGGATAGAAAAAACGGCTCCATTCAGGACTGTTTATTATTCGCAAATACTTATGCGAACTAAGCCGCTGCTCAACTACTTATAACTTGACGAATCTCTCGCATTCTTTATTGCCTTTTTTCCAGGTGCTGCTGGAAGTGATAAACGTGACTTTAATTTAACGTCTGTTTCGCTGAAAGCAATGAAAATAGTGGTTTCTTTGCGTAGTTGCAGCGGCATATGCTGGAGTTAACCACAGCTGGCTGTTTCTCATATAGTCTCAATGATAGTAACTCCGCTGTTATGAGTGCAATAGAGGGCAAATATGTTGTGAGCAAGTTCTATTAAGAAAACGTATTTTCTTTGGCGATGTTCTTACCATATGCCAAACCATATAAAATGTAGGCACATATTCCATACCATGACGATTTTTGAAATCAGATTTTGATTTCACTTTTGAATATCCTTTAATCGCACTCTCATATAAGCAAACAGTCGGCCTAATTCCAGTTTCTAACATGAACAGTAGAGCAGGCTTGATCTTGTGGTAATTGTATTTCAACCTCTGAAAGGTTGGAATGTAGACCCTTGATGTTGGAGAAAAGAAAACTGTACTGGGAGATGTTAGGTTCATTTATTTTAGAATTATTTCTTGATAAATTTCAGAGATTGTTTATTTATTATTATATTGTTATGTGTAAAAGGAGCACGTAAACAGTTAAACAGTTATATATATATATATATATATATATATATATATATATATATATATACATACTAGCAGTAGTACCCGTCGTTGACTTGGTTCAAAAACAGCCTACAGCAAATGGACTGTGATTGATGAAAGTATGATAGGTTATGAAAAGGAGGGGGTTGTAAAGAGATAGGGTTTGATACTCAAATATTTTACCCTAAGCAAAATATGATGAAGTAAAGATAATTTTCGCGAAAATATATGTTTTTATATCAATTTGTTTCCATTCGTAGCCAAGAGTAGCCAACAAAATGATGTTTCCTTACAAAGAGAAAATGTTATATATATATATATATATATATATATATATATATATATATATATATATATATATACAAGAAATAAATGTTACGATAGTCAATAAAAGTTACTTTTATGGAAGAAAGGTTCATTGGACTGTATTTTTAAGTAGTTTGTAAATTTTTTTTAATTCACGAACCAGTTTTAAAAAATAAAAATGGCAGCGACTTTGAAATGGAGAGCCCCGTTTTTAATTTGAAGGAGGGGTACCTGAGCATTTTGTGTTTACAATTTAAGAGAGTTCCCTCAACGTAAGAAATATTTATAAACATATTTTAATGTTTTTCGTTATTTTGTGTTTGAGGAATATTCGACTATGTCATGTGTAGTTTATATAAAGAATTAATTAACTAGTTATCGCTTCAAATTTCATTTTAATTTCGGTTCGCTGAATAATTTAAAGTAAAGAGCATTAAAAACTATTTCAAAACAAACAAAACATAGAATTAAGTTTCATATATTATGGTAACATTTATTTCTTATATATTTATTTTTCGCGTAGTCGTTTGTTGACTTTTCTGCTAAACACTCTTACTAAATAATATCGACGAAATATCGAAAAACAAAGAAACAAAAACAGTTTTGAAAAATAATGACGCTTTACTTACTTTAGTAAAATAATCCGAAACAGCAAAATGGAATATAAAAAAGTAAACACTTCAGTTTTTTAAAGCAAAGAATCGATATAAAGATGAATAAGAAGAACATGGCGCCATTTTAAAGCAGAACACTTTGTTTCAGTTTTACAGTATTAAACGGTGTAGTATTTCACCGTCGAATCAGGGTTGTACTATTGTAATGTAATGAACATGCAGCAAGGGGTGTAACCAACAGAATTTTTTCTAGTACACTGACAATAAAAAGCTTAAACATCTATATAAATAAAAATAAAAAGGATACGTAAATGTTTTAAAAAGACACGTAATCACGTGAGCAGGATTGTTTTCCTTCTTTTGACACGATAACAAATAACGTTCTTATTTTTTATTATTTATCTTTTTATCTATTTTTGAAAGAGTGCCACGTGCAAGTGGAGAAGGGAAAAAACAGAGTTATGCAAAATTTGTGTCGAGAATTGTCTAAAGTTCCAACTTATTTTGGGGGGGTCACTTTAATAAGAACGTTAATTTATGAGGTAAATTTATTCGACACAATATGACTCAAAAAAAAAATAAAAGCTTAAGATTAAAGTTAAGTTGTTATTGTGGAATTTCACCTCTTTTAAAAAACCTTGTTAAACTTTGTGATATATTTACATTCTATGGAGGTCAGGCGCGAACGAGCACCCAATAATTTTATTATACCATATTTCTTCAAACTGAAACATAATTATAAAGTATACTTACGCAAATAAATATGAAACGTCTTTGTTAAAGTTTGTGCCATATTTCCATGGAGTACAGGCGCGAACGCAGACCCCACAATTTTATTATACCATCCCTATTTAAGTTAAAACATACTTATCAAAGTATTCTTATGTACATCTATAGCAAAAACCCTTGTAAACGTTTTTTTTTTTTCATTTTTTATTTCCATACTTTGGGGTCCAGGGGCGAACGCAGACCCCCACAATTATTATGAACCACCGTTCTGCCAGATCAAACATACCCATTCCTTATCCTCGATACATCTTCTATCATTATATGTAATCAGTTTTTTTTTAAATAGTCAACCATATAGGAGCCTATTCGTGACCAGACACACACACATACGATATTAAGTGTTACTTTTAGATTTTTTAAATTAATGAAACCCGGGCGACCTCTACATGCATTAGACATACATATATCTTATTTCTTGTTCTGTAAATGGGTTGATTTGGTAGCCTATGTTTTCTAAAAGTTCAGATAAAAGTTAAAATTTGGACTTGGGTTTCGAATACTGTGACCGGCAGAATAATTATCCTTCATACTGGTGATTGACAGTAAAAATAATTAAATACTGTGCGTTAAAGTCTGCGTGTTGATAAGAATTGAAAACCATATTCATCGTAAAATTGTCTAGCCCATTAAATACTAAGACGAGATCTCTAAAATAATAATAATTATGTTATCAAATTGTATTGAATAATGCTAAGTAATTGGACACGGTCGCTTACCTTTTACTTAGACATAAATAAATTTCACTTCTCTTATTTACATGTTGTTCTTATCGTTCAATGGATGGTGAAGTTTTTCTATTTAACATTGTCATTAATAAACTCAGTCGCAAAAAAGACAAAGAATAGGAAGGAACTCCAACTCCCGTTCAGGTTTTAAGGAAATACCTTTATTCCTCCTTCTCCCGCAACATGTGGTTTCTCCTTACGGCTGTGATGTCGCCCACGTCCCTAACCTGATCTTTTAATCTAACGTCCTCTTCGATCTGCGCACACGTTCTTTTTATAATCTGTTTTTTCTTTACCGTGACGTCACTTCGCACACGGCTCGGTATTTGCATACAGCCGCCATACTCGCGTCCACTCTCTGCAAAATCTGTAGTATTTGAACTTGCAATCGTAGAGATCGTGATGTTTTTTTCTTTTTGTGGCTGTAATAATTAGCACAATAAAGCAGAACAACAAATGACCCCATTATTTGCACTAAACTTGGATTTATTTTTTTTACAGCCAGTTCATTTCGATGAACTGCATCTCGCCGACCAACTTCTGGCGTATGGTCATTTTGATGTTGAACACTCCTTTAAGGGAATTGATCTCACTTGTATATCACTCCCAACGTCATTACCACGTGATTAGGTGTAAATTATGCTGAGACACTAGTTCTCATTAGATCACTAAAGTTAAGCAGTATGTAGGAGGAGATCGACTCCCACATGCAAGAACGGTAAAAACCTTGCATTGTCGTCTTCCCTGATCGGTATATACATGCGACTGGTGATCGCTTGTTAATTTAATATCTCCCTGATAATTCCTTCTTCAACGCGCATAGGGTGAAACCCGCTGGCATATATAGATATACTTCCAAGTTCCAATGTCGACATTTCAATCGCACGACAGCCAAATCTCTAACTTATCCTCTAAAAATGTTTTCTATTCTTTAATTTAATCACGTGCCTTTACTTAACTTCTTTACGATTAATATCACTCTTACCTTGTATACGTAATGATTTTAATACGAATATCAGAGTATTTGAAGAAATTTACAATGTTTATGTTTACCATTCATATATTTAGATGGTGTGGATGTACCGTCTTTTCCAAGAAAAATTCAGGTTGCATCATTGAATAATGAACCCCCGAAAGACAAGTGAGTATTTTTTGTATAACATATCTCAATATATGAAAAAGAATATATGCTTGCCTGTCAGTTTTGTATAGAAGAATGATTACACGAGATAAAATGTTTATTTACATCCTTTACTGGTCATAACTGCGTAATTTGCTTTTGCTACAATGGATGCTTAAGCTAATCAACCATAAATTTACCCTTTCTCAGAAGAAAGCTAAAACTTGAAAGAGCAGCATTATTATGGCCGAACACGGACTATAACTCATCCCGACAGCAATAAAGCTTGACGTATCGCTAACTTCCACGGACAATACGCATTCAAGTTGTGCTATTTAGTTAATTCAAAATATTTTAACAAGTTTCTATCATTTATAAAGCTTCGAAAGCAACAACATATATGTATCATTCGGATTATTCGTACTTCTCTTCCCATGCTAGATGTTTTTGTTTTCTCACAGCTTTTCGACCGATATAGCCTCCGATTTCGTACGCGTTCGTCCTATCAAACTCGGCAATACTTATGCCGAATGTGCGAATCTTTACACATTTCAAACAAAACCATTAATTTTATCTGTTATTTAGAGCACTGCCGGGGGATGCTAATTAACTTGAACAATTATTATTATGCTTGTTGTTGATGCTTGAAAAATAAAATGTTAGAAAATATGTATCGAGACAAATTATGTATTGTACATATAAAATATTTAGTATTCATATATCGGTAGTATTAATGTAGGAATGTTTGAACGAACAGGACTGTTAGCTAAGGAAAAAGAATACGTGGCAAAGATGGATCAGCTAATTTGTGTTTTTGCTACGTCAGTTAATGACACAATGAGATGGTTACAAAATGAACCTAGAGTTTTTTTATTAGTGGATTAAGTCAGAGAAGAGAATTTTACAAGCTAGCACGGAAAACATCGATCCACCTTTGGGGGCTGGGAGAAATAAGCCCTTATTATGTATAACTTACAACGTCTAGCAGTTCCGATAGGAAGTTGAGAATAAAGTTTATATAAAATAGACTTAGTGTTTGGTGTTCCTTCGAAATGATACATTTGTCTCGGGGCTGGAAGAAACAGACTAACAGAGTGAGAGACCTAATCGTCCCTAAGAATAAAATATGTTTTTCCTTTGGATGAACCACGCGGACCAAAATAGTTATTTGCTGCTATAAAAGAATGTCCGCGTTAATTTTTATAACGACGTAAACGCTAGAGACCTCAAATGATTGGAATTTTTATGGACATTTCTTTTATGGGTTTAAATTGTTTTTGAAGGAGTAAAAAACGAGTTAAAATTGAAAAAAAAACGTTATACACTTTGTACATTTATACACTTTGTACATTTATACACTTTGTACATTTATACATTTATACACTTTGTACATTTATACATTTATGTACTTCGTACATTTATCTTAGTTTATATTTACTCCGTTCATGTGCGTGTCGCATTAGTACACTGATAACGCCATCAGTTTTTTATGCTACAGTTTTGCTTCGGCTTCGATTCTAGCTGATGGCATCCAAATACCTTTTTTTATGAAATCACGACTTTATAATAATATGTACAAAATTTGGACGAATTAAAATATCATACTCAAACGTATTTTATAACTAGACAAATCCGGACGCCCTCTTCCGTTAGTCCACTATATAACATATCCACGGGATTAGATTGTTTTTGTTAGCTATGATCATGTAAAATGTTACAATAATGCTTAATAATATTCTACCTATCTCATTTACTGAAGTTTAAATATTAGCTCTTGATGTTTGTCTAATAATTAGTTGTCACTTATATCTCATATCTTGTGCCACGTATCGATGGGAAACAGATCACAGGATACATCGGTTAATATGTTGTGAGAATAATCAGAGGAAAACAGTATTCTGAATGATCAAATTAATTAAAAATTATCAATCCTCTTATGAACAAAAATCCGAAAAAAATAAGGTTTTATATAAAAAAAAGTTTTTTGCAGTTTAGAGAATCCAAACAAAGCCAAAGAGGACGTAACGTAGAGTTCATGTTGGCAAGAAATATTCGCTCTGTTGCCTACTCCAGCTATGAAAACTTAAAAAAAGAAAACAAGATGACTAAAGTATTTCAGACAGAGAACAGGTGTTTTCAAGAACTTTATGGCTGGAAAAATTATACGGATAAAGGAATGTCGAACAAAAGTATTTGACATGCTATATATGATATAACAGGAAACAAATTTCAAAGACATTAAGTGAGAACGAAGGCATTCTAATGGAAATCCTATATGACGCGCTTGAAATCCCTGTTGCTATAAGCCAACATTCTCTATACTCCCTGAATTAGATACCAGAAGAGTCAGTGTGTCAAATATCATCACCGCAAGTACAAGTGAATTAGAAAAACCCAAAAAGTGAATAAATTATATCTAGACTCGGAAACAGGAAAATATTATATTATGTTGGTACAAAAAGAGTATCGTTTTCTAACATATGTTATATTTGTATACGATTTCTGAATTAATTCATTGAGATATATATATATATATATATATATATATATATATATATACAGGCATGTTATATATCATTTTGAAGCGCGTTTATTTGCTCTATCGAATCGTGTTATTCGTTGCATATTTTGCAGATTTTCGACAGAATGGACAAAATTCAAATCCGCACGATTTTTTTGTTCCAGTTCAATCGCAATGGTGATCAGAGCCTCGAAGATAAAGACGGTCAAGGCTGGTCAACTGCGCTTGTTAACGCACATTTGAAAACCTTAAATGAAGCTGATCCTCGAAAAACCACACGAGAAGTTTCTGTTTAACTCGAGTCTACCACTCAAAAGTTATTCACAATTTAAAGCAAATAGGGAAGTAAAACATCTTGGATAAATGGGTGCCGCATGAATTGAACGATAATAAAAAAAATCGTCATATTGAGGTCTCTTTTACACTCCTTCTGCGCTTCTCAAGCGGATTGTAACGTATTATATCGAGTGGATCTTCTCCGAGAACCGGCGACGTTCGGCACAGTGGTTTTATGCTGGAGAAGTTTCACAACACTTCCCGAAGCCAAAATTGCACCAAAAAATGTTATGGCGATTTTTTGGTGCTCTGCCTCCGGTCTCATCCATCACAGCTTCTTGAATCCGGGCGAAACGATTTCGGTGGAGAAGTACTGCAAAAAATTGACGAGATGCACTAGAAGCTTCAACGTATGTGCCCGAGATTGCTCAATATGAAGGGACCAATTCTCCTCCATGACAACGCTCGGCCGCATGTTGCTCAACTGACCTTGCATAAGCTGAACGAATTGGGCATCATCCGCCATATTAACCGGTCCTCTGTTCACCGATTATTTTCAGGCATCTCGACAACTTCCTGAGCAAAAAATGCTTCAAAAGCCGATAGGATGCCGAATTGACCTTCAATGACTTCATCGCTTCCAGAACTCCGGATTTCTATGCTAATGGGATAAATAAACTTGTTTCTCGTTGGAAAAATGGTTCGTATATCGATTATTAAAGTTTATTATGAAACGAGTTATGATCTTTTGAAGTTAAACGCAAAAAATCTTTTTTTCATCAACCTAATAGCAAAATTTAACGGAAAATATTTAGTTCCGGGGGGGGCAGTTGTAATGTATATGAATACATTCCAGTTTTTTATCCTTATCAGAAGTTGATTGGCTAGTTAAGCCATAAATATCGACTGATAAAGACACATGGAACAGACGTCAAGATTTCCGCTCCTCACGCAAGAAATATCAGCTTCGACCACGAACACTGGTTCAGTAAGGCGACTGACCCGATTATTACTCGATAATGTCAAGGCCAACTCAGTTCTTCAAATGATATATATAATCCTTTCGCAAGAGATATAAATTCTCATCTTCAGTGCTATTTTCATAAATGTTCGGTCGATGTACTTAAAATACAATTGCGATTTACTTAGAACTCCTTGCAAATCATTTCTGACGGAAGAAGTGCTTGTGGATTTAATTATAGGTTCCGTTCGAAATTTTGTTCAGATTGCCGAGTTTAACAGAAAGATACATGAGTGTGACAAGATACATCTGAATGAGGGTGTGGGGTACATCAACCACAATGTTGTGACCATAACACTTAAGATAAGAACAGTTGTCCGTAGAATTATTATTATATGAACACACGGGAGAAGCTCTTCAACACTGTAAATTATCTTAAATTTTTATCATTGTTCCAGTGTAATGTTTTTAATATTTCTTCATTTTTTACAGGTGGCAAGCTCTTCGTATAATTCTTGCAATCCAAGGTTTGGCAACATCCTTGCCATGGAACATGTTCATTAATGCACAACCAGTAAGAAACATTCCCTGTTGTTATCTTCCTTTTTTGCTCCAGTGCCCTTTTCAAAATCGAAGGTATGTAACGTAGTTGTTACATGTCCACACTCGAGACCAACACGGTGTATGCTGATAGCGCAATGAAACAAAGACAAGGAAATAAATCAATTTATTTTACCGTGCAACAAAAAAAAATTATTTGCAGGTACTTTCCAGAATAATGCCTTGTCTCTTGCTCAAAAATCTTCTTGTACTCCAATGTGCTTAAGATTATTAATGAATTAACTCTTATCGGCAGGTTTTACTAAAAATTACTGTACGACTGACTGCTCCTTCTGTTTGTCGTGTAGAAACAATGTGTAAGGTAGCGTGAATCAGCAGGACCGAATCGCACATTTAGTCATGCCAGATTTTGGTCGGACATAAGGGGATTTACTAAAATTTTACGACTAAATTATGTACGATTATTTGCTCCTGCTGCTGCTTTGCTAATAAAGCAACTTTTGTATGAACGAACTACTGGGTTTATCAGCGCAAAATATTGTAAAAACATACTGTGGTATTATTGAAATGAACAATAAAATGAATTTACTCACAAGTTTCAATCGAGAGGTTATTTTTAGATTTATATAAAAAGTATTTACAAAAAATAAATTATTGTTTAAATATTCTTCCTTTAGGCATAAAGTAGATAGATACATAAGTATTTATTTACGTAATGAACTTCTTAAGGACTGACAGAATTATTTTTTCCAATTTTATGTGACACATTTTCGGGGTTTTTTTTGGGGGGGGTCTTTAAGGTTTCTTTTTTGGATTAGTCGTGCCTTAATTTTACTAATTATGCACGACTAGAAAATAAACACGATTTTATGTACGTCTAGTTAATAATAATGATAACCAATTATTTGGCACACTGTATTGGAAAAAATAAGTCTTAGTCGTTAAGGATTTAATTAGTCAAAGCTTCTTCAACAGTTTAAATTTTAAAAGTTTAACAGACAAAAACAAGCAGTATTTGATAATAATAATAATAATAATAATAATAATAATAATAATTATTATTATTATTATTATTATCATCATAATAATAATAATAATAATAATAATAATAATAATAATAATAATAATAATAATAATAATAATTTCTTCTACTTTATACAAAGATTTCCTAGTGTTACATTGTTATTGTGTTACAAAATTCAAATTTTACAGAAAAAGGTCACTTATAAAATATAATTTGCAAAAAGAAACAAATTGTCGGCTGAAAGTTGTGACTGTGACTTAATTCGTTTTGTCATTTATTTCAATAATAAAGGAATAAACTTGTTTATTAGTTTTTACAAAGATTAAACAATTTTTTAAAAATGGCACACTGGGTTGAAAACAGTCTCAGGTTAAAAGAATTTGCTCAAAATAATCGCGACTAAGTAGTTTTATTGTTCATTTAACTAACAATATCTGTTGCCCTAAAGGACTCAGTATATGTAGGGAATATTTAATACAAATCGGAAGTTTTCTTTTAGTAAATATCTTTTTTATGTGCGGACTTAAAAAGATATTTTCCAAAAATAACCTCTTGAAACTTCTGTTTAAATTCGTTTTATTGTTTATTACAAGATTGTTTTACGATATTTTACGCTGACGAGCCACGTGTAAGAGTTGCTTTAATCAACAGTAGCGGCAATTCGTCGTAAATTTATCGCACATAATTTTTAGTCGTGCATATTTTATAAAACCGCTTATAACCCACTGTCCTTTAATTGTTAATTTACTTTAAAAGCAGTAAATAACAAGGATAAGAATTACTGACGAAATAAGATAAATAAAAAAAACACTTGTTTGTATTTGGTCATCTACAAAACTATCATCACTCCACAAGGAAAAGCAATTCAACATTATTCAAATAGGAGTTATGTCCCTTGAGTCGCACTTAATAGTTCCTTGTTTTTGTCTGATCCTTTATTTGTTTAAATTTTACTTAAGAACATTTTACGTGTTGTCTGAATCTAATTAATTTTTGCGCTTGTATCGCTTGAAGTCTCAGCGTTGTATTCTAGGCCATATAACGAGTTGAACATAATGATTCTGTTTATCTTGTTAATGAGTCGTCTATTTGATGTGTGCAACGTATTTTAATATGTTATAATCTCATGTGTGCCACGTGTTCATCGGTTTCTGTACATGTTGACATAATAAATAGTTTATAGACAGAAAGATGGAAAAACATCATTTACATTTGTGCTGTACAAAGAACGACATACCTTAGACCACAACCATTGTCATTTGTTCTGACGGGCTCCGGTAATGTAGCCCTGGCTCTCATGAAAATTTCAAACTACCAAATTGTTCTATATTTTATATTATTGTGGTTGCGAGTTGTGAGGCCCGAGGTGGCACACCGATCTCTTTTCCACAGTTGATTAAGTTCATTTACCCACTCCAGTTCTCCCATGATTGCCATCGTCTATTTATACTACACAGCTCCCAGTTACAGACTATTTAACTAAACTTTCGACTTCCCACGTGTGATCTAAAATTGACTTCCTTTTCTGACGTAACTTTCTACATTGCATTAAAACACATCACACAAAATCTATTTTGTTTATCCATTTTCTTTGTCCTAAATTCCTAAAAATGTCATTCTATGTGGAAAAAGATATCAGAATGACATTTCACCCACCAAATTACATTTCTACAAACTATTTGATGTAAATATTTGAAATATAAATATTTATTTCGATGTGATATAACTCCGTCTGATATTCTTGCTTTACAAATCATAAGAGCATTATAATACGCATCATAATAATGGACTATTTTCTAATCTACTTTCTGATTTTCATTATCATTTTTTTTACTTTTTCATTCCTTCCTTATATTGTGATATAGTTATCTCTGCTGCACAGTTCGTTGTGTATTTTCTTCCTTTTCTCGTGTAATTCTAATATTTTATGGACCCTTGTCTTCTTACGCCGTGCAGAATATCAGGTTCGAATTAAGTAGTCACAGCAACCAAATCAATCATTTTATATACTAGGCTACATAACGAGCGTACTTATGTGAGTTGTACACTAGGAGTCTCTTTATCTTTTAAACGCGTTATCTATCCAATGTGTGTAACGTATTCTAATATGTTTTCATCTGTTGTTTTAAACTTCTGTTATTGATGTGTGTATAATAATATATGTTTCAACATACTAAACAATGTATAAACAGAAGGGCGGAAAAACATTTATTTTTAGTGCTGGACAAAGAACGGCATACTTTGAATCGCAACCATTTTCGTCTGTTCCGACGGGCTCCAGAAATGTAACTATGTGCTCGCGAAAAATCTAAACAACCAAGTTGTTTCATATTTATATTTATTGTGGTTGCTAGTTGTGGGCTCCGAGGTGGCACACGGATCCCTTTTCAACGACTACATATGTTCATTTTACGGTCCAGTACTCCCATGACTGCCATCGTCTGTCTCTACTACGTAGCTCCCAGTTACGGACTGTTCAATTTAACCCTCTACTTTCAACGTATAGTCCAAAATTACTCCCTTTGCTGACGTCCCTCTCTACGTAGCATCAAAACAAATCATCTGTTGTTTTTCCAAAATGTATTTTGTTTATCAATTTTTGTTGTCCTGTTTTTCTAAAACAGCCCGATACATTTTTAGTAAAAGACATAACTAAGAGAATGATATTTTATCCATCAAGATATATTTCTGGAAACTATTTAATGTACATATTTCAAATGTAAATATTTATTTCGCGTTGATAAGATTCTTTCTGACGTTCTACTTTTGCAAATCATAATTATTGACTATTTCTATTCTTGGTGTTCTACGGTAGGCTAACAATATAACATCAATGCATGGATCACGCACTGTTTGTTATTAGTGTAGACGTTCCGATATTTTCTAAGGCAAATTAAAGTATTTTGAGAAAATGCTTTATACGGAATACAATAAAAACATTAAGGAACATTCATTTTGTAACTGTCTTTGTGTTGTATAAGATTATTATATCTAAAATTATAAATAAAATGTTTCTATTTATTTCTTATTATATATACATATATATATATATATATATATATATATATATATATATATATATATATATATGTTTTTAGTATTTTCAAGATTACAAATTAATGATAAACCCTAATTCAACCGACATGGAGAGACATTATCAAAGCAGTTTCATGAATTACATCACCATTTGTTCGATGATCCCCAGTGTACTCTTTGCGGCAATTAACGTCTTCATCACAAATAGCAGGTGACTTTCATTTATTATTACATGATATAACTAGATAAGTTTTTTAACATGGGTGATGCTTTAAAAAGTAAATCTAACAAAGTGTATATTTTGTGTTCATAATAAATAATTAAAGTTATTAAAACTTTATATGTCCAATATAGAGTAAAGTGTATATTCTTAACGAGCTAAGATCTACTACAAACTGTGTTAAACTCATTTATTCTGACCCAGAAAACAGGAATTCTCTGATTTGAAGACTAAAACGTAATCTAATTAAGTTTTCACAGCACGAATACCGTTGTCTTTTAAAGCTCAATATGTTACACATAGAACCAAATACCATTTACTAATTCTCTAGAGAAAACCAGTATACGTTCCTAGCAATGTCATATCGGAACTGGTTTAAGGAAATCGCTCTAGACAAGGCAGGAACCACTTGATGCATCGAAAAAAAATCTACAAAGTCAAAAACTATCCAAGTCTGTTAGAGGGATATATACCAACACAGAAAACAACAATTCCTCAGCCTTTATAAAAATCATCACTCATTATATACAGCGGCCGCTATGAGAAATCGGTACTCTTGTATAATTTGACCCGAATTTTCGTGATTTCCCGTCAATCTCAGATCGGGCGAAACCGGCAATCATCGGTGACAGCCGAGCGTTGTTCAAATGTTGAAACGCTAATTCGACTTTTAAAAGTTTTTTTTTAAATATTTTTAGCATTTTTTTATTATATGATTAGTTATTTTTAATGATTTATTTATTTTGAATTTTTGTTTTTTTTGTACTTCAATTTCTGGGAGTTTGATTAGCCAATGAAAAAGCGATAGGTAAATGAAAACAGACGACATTCGAATTGGAAGAAATCGACTGAACCCCCAAAAACCTGACAAACAACTATATTTTCAGACTCGCCAAACAGAAAAAAATGAAAGGCAAGGAAATAAATCTGTGCATGCTAGAAAAACAAATGGAAACACCGATGCAGACTATCTCATACTGTCAGGAAAAGATATTGCTTTCCCAAAGAATGGGGTTAGGTGCACCGATTGTAAACACAAATGTTTACTAAAAAAAAGACCATGCGTACAGGATGGCTTCTCCTGGCGGTGTACCAATGGACAATGTAGACAATGGGTATCATTGCGTACAGAGGATCGTATTTTGAACGATCCGATTTGGATATTGCAACAATGGTAAAAAATAATCTATTTATGGGCGTTCGAAATGGCAACCCTAAAAAATATTAGAAGAGAATGCGGAGTTATATCCGAACCCACGTACACTGATTGAAAGAAATTTCTGAGAGAAATTTGTCAGGAGTATTTTCTGAGGAATTCCCGGCAGATAGGAGGCCCAGAGCACACTGTAGAAATTGATGAATCTCTATTGAAGAAAACATAACGTAGGGAGAATCTTTGAACCGCTTCTTGAAAAAAAAACATGTTTTTCTATTTCTGTGTACCCCCCTAAAAAAACCTGACTGAACAAATTCTTGAAAATAAAATGAAAAACAAGAAAAAAAATACGATTAAAGAAAGACAAAAAAATGTACTTACACCTAACATTTATACGGGTAAACAACCTTTTCTTGAAGATAACAATATTTAAATAACTTGCTGTTGATAAATATTGTGCAAAAAAATACTAAAATAAATTTGATAAACATATTAGCTTTTTTCAAGGTAAGTTTTTGTTATTTTTTGATAATTTGCATTTTTATTTTTATTTTTGTGGTTTGTTTGTTTTTTTCCTTAGTCTGCGTCTGTTACGCCGCTCGGCTGACACCGATGATTGCCCGTTTCGCCCGATCCTGGCTTGTCGGGAAATCACGAGAATCCGGGTCAAATTATGCAAGAGTACCAAGAAATCCTATTAATTTATTAGAACTAAACAAATGTAATATGAAAAAATAAATACAATTAAGTAAGTGTACAATGAAGTTTTTGCACAATAAATCATAATCTTTCTTAAAGTTCTGTGTGCTCAGCATGGAATTTAGTAAACAGTGCTAGGACTTAACAATTTGCTTTAGCGCAGAACTTGAAAGGCACTTTAGCAATGACAGTTCGCATTTATTTCTTGCGTTAAACAGTGCTACACAATGTAGGATTTCTATTTTCGTAAATAAATATACACACACACAATTATTTTTACATTTTGTTACATCCCATTAAATTAAATTTTATACATTTCGTTATATTTTATTCTATACACCATACATTCTAAATCTACAAGCTAATCAATTTTTGTACATCCCATTAAATTAACGTTTTTACATCCCATTAAATTAACATTTTTACATCCCATTAAATTAACGTTTTTACATCTCATAAAGTTTACGTTGTTACGTCCCATTAAGTTAAATTTTATACATTTCGTTATATTTTATACTATATACCTCGTTGCATTAAATTCTATACACTTGATTAAATCAACAGGCTGTCTCCTTACAACATCGTAATATGTCACTGTAATAAATATGTGTGCAAAAAACATAACTAACAAGTTCATATATTCCGTTCATTTTCAGTTCTCCCATAAAATTCCTCATTTTAAAACTGACAATCTATCCATGCAAGCAACTTTTATCCTTGAATGGCACTTGGTTCTGAGTTGACATTGATTATTTTTTTACGTCGTCTTTTCATGAATAAATTTTGTATGTAACTGTGAAATCTTTTTAATAAGTCGTGTTTTACAGAACACAGGATCTATTTTAATTCGTATATGTTTGTAAGTGTATTACTTTATTTAACATCATAAATGCGCTAGGGAAGGAATATGGACCTAACAAATGGTTCGATTACGTGTTCACAACATGAACAGTGATGTTTGTTGAAGCTCAATGTGTTCAACAGAGTCAAATGCACTTTGCTAATTTTCTAGAGAGTTAAGCTCATACTTTAGCACAGAGCTTCAACGGTACCTTAGCAATTTCAGCTCGAACTTGTTTTTATGGAAATCGCTCTAGCCAAGGCAGGATACCATTTCATATATGAAGGCAAAAAAAACACTATAAGGTCTAAAACTGTCCAAGCGATGTGTTTGAAGGATAAATCCCAACTAAGAAACATCAATTCTACCCCTCTTTATCGCTCATAATATACAGAGCCCGTTATAAATAATTATATCAATTTATTTCAACAATAACGAACGTAATATTAAAAGTATGAATATAAAATTATGAAAGTGGAGAATTAAGTTTTTGCAATATAAATTATGACGTTTTATAAATACTTTAATTAAAACTGTAAATTCTTTTTAATATGCCGTCTTTAACGTGACACAGCATCCATTTTATTATGTTTTATGTTTTCTTTTAATCTCTTCAGCGTGGTTTCACCGATGCGAATGATCGTAGCAAAATTAGTGATGCTCGCACTTCTTGCAGTAACTATTGCATTAGCTGCAATCGACACGCGTGACCGTAAGTTTTCTTTTATGTTCTCTCTCATCCACGTTATAGGAAGTTCAAAAATATGGATCAGACAGCAACTATCACAAACCTACACAAAAGCGTGTAAAAAGGAATAATAACAGTATAAGGTCGGAATAAAGATGCAAAAATGAGAGAAATATTCATGTCAATAAGTCGAAAATAGTAAACAAGAGAATATTATTTTTCAGTATGAAATGTGAATGGAAATTATGTCGTTAAAAAGATTAAATGTCAATTAACATAAATTGGTCTGGAGGGTAGAAGAGAATTTCACATTTGGATAACCACGTTGGGTATTTAGTGTTTAGACGCCACGATTCTGAACACTAATTATCTGTGTAAGAAATAAATGAAATGGATCTTTATCTTCTCTTCATCTTCTATCTATCTTCTTTATCTTCTCTTCTTTATCTTCTCTTCTTCTATCTTTCTTCCTTTCTTCTATTCTATCCATCTATCTACCTATCTTCTATATTCTATTCTATTCTGTCTATCTATTCTTCTATCTATCTATCTTCTATCTATTCTCTATATTCTTCTATTTATCTTCTATCTATTCTTGCTATTCTTCTTCTATTCTTCTTCTATTTTCTTCTATCTTCTAACTATCTATCTATCTATTCTTTCTTCTGTTCTATCTTCTATCTTCTTCTATGTTCTTCTATCTATCTATTTATTCTTCTATCTATCTATATATATATATATATATCGATATGTTCTTCTTCTTCTATCTATCTATCTATCTATTTATCTATTCTCCTTCTATATATCTTCTTCTATCTATCTATCTTCTAGCTATATACATAAAATGAACTCCTGTTCTCCTTCTGCTTTTGACCTTAATAGGATTAAGAATCAAGACATTTCATGCAAATGTAATGTGCACAAATTGCAGCACATGATCTGAGGTGTGCTATAGGCCCATTACCTCTACACTTGATCGATAATCGTACATTTCTATATTTTCCTGATGAGAGTTCACTGCCAAAATCGGTTAGAATCAATGAAAGTTGTAAAATCGTTTCTCTCTATTAAATGCTTCCTTTCCCGCTCCCCATTTACACCGCTGCTTGATCGTTCACAAGTTACGAACGCACACCGATTTCGGGTTTAGTAGTTGCTTACAAAAACTGAAATGCTTCCTATTGGGTGAAACGCACCATGCTACTTTTACGTAGTTTTATTACCATTTAATTCCATACATTTTTACACTCAAAAAAAAAAGAATTCTTTCCATTTTTTTTCATAAACATATAATACATTATTTACGTTTTATTTCGTTTCGTTTCGTTCGATATTTTTTTTTTCTGTTTCCGTTTCTCCAATTTCTTTTGGAAGTTTAACATAAAATAATTATACCATCGTTATTATCGCATTTCAAAATGTAAAATATCAAATTTTCACGTAAATCGATTAGGAACAAATCATTATCAAATAGGAACAAATCAATTTATGAGTAATTTAAAATATTTACCGACGAAGATCGAAATTACTATATTTAAAAATGTAAACAATGCATTTTTATATGAACTTGTAAACGTAAACCCAAACATTACGGAGGAAAAGGGGGAGGCGTCATATGAGTTAATCACCGTTTGTTTCTCTTTAGACTAAACAAAAATAAAAAATAAAATTTTCCCATTTTTTTTATTACATACAGATATAATGAATCGTTTCCGTTTTATTTCGTTTCGTTTCCTTTCCTTTCATTCGATGTTTTTTTTCCTGTTTCGATTTATCCGATTTCTTCTGGAAGTTTAACATAGTTATTTTTTTTACTCAGAGTTAAATATTAATTTTCCGGTCAAAATAATTATACCATTGTGATTATCGCATTTCGAAATGTAATATATCTAATTTTCGTGAAATTCGATTAGGAACAATTCAAATTATGACTGATTTAAAATATTTACCGACGAGGATCGAAATGACTCTATTTAAAAATGTAAACAATGCATTTCTATATGAAACTCTTAACATCTCATTCGAAAACACATACATTACAGAGGAAACGGGGGAGACCTCATATCAGTTAATCAGCGTTTGTTTTTATATAGACTTACAGATTTTAATATTACACGAAATGTGAATGGATTTGGTGAGTGTTTAATTAGATCCTAAACATAAACTACTCCTTATTTTCGAGTAGGTGCTGATAATAGTCTGACGTGTTCAAATCAGATGATGCGTCATTATCTTAACTCTTAATATGGGGAGGGGGGTAGTATTTTACTATTATGAGATATGTACCGTGCTGAAATACAAACGTTATTATTTCGAAAGCAATTTTTAATATTAGAAGAGGATCTTTCTTAAATCTTCTGTACTTACAACTAACAATTTAATCATTCTTATTATAAGGCAATTTAATAATTCTTAATATGAGGAGGGTAGTATTATACTAGTATGGAATTGACGTACCTGGCTCTTATATAGGTAGAGAATTGCATATGCAGGTAGATCGATAGAAGGATCCCATCATTTTTCCAGCGACCTTGGCAACGGATTTGATGTACGTATTCCATTTTAGATCAGGAATATAGGTCAAGCCCAGAAGCTTGTCAAAACATGGAGCTTCCCCAAGACGAGAGCCATTCATTTCTTTTGATGCCAGATGGGGATCAGGACGTTGATGATGTAAAGATAGAAGCTTGATTTTAGATGCATTAAAAGTAACCAGCCACTTTTTCCTTATTGTACCACATGCTCAAGATTAGAGGAGAGAGAATCAGTAACATAGGAGACACAGAGTAGTATTTCCTTGTAACAACGACATTTATTTTCTCATTCTTTCGTTACCATTGCGGCGTCCCCCGCCTGATCGTCTTCTCAGGCATCAATCGCGCCTCTTACGTGATCTCGAATAATCTACAAGTTTCTAACGTCATCGTCTGTTTTAAGTCTTTATTGTTTTCCTACCGGTGTCGACATCCCGCATGCATTTGCATACATGCACCCGCGCTATGTTACACATAGCTTGTTTAACTAAGTTCTTACAAAGAAAGCGGATTCGTCGCTTAATCGGATTAGAAGAAAATGTAGAAATCTAAAAGCCATAAAATGAAGAAACACGTCATTTAATGTCACAATACATTATACGAAAAAAATATAAGTACTACTGACTGAATATCTTAATCTACCAAACACAAGAGGAAAAACACTTGTTGCTATAGTCGGAAACTAAGAGACAAATGTAAGCAATGAATAATTAAATAGTATATAATTGAATACACTGTATATTTGTTAATTAATCATAGTACAATGCATCCAATCACTACCTCCTCCTTTTTGGTGACGGTAGTGTAATGTCTGTTTTATTCTCACGGGCATTATATCTTCCTTTGGAGAGTATTGTAGTATGTGTTTTTATATCACGATATATCAATCAAGATATTACCTTTCTGTGTAGGCTAGTGCTATATCTGTTCTATTTTAACAAGTCAATATTCCCATGGCTTATCTCTTATTTTAGAGGGGGTGTTTTAACTGTTTTCTTTTTATTATATGATCTTCAAAGGTATTACATCCGTTTTTATGGACAGTTTTCAATACTGTCTATTGGATTGTAACCGCCCTGAAATATAGTATTTTCCCTGAGAGAATTGTAGTATACAGTTGTTTATCAGGCAATTAGTATATAAGCAAGCAAAACTACAGACAAGAAGGATTATATTCTTGACACGATTGTGAATATTTTGTTCGAGCGTCTTAATGTTTCTTTTAATGTAAAATATTTTCCCTTTATTTTAGATGTGGTAACATTTTTCATCGTTACAATGGTGATAATTGTATTTATTAACGGTAAGTAAAAGGTTTTTCAAAGGCTATGAACTGATTGATGTTCTCTAATGTAAAACACGCAGGGTGATAACTTCTTAAATACCACCTATAAAAGTCATAAGCATTTCTGTAATTAAAATATATTTCGAACAAATGAACTTTTGTCTGGACATGTCTTACCATGAAACATCAAATTAGTCTATCCAGTAGTACCATCATTATTCAATGCTATTATATAGATCTTTAGTAAATGTCTCATCAGTAGGAGGCGTGATCTTAAATTGACTTTACACTCAGCGGATACTTACCACCCAAAGATTTTGATATATGAATTACGAGCAAGGAGACTCGACATTGTCCGAGATTGAATTATTATCAACTAATGTTTTACATTTCCATATTAATATTGTTATCAAAATCGGACAAATTGCCCATTTTTTAAACAAATCGATTAATTGCCTACTTTAGTTAGGGATACATCGAGGTGCACCAAGAGAAAGCCTTCCCGCAGTGACTTAGTCCACCATACCTTGTATTCTACATTGCACTGTAACATTCATTTCGAACGCGGTTGTAACTTGCGATGAAAAGTGGGTCTTTTAAAACCGGTGATGTTCAGCTTGGTGCTTAGACGCCGACGAATCTTCACGACACGTTCTTTGAGTTAATCAAGTACATTCCAATTAAGCATTTGATAAAAAATGGCACACAAATGCTTGGACAGTGACTGGAACTTGCACGATAGTGCGGAACCTATTAACTTAGTGTCTGTACAGTACAGCACAATCACGACAGAGTTCACGTTGACACACCGGTTATCGCCAGATCACTGAAGTTAAGCAACGTTGAGCCGGAACAGTACCAGATGGGTGACCATTTGTGAAGGCGATGCGCTGTATGTACCGTGAGGTAAAATACCAGCTTGGGAAACTGGCGCGGTCTAGCCTTCTCTCGAGGGTAGATGGGACTCTCTTAAACCGTGGTAGGCGCCCCATCTAGTGAAAGCGTCACGATAAAAAAAATACGCTTGATAGCTCTGGCGAAGCATAAAGTCTTCAGCTACCGACAAGATTTGAATTACACTACAAACTCGGGTAGTGAGCTTAATCCCGGCTACGGCCGCGCTGGATAGATGGATGGATTAAATTAGAGACTGTATTTTTTTAGCCCTGTCTAAGAGTGAGAACAATACTGTCTGCATAATTAAATATTATGAACGATTCTGTGGTTGGAATTTTTCAGGGGAATGTCACCATATATATATATATATATATATATATATATATATATATATATATATGTGTGTGTGTGTGTGTGTGTGTGTGTGTGTATATATATATACTAGACTAGACTACCCGTGACCCGTTGGGTCAGTATGTTATATTTGCTATGTAATTAATGTATGAGCGTGACACTTGTGACGTAAAGAAAACAGTTTTTGTGATATAACAGAAACATTTCTATGGAAGTATATTAAAAATGAAAAAAGAATATAGATACATTTCTATGAGTCATTGTGTTTATAATTGTTCATTTTTTAAAACAAAACTTACCGCCATTGAATTATAAGTGGTTTGCCATACTTATAGGTAAATCTGCACTATTCAAATTTTGATATATCGTTTAATTTAAACGCGAAAAAAAAAACAATTGGGACGCTGAAAACGTACACAATAAAACAATACGTTGTAAAATGCTCTTATGGCTGTCAAAGGTAGATTTATTTGTAAGAAAATTGCGTTAAAATAAATTAAACATAATACGGAAATGAACGATGTAAAAAATGCAGAAAGTATTAAAACTTATGTAGATAATTTAAACGCGAAAAAAAAAACAATTGGGACGCTGAAAACGTACACAGTAAAAGAATAGGTTGTCAACGGTTCAAAGTTGATTTATTTGTAAAAAAAATTGCGACAGTATACTTGTAATACAGAATAGTTGCAAAATATCCTCACCCTTCCCATATTAAATAATAATCTCTAAACAATAACGTTAATATTTCAGTGCGCAGGTCAAATTCTGCAAAAGTAGCGATTTATGTTTATTTGTTTACGTTGTTATGGGATTATGTTTATGCGCGTATGTGCAACCTGATGTCGTAAACCGGAAAGTGGGTTACATCACTCGTTATAAGGTCATTTGAGTTTTATAATTATATAGATATGTGCTATCTGAAATATATAAAGTGTATTCCCATTTGAGGTTCGAGTTAGACATGAGGCCGATTTTTTATTTAAGACAAACGCAGCTCTTTTTTTTCACAATGTGGTCACCACTTATCAAGGCCGGAAAGCCACTCAGGTATAAGGGTTATTATAAGTACAGTACGCTAGTGTGGATATTTAAAGTGTCTACTTAAGGGGGCGGTTCATCAGGAATTTGTTTACTTTGGACTTCAAGACATCCAAGTTGTAGTCAGGAGGGAAGCAGGCAGACGGAACAGAGTTCCACAGGCGTGCAATTCTAAGAAAGAAGCTTTGTTCATGGAATCTACGTTTTGATTTAGGCATAGATAAAGAGTGGGGAAAGTGTTTGACAGTGGATTCAGCTAGACGGGTTTTTTTTGTAAAAGATTGGCGAGGGGGGCAGAAAGGAGCATTCTGGATTAAAACTAAAATTACAATTGCCTTAGTCTGGTAGAATTCTGTTCTCGTGAAAGAAAACTATTTTATAATAAGCTAGATACATAACATTTGGTAGAGTAGCAAATATCAAATTTTCTGTTATATTAATAAATATGTTTCAATAATCGGTGCGCAGATTTTTGCGTTAACAAAATGCATGTACTTGATAAAATATTTAACTCTTGAAGATTATAACGGTTATTAATTTCTGAGATAAATATGGATTCATCGTATCATTTGGATTCTTCGTATCATTTGAATTCTTCGGACTACTCTTTCATTTTAAGTGTTATTTGCACAACGTATCAGTCGAAGTAACTACCGACCTTCTTCAAGTGTTCGTAATTCTGTGCCGAATCCTAAGTTTGACAGAAAGTTCCCGTGCTCAACAACATACACTTGAAGAGAGTCAAATGTTACATCGTATTACTTGGTTTCTATGGACTTTTTTCTTATCTTCTTTGTTATTTTACCATGTTGCGGTCGATGTAACATCCGACCTTCTTGACGTCTATCTTGTAGAACTCTCGAATATTTCTATCGAATTCGAGAATATGTTAATAATTTCTAACAAATTTATATATTATATCAACGAGTGTAGCATGCTCGATTCTCGTCGGCCATGACAAAGTAAAACTCGTTTGTAGTATCGCCCGCACTGATGATTGAACCTGTCAACATCCAGAAAAGCCTCACATATAACTGCATATTACCAAGTACTTTATCCGGTTTCCAGTATAAATTTTGGGAACCCTTATCGTAATAATATAATAAGCATGTATTTGTTTAAATTGAAATGTACCTATACAATGTACTTTTACTGAAGCTATAGATTAAAGTTAATCTAACAGTTGTATACTGTTTTTTTTTTTGTTTTTTTTGCCTTTCAAATCTCTCTCAACTGGTTGGAAATCGTCGTATACGTTATGTCTAATTAAGAAGCAAGTTCTCAAACAGTTTGCGTCGATTGGATTTTACTTTCTGAATTTCGTCGCCAATATTATATGACTGATCGCTACGCTCATCATCTTCAAGACACTTGTTATTGCAACGAAAATGTTTAAAAAAAATGTAAAAAATCAGTAGTGTTCCTGCGCCAAACTCTTCGTTGCTATTGCGAGTTGTTTCAGCAGCTTTTCGGCCTAGCTTAAACTGAAGTCAAAAAATTATGCGAAGTTGTCTTTTTCTAATCTTGTATTCAACGTTCTGAGAAGAACACAATTATTTTAAAACGATTGTAATTTAAACGATTAAATATAGCGAGTAACCCTCTTTAAACTGATATATAAAGTAAAGGTATAATAAGGCCCTGTCGGTGGGGCATTAGAATACGCCGACTGCCTCCCTGCAGAGGGTAAAAGTCCCTCAATGGAGGTCCTGGATATGACCTTAAACTATATCCAGAGGTGAGGCCCCAGCTTGTGGGTTTTGAGGAGTGTGGAGCCACCCTTTAATTACCATTGCTCCCAGGTCTACTCTGACCCGGAGTGGTAGTACCTGTTAGGGTCCCAACTATGGGTTAAATAGAAACCGATGTGAAAACAACAAATATATTCTATTAAAAAACATTTTCTTCAAAATCTTTGGATTCGGCATTAAATAACCCGAAAAAGGGTTGATATGCCGTAAAACAAAAACAGCCAATCAACCAAAAGGTATATTAACGAAAACCTATTTGAAAGTACGTCATTTGAAATCAAAATTAAAATTCCACAAAAACTTTCTTCTCAACCTACGTATATTTTTAGAACTTACACTTAAAAACAGGTTGGACAGTTTGACATACACTTTGAACTCCGCACCTATAATGAGGTAAACGTAAAGAAACCGTTAAAAACGCTAATGATATAAGCACATACTTTTCTGCCTAAATTCAGCTAAACTAAAATATCTAAATAATAATATATGTCGGACTTATTTACTTAAGTATTAATATTGACATTTAATGGATGGAAAACAATATAAATTGCCGGAAAAGGCATTTTCAAGACGACTATAAAACATAGAAGCATTAAGGGATGAATAAAAGTAAATATAGTAAAAATTATTCCAAAGAAATCAATACATATGCAAATACATAATATTTCCATAATATTTGCTTGATGTCAAAATATTTGAGTCCTTAGTTAATCAAGCCCTAGTCCAGCACCTAACAGCTGCTAAACTCCTGACTGACAAACAATATGGATTCAGGCAAGCCCGTTCAACAACAGATATCTTTACTGTAGTCTCTGAACGTATATACCGTTCACTGGACAAAACAGAAGAGGGTACAGCGGTAGCCTTTGATATATCTAAGGATTTTGACAGGGTATGGCACGATAAATTAGATGATATGGTATCACTGGAAGAATGCATGCTGTAAAAATCCTTCTACAGTAATAGAAAAATCCAAGTTGTCCTCGACGGTCGTACATCTAAAAAATATTATATAAATGCGGGAGTACCCCAGGGATCTATTCTTGGACCTTTATTATTCCTGATATTCATAAATGACCTCCCTGATAAAATTGTTTCGGAGATGTATATATTTGCCGATGACACCACTCTCTATAACAGGCATGAGGGGAAAACAAATGAACACATATCTAAGGAAATTTACAGAAAAATTAAGGGATGACCTCCAATTTCTACTGGAATGGGGACAAAAATGGATGGTCACATTCAATGCTGCCAAGACTAACATTGTTTCCTTCAATAACTACAAAAAACCTTCTCTACCACTAATAGCAATGGCCAAGAACACATTGCCTGAAAGTACTTCTTTTAAATTCCCCGGCCTAACGTTTACAGGGAACATGAACTGGAATATATATTTTGAGAGCATTGCCAAGGCTGCTGCAAAGAAGGTGGGCTCTCTCTACTGTGCTAGAAAATTACTTACCCCTGAAAGTATCCTGTACCTCTATAAGGCCACCATTCGCCAATGTATGGAGTACTGTTGTCACATTTGGGATGGTGCATCTGGTGCTTGTCTCTCACTCCTGGACAGGGTTCAAAAGAGAGTCGCCAAACTGATAGGTTCTGAACTCTCATCTAGGCTTCAGCCTCTGTCCCATCGACGAAATGTTGCATCCCTCTGCCTGTTCTACAAATACTTTTATGGTGAATGCTCTGACGAACTGCAAGCACTTGTATCTCCTCGACGTAACTACCCCCGACAAACCCGACAAGCAACTAAGTCCCACCCCTTTACAGTAGAGATCCCTAGGTATAAGAAAGCCTTTTACTCCAATAGTTGCTACCCCAGAACTGCAAGTCTTTGGAACTTCCTTCCGGGATTCTGCTTTCCCAACTGTACTGATATACAGAAGTTAAAGTGTAATGTGAACAAACATCTTTCTACTCATCTCCCTTCATAATGTCCCTGCAAATTATGTCTCCGATAGTAGCCCCCTACTTCAAAGTGGCACTGTGCCTTGTTTTGGGTGAAAATTGAAAAATAAATAAATAAAAATCATATATATGCCGTTGGGACGTAAGTAAATGAATATATAAATGAATGTTCATACGAAAGACTTGTTCGAACGAAAAACTTTTAAAATCTTTTCATTAATATGCACTAATGAAATTGATTTGTTGTTACAACATAATATTCATAAGCTGCTACATACACTGGGCTGAAACAATTGTACACACAGTATTACAAATAAAAGAATATTGTTTTGAAAATTAAAAAATAAGAAGGTATGTCGTCATTTAAGAAATATATATTTGCTCCCTATCTTGGGTTGACCATTTCGGGAAGTGATATACAAACTACAATTAGCGTATAAAGCGACGCACTTTGTGCAAACAAATCGAGCGGGGGCATTCGGACGATGTCAAAACATGGTTTATTCATTACCCACGCAGCAGCAGCCGTATAGCGTGATTGTGAGAAGCCTTGACTGTCATTTGGGCGGTCAGGTTTCGATCCTGGGTTGAGACAGTTGCCTGTCTAGCCGCATAGCCGCACTGATGAGCTGTGAAACAGCGAAAAAGTACTGTATGGTGATGACTATATATATATATATATATATATATATATATATATATATATATATATATATATATATAATCTTGAGGTTGTTATTTTTCAGAGGTAAGGAAACCAGTGTAGTATAACGAGGTTAATACAAAAGTGTAGTATAACGAGGTTAATACAAAAGTGCTCAATACCAAAGGTATATTTTTACTTGTTTTTACATAAGCAGTAATGTCTTACTACACAGTCATGAGCATGTTTCTGTAGCTAGTTTTTAGTATCTAGATACCTCAGCAGCAATGAGGATCTCGGGTACACTTCTTGTAAAGGCCATTTATAAATAGAAACAAGGGATGCAATAAATACGTGTGTAAGTCATGTCTGAAAAGGGGTGTGTGAGTAAAGTAGTCAAGGTGGTTGTACAAGAAGTGAAGGTAGGGGTATTGAAAGACAAAAAGTGATGTTATCTGCGTGTGTGCGTGTTAAGCCGTCTAAGGCCTTACGTATACTTGGGTATACCAGGTTTTAGTTAGGGGAGTGAATTTTATTATCATTTCAGAATATTTATGCGAAATTAGTTGTATGTTTTAAGAGGTTTTATTTGGTTACCAGATGCTAGTAATATGACCGCAGCAGAGCCTGGGTCATATTATTAGCACCTACAAACTAATTTCGCATAAGAATTCACACACACACCTCAATTAAACCTGATATAAACAAGTACATATATAAATACATCAACTGTTTTATTTATATAGAATATATACACTTGGTCATTGCTGTCCTGTCTTATGTCCGATATTACAAGCCGCTGCTGCTATTCAAAGCATACACACGGTCAACAATATGTTTCTATAAATTATGATTATATTTTATTTTGTAATATGGGAGATATCTATTTGGTCATAACCGCCCTGTGTTAAGTATGATATTGAAAGCCACTGTTGCTATTCAAGGAATAAACTGGGTCAACAATATGAATCTTTTATAATAAGATCAGCATTCTTGCATGCTTATGAAAATGGAAATCGTTTGTTGGTAGCATAAAATGATTTTCTAACCTATTTCTTATAATAAACCAAAGAGAAAAAGGTAAAACATAAGAAACCGATGCAGGTCATTGTAAACAAATTATTTTGGACTGAATGGTTAAACAAAAAAAAAACTTATTACAGCAGTGATTTTTATAATAATTAAATTCAGTCATTTTTAAAGCATACCATAAAGTAATTTACAAATAAAAGCAATATTATGGCGAACGTCTATCTTTCACTAATATATAAACAATGCCTTTGAAAAACAAAGTAAATTGTGTTGGGTTCAGATTCGGTGGAAGAAGCCTAAAAAATATTCAATTGTAGTTCCTATCAAAAAATAAAAAAATATATATATATATATATATATATATATATAAGTCATGTGTGGATATATTTTTCAGAAGTATATATTTATATATATTTGTAAATATATACATGTATGCTTATAAATATATTTTATATATGCATACAGAAATAAGCATAAGTATTAGATACAGTTTATTTTCGCCTTGTTTCTGATATTTGGAAAATAATATCTCGTATAGATTTTCAGTTGTACGTGGAAAGAAAATTAAAAACTTATAATCGCATCTATTTTTGCATTGAAGTTTAAATAACTTTATTCAAAATATAGGATACATTCAATTTAATATTTTGTTGCGTAGCCTCTCTTTTGCTTCACTGTTTCCCGTCGCGTTCTATGGTTGGTCACAAATCTTTCGCGCTGATCCACTGTTACTTTCTCCTATTTTTTGCGTAATTATTCTAATTGCGTGGCATTTCATAGATTTAGCTAATGATCCTCAAAGTATCCCTAAGATTCTCAATTGGAATCAAGTCAAGGGACTAACTTGACCAATAAAGAGTACTAATAGGATTACTTTCAAACCAGTTATTTGTACGTTTTGCGATATTTTTTAGATCATTGTCGTGTTGAAGACTGAAATTCAAATTCGATTTTAAAGAATTCGCAGATTTTTGAATGGTTCGTCTCTAGAATCTGTACATGATATCATTCCTTCTATTATGGATAATTTGCAATGAGCCAGTACCTTTGATGAAAACCATTCTCATATAATAATGGAACTATTCCCAAAATTTACTGTGAGTATTGTATTGTTCTTGTTGAAGCAGTGCCATTTTCCCCAAAGACATGCCGTTGTATTTCTTCTGAATAGTTCAACATTCGATTTATCCGATCAGATTATCTTTTCCTAAAATTGCAAACCTTTCATTTCATGTTTTGACAAAATAAAATCTGTTTTTGACATGTTTGGTTTGAAGTAAATGCACTTTCTTTAGTGATTTGCCAATATCTTTTTGTCCAACACTCTCAAGATCAGTTTTAATTTCAAAACAAGTTATGAAGCTGTTTTGCTTGCACATTTCTCCTGATCCTCTTTGAAGTGCTCTCATTTATTTTTTTCTCTCTCTCTCTTCCTTTTCTGTTTCTTGAAAGGTTGCTGTACCATTTCCATAATTCATATACTTTCTGGGTATATTTCCTTATATACTTAGTGCTGGATTAATTTCTATGCTAACTTCTCGGTAAACTTTTCTTGTTTGTATCGTTTAATAATTCTATCTTGCATATATCAGGATAATTCTTTATTATTCGTCATTTTTTATCCTTGATTTGCAAAAATGTGTCTATTTGTTTTCTCCTCATGTCCGTTATAGAACGTGGTGTCATCAACAAATCTACCCATCTCAGAAACAATTCTATCAGGGAGGTTATTTATAATAAAGATCTAACGATCCGCCCCTGTGACATAGTCACATTTATATCATGTTGTTTTGACATACGACCATCGAGGAAACCTAGATGTTTTCTTGTCTTGTGCCGCATGTATTAAGTTAGATTAGTAACAAGATGATAAGAAATCGCCGAGACTATTTTGAACTTCCGAGACATGGAGCCGCTTCGCGGCCAGTGTTATGTTTTCTAATCATTAGAAAGGAATAGTTGACAGGGAGGAAGAAGTCAGTCGTTATTAATCGGAAAAGGTGAGTATTTCGCTAGAAGTCAAAGCTAATTGAAGAACAGTTTCTAGTTTGGAATAGTATATGACATATGGTGACATATGGTGGTACATGATATAACGAGGCCAACTGATCAATCAGCCAATATGCATCGACAGACAGTTATCAACAACGTGGAGTACTTGTGCAGATTCTGAACTGGACTTATCTAAACATCAGTTCGGCTTTGCCCAGAACATTATGTCAACCGCCGGATTTTGCCGAGCGTCGCAGATGATCAAATTTAACAACTGTACGAAACAGAAAAAAAAAACAGTAAAATAAATAGAAATCGTAGAAATAAAGCAGCTGCCGTAATTTTATTATTCATTTAATGATGTTTCATGGCAAACAAATTTTTATGCAAGGCTTTATAATTTTTTGTATTTTTGTTTTCATTTTTTATTATGTTTGCAAAACAAATGATGTATCTTTTGCTCTTTTCAAGGTGTTTTAAATATTTTTTTTATATTTTTAGGTATTTTTAAAAAAAGGTTTGTTCAGAAATGCTTATCAAAGAAAATTGTAAGAAAGGGTTTTACAAAAAAGTTCTATTGTTAAACCTTTTTTGTCATAGAAAAATTTAAAAAAATGTTTATTCACCTCCAGCCACACCCGTCGCTCATGGAGTCTCTCTTTTCAATGATGCATCTAAAGACATATGTAATACAATGGATTTGGGATTCGACAAATTTGTTAATTTGACAATAGGCAATATTTCTTCGGGAGTCTGCAGTTGTTTGACTCACATTAATAAACTTATAGTGCTGTTATTCTCCAGTTTTTCATGTAACATCTACTTTCTTTTTTCTCTTCCAATATTTATTCGAAAGTCGTCTGCTTGTTGGCTGATTAGCGTCTTACGTCAGATTACATGCAAACCTGAGTGATTGACGTCATGTTTCGGGCAAAACCTAGCGGACACTTAGATATGTCTAATTTAAAATCACGGCAAAAAATATTTGGATGGTGTTTGTCCAAGTGAAGAAATGGTTTCTCCAGAAACCGATCAGAGATTTACAAAGACGCATTTAAAAAAAGAAATGTCTGAATGCAAAAGTATCATCATAAAAATCGAAAAAGTGTGGATGTTTATTGTACTCAATCTTTCGTCTCCACTGAAAATTTTGGGATTGCCATTGAAGAACTTCCAAAGCCAGTAGACAAACAACAATATTACATTTCAAATCCTCATTTTTCTTCATTTTTTCCAGGAGCTGCGGCGATTTTCCAAAACAGCTTAGTAGGTATCTGCTCTATTTTACCAAGTAAATTCATCACGACATTATTTTTCGGAACGGTGAGTAATTGTAATTATATTTATCTCTAATAGAAATGTGCTATTTCTCTGTCTGAAGCCGGAGCTATACTAATTCTTCTACATCCGCAGGCAAACTAACAATTTTTAATGCGCAATTTAGTTTACTTTTTTTTAGACAAATATACTATGTTTGCATAACCATTTTCGTTGGGATAGTTGGATACCTGTTGTTGTAATAGTATAATATTCCAAAGGGTTATATTACTTTCGACAATATACGACAGAGGAACCGGATCAGAATAACCGCGGAGACGTTTTGCGCATGCGCAGTTCGGTTGACAGCAATTTACTAGCGATAGGTTGCGCATCATTGCTATGGTAACGATTGATATGAGTTCGCATGAAAGTTTTAGGCTGATCAACTAATTGAGCTATTAAAATGTTATAAAGAATCAAAATTACCTATTAAAATGTTATAAAGAATCAAAATTACCTATTAAAATAATTAAGTTGCTGCTGTTTTGACCTCTTATCGGCAATTTTACAAGATAACAACCAAATTGAATGTGAGCCCATGTTTAAATACCCTGTGTATCGAATTTCAAGTCTGTAGACCAAATATTCTAGGAGGGGTTTGGTAGAGGCTTTTCACACATAGAATACAAAGTCACTATTATTTTAAATTCTACGCAATTATTCAGAATGTACAAACAGTACACAAATAGAATAAAGCGTAATCTCTTCTTCTCTTCTTCTATATAAATAAAATGAAGTCATTTTCCCCGTCTGAGTTTGATCTTAATAGGATTAAAAATCAAGACATTTCATGAGAATGTAATGTGCACAAACTGCAGCACATTATCTGAGGTTTACCCTTACACTTCCTCGATAACCGTACATTCCTATATTTTTTCTGGTGAGAGTTTACTGCCAAAACCTGTAAGAATCAATGGAAGTGGTAAAATCTTTTCTCTCTATTACATTCATACTCCTCCCCGCAGTTACTTCACGCCGGTAAGTATATGTCCACAAGAGACATTAGGAAGAAACACCGGTTTGAGTTCGTAGTTACTTAAAAAATGGGACTGGCATTTTCCCGTCGGGTAAAACGCAACTTCAGATTGCAGCTACTCTAAAGGTTACTTATGCCATTTCTTTTATTTTATTTTTATTTGTTTTCTTGTCTTAGCGATTCGAAGGGTTACTTAGGTCATTTTTCTTTTTTTTGTAACATTGTGTCAAACGAAACGAACTAACCTTCGATTCCGGATTATACAAAAACCTCTAACTCACACAGTCTACATCTCTTGCTTTCGTACCCAACTGTTTTAATGACACGTCCCTTTCTTTTCCACCGTAGCCTCATCGATAAACACTTAGCAGCCAACATTCAGGTAAATAGTTTTATATGCATCCGATATTAAAATAAATGGAGTTTTTTCCTTTTTCTTTTTCTTTAAAATTGACCCGACTTCCCGTGATTTCCAGTTACGCATGGATCGGGCGATACCGGCAATCATCGGTCCCAGCCACGAGCGTTCTTCTAATGTGAAAACGATTACTCCACTTCATATATGATTTGTTTTCTTTTTTTTTTGTTATGTTTAAAGTAATTTATACAGTGATACTAAGGCGGAGGGGTGACTTGTTATTTTATGATTAGTTGATTATTCATTATTTATTTTTATTTGGAATTTCTGAGAGTTTCATTTTCAGAGGACCCCCCTCGCTGTTCTCTTATATTGCAATTTCTTAAACGTCACTTGCAAAAATTCAGAAAACGATCACGTTTTTGTTTTAACGGTTAATTAAAATAAAAGTCTTTTGGGACGCTGATATTAAAGCTAAAAGTCTTCTCAAATCAGTTTGCACTCTGGAGACGAATGCGTGTTCGAGATAAGTGTATTTTGATTTTTATGTTTAATTTCAAATTTTAATAACTACATTCTATTTCAGTACCTAATTTATATTTTTATCTCCTGATTGTTTTATTTAATGATAGCGTTTTTTTTCGTCATAAATGTGTATTATATCTACCAAGTTGATCTTAAGGATAGCATACTCAACCATTTTATATTTCTTTTAGACCCGCCCCCTCAATTTCTGTTTTTTTTTTTTTTTCATTTTGTGTTGAATTTACTTATAACGGCACTAGTTGAATTTCAGGAGCCTCCCCTCGCTGTTCTCTTATATCGCAATTTCTTAAACGTCACTTGCAAAAATTCAGAAAGCGATCACGTTTTTGTTTTAACGGTTAATTAAAAAAAAAGTCTTTTGGGACGCTGATATTAAAGCTAAACGTCTTCTCAAATCAGTTTGCACTCTGGAGACGAATGCGTGTTTGAGATAAGTGTATTTTAATTTTTATGTTTAATTTCAAATTTTAATAACTATATTCTATTTCAGTACCTAATTTATATTTTTATCTCCTGATTGTTTTATGTAATGATAGCGTTTTCTCGTCATAAATATTTATTATATCTACCATGTTGATTGCATGAACAGATTTGGAAATTGTATTCATTGTTAATTCGTGAGAGGTGAATCTATCACCATACGTTCCCTTTAAAAATCACGCCAGTTGGACTTTTATTAAGTACAATACTTAATAGATTTTTTTAAAGGAGAGTAGGGAACGTTTTGTGGAAGCGTTGTCGGCAGCTCCTGTTACTCTCGCTTCTCTTTATTCGTCACTCAGTCCTCATTTTTTTAATGAGTGATTTTTCTGACAAAGGGAAAAGAAAAAGCTGTATTCTAGGTTGGCAGTATTTTGTGTGAACAGTCGACAGAGATGGCGGAAATTTTCTGTTCTATGTCTATCCTTGAAGCCATGTCACCAGTAAGGGTGCTGGAGGTAAACGTTTTATCTGGGCTGACGTTATTCGCCTGATAGTCAGGGACCTGAACCTTGGATTAACCACTAAAGATGCTGTCCTATCAGCAGGCGCAAAGTACTGGGGCTGCTGTATTGCCATTTGGTGAATGGATTCTGAACCATGCAGTAGTCTCTGGTGAGGCCTCTCGATGCCATACTAGTGGGTAATTGTTACGGCTTTACCTTATCATGTGCTATAAAAAAAATTGTTCCTTACTTTTCTCTCTTTGTTTCCCCTCTCTGTCCTGCTCTAAGCAAGTCTGACGATCTAGTCCACACACTCCAAAGTTCCATCATGACAAGTTTCAATAAAAAATACACGATTAAACCCGGATCTGAAACTTCCAACGTACACCCCCACTACCATGTCTCCTTCTCCAACACCAGGGGTCTACGTTCTAACCTTCCAGAGGTTGAAGCCCAATTACAGGAGACAAAACCAGACCTTTTATTTTTAAGCAAAACTGGAATTGGACAGACTATTTCCCTAAATGAGTTCGTAATTAAAGGATACTCTAACCTAACTTCCAAATCTGACCCCCAAGATCGCCATGGGCATGGAATATGTGCCTATATAAAAGATGGCTTTCCATGTGGTAGGGACATCTCCAGAGAAGATCCTAACTTACCCTATATGTGCTTCCGAGTAGCACTAGCTCACACTACGGCATTTATATTTACTCTCTATCGCCCCCATAACAGCAGAGTTACTATCTTTAAAAGCATATCTGAGAAAATTGACCAAGTTCTATCAGCATATCCTTCAGCTAACATTCACGTATGTGGAGACTTCAATGTTCACAATGTGGAATGGTTGACCCACTCAAACAAGACCGATGATGAGGGGAGATTATGTCATGATTTCTCCATTGCTTATGACCTCACTCAGATTGTTCACGAACCCACCTGTGTGCCCGACAATGACGGCCAGTATGCAAGTCTCCTAGACCTTTTTCTCACAACTTGCCCTGAACTATGTTCAGTTTCCGTTCTGTCTCCTCTTGGATCTTCCGACCACTCAGTTGTATCAATTAAGATAAAAATGAAATGTAATAAGTCCTCAGACGTACCTCTCCATCGCACAGTATATCGATACACTATGGCTGACTGGGATAGTTTCCGTACATTTATATCGGATCTTCCTCTGCGTTCCATGTTTAAAAAGGATGTGTCGTCTATAGTATCAAACCTGACAGAATGGTTAATTTTAGGTATAGACAATTTCATACCCTAAAAAAAGTTCCAGTAAAAACCTTACAGCCAGTCATGGTTTTCTCCAGAATGTGCTGCTGCTGCTATTGCGCACAGAAATCACTTTTTCCACTGTTTCCAACGTAATAGATGTATGGAAACTAAAGTCGCTTTAAGGACTGCCAGAAACCATTGTAAGAAAGTAATAAAGAACGCAAGAAAGTTGTATGTTCAGTCCGTCAAGTCCAAAGTAGCTGAGCACCGGCTTGGTTCCCACCAGTTTTGGCAAATTGCAAACAGAATCCTGAACAGAAGCGTGTGCTCTATCCCAACTATCATCAATGGACCTGAGTTAATCTCGTCAGCATCAGACAAAGCCAAACTCTTTGCCAAGAACTTTGCAGCCAATTCTACCCTTTGCGACCAAGGCCGCCAACCCCCAATATTTCCTCCTGTATCAGAAAACACACTATGTGATATACAAATATCTGTATGTGCTGTTGCGAAGCTAATCAAAAACCTTGATTCCAGTAAAGCAACTGGCCCTGACGGTATTCCAATCAGAGTACTCAAAAAACTTCAACTAGAACTAGCACCCATACTTACAAAACTGTTTAAACGTTGTATTAAGGAAAATTGCTTCCCATCACCCTGAAAAATCTCATCAGTATGCCCTGTATTTAAGAATTCAGGTGATCGTTTATCCCCCTCTCAGTACAGGCCAATAAGTCTCCTGTGCGTCATGAGTAAGTTGCTGGAATCTGTGTTAAATAGAGAAGTAATCAACCATCTCAGCAAAAATAACCTTCTTAGTGACACACAATATGGTTTCCGTTCTGCTAGATCTACAGCAGATGTGCTTACAGTTATATCTCATAGGATTAGCGAATCTCTCGACAGAGGCAACCTTTCTAGGGCAATTGCTCTTGACATATCAAAGGCCTTTGATAGGGTATGGCATAAAGGTTTACTTCACAAGATCTCCAGCCATGGTGTAGCTGGAAATGTCTTCTCAGTTATTAAATCATTTCTCTCTGATAGGTTCATAAGAGTAGTAGTTGATGGGCAAAAATCAGAAGCTCACAGTATAAATGCTAGAGACCCTCAGGGGTCCATCCTGGGCTCAACTCTTTTCCTGATCTACATTAATGATCTTCTAAATCACATCCTTACATCATACGTAGACATTTTTGCTGACGACACTACCATCTATGGTAGCACATCTAAGACAGTAAACGACCAAGTTCTCTCCGATTCTCTCTCCTCTGATCTTGATCACGTTGTACAATGGGGAAAGGAGTGGCTGGTTACTTTTAATGCATCTAAAACCAAGCTTCTATCTTTACATCATCAACATTCTGATCCCCATCTGGCATCAATTAAAATTAATGGTTCTCGTCTTGGGGAGGCCTCAAGTTTTGACAGGCTTCTGGGCTTGACCTTTACTGCTGATCTTAAATGGAACACGTACATCAAATCTGTTGCCAAGGCCGCTGGAAAAATGGTGGGATCCTTCTATCGATCCAGTAGATATCTCACTGCTGATGCAATTCTCTATCTATATAAGAGCCAGATACGTCCAAGGATGGAATACTGTTGCCACATATGGGCAAGAGCTGCTAGAAAAGAATTGTCCTGCCTTGATAGGGTTCAAAATAGACTTCGTGGCCTGGTGAGAGATGCCTTTTTCTCTTAGCTGCAACCTCTATCTCACAGAAGAGATGTTGCGAGTTTGTCTCTGCTTTATCGTTATTTTCATGGAAAGTGTTCGACTGAGCTTCAATCTATGGCCCCCCTCGCCAAACTTTCACAAGAAACACTAGACTAGCTGAAAACATTATCAATAATTTTCCACACTCTTTATCTGTGCCTAAACCTAAACATAGATTCCATGATCAAAGCTTCTTTCTTAGAACTGCACGCCTGTGGAATTGTTTTCCGTTTTCCTGCTTTCCAGCTGTCTATAATATGGTTGTCTTTAAGTCAAACGTGAACAAATTTCTGATGAGCCGTTCCACTTAAGTTAACAAATTTACCGAACTTCCATTACTATTGATTACTATATTGTCCTTTTGACTACTCTACACTCTTTAACCCTTATCCTTGAGTGGCCGATCGGCCTTGATAAGTGGTGGCGCCTATGTAAAAAAATACTCTATCTACATGGAAGCAGACGACATTCGAATTGGAAGAAAGCGACTAGGACAACGATGCAGTAAAAAAAATAAACAGATTTTTTTTTATTCAAAAATCTGTTCTACTTACACCCAACCATTATACGGTTACAAAAGCTTTTATTGGATACTGATTGTTGATGAATCTTTTTGCAATAACAATACAACAAAATAAATTAGAAAAATTCCATACTAAAATATCTCCTTTTTACACTGTTGGTTTTTCTGGGGGGGTCGCATTATTTGCATTGGTACTTTTGTAGATTTGTTTTCTTTTTTTTCCAGTAGCCTGCCTCTGTTACGACGCTGCTCGGCTGACATCGATGATTGCCGGTCTCGCCCGATCCATGCTTGACGAGACATTCATTTTCACAAGATCATTTAACATTATTTTTATATATTAAACAAATCATTGAATGTCTATATGTTATAAAATCATTTAATGTTATATTTATTTATTCAAAAAGTGGTACTCATGCAAAGAGTGATCCATGCTGAATAATAACGTTATTATTTAAAAAGCCATTCTTAACATGGGGAGGAAAGGGTGTTTTGTACCTATTCTGTACTTTAACTTTACAATTGAATAAAAAAAAACATATAATAAAACTTTAATTAAACGTGGAAATACGATTTAAAAAATAGCGCGAATCACTCCCTGCATTAGCACCAAAAAATCATTTAACGTTATATTTATATATTAAAACAAATATATTTATATTTATATATTAAAACAAATATATTTATATTTATATATTAAAACAAATACTTAATATTTACATTTTAATAAATCATTCAACGTTAGATTTATATATATAAAATATCATTTAATTTAATTATGCAGGAGTGCCTTCATTTCCCCCACCCCAACCTACCCTATCTTTTATTTGTTTTGCACAGTTTTTGCAATTACCAGGGAGGGCATAAGTACACTTTCTTTTCTTTTCTTTGCCAGGACGGGGGTAGTGGAAACATCCACAGTAATGTCATTTTACCCCACAAAAAGTGTCCACTAACAGAATTCACGTCATATATTAGCTACATCATTTCATAAAGTAGTAAACTCCTACATTTCATTCATATTTGAAACGGTGAAAATATGAATTCAGATTTTCCGTATAATAAAAGCGAAACTGATTCGAAGCTGCGCATCGTTCGCGGCCGGATCGCCGGAAACAAGTAAACAAACGCCAAAACATTGCCCCGCATTAAATTTTTAAAAATACCACGTCATCGTAAAAGCGGCCACCTGCCAAATAAACATGTTGGACTTTTTAATCTTAATTTTACACGCTTATCAATTTATCTGCCCTCGTGGTCGAGATGGTTAGATGGTTGACTTTTTCCCCATATGGTTTCCACCTTCGCGTCAAGGCTTCGAAGTTCAATCCCACCTTCCTACTAAATGTTTTTCCTTTTAGCGTTTTTTTTAACGCACACACCTACAAACACCCGAGCAACGCCGCCCCTCCCCGCTAGTAGTTAAATAAAACCAGTTATCAAATCAAAAAACATATAAAATAAGAAAAATAATTAATCAGTGTACGTTTTCTTAAAGAAATATGCAAATTAGTTAACTCTCATGTATTTCTCGCATATCCATGAGTGAGTATATTTAGAAGTGGGTTTTAAATTTTAAATAAAAGTAGGCGTTTTATATCAATTTCAGAGTGGGAAAAAAACAACTGTTTAGTAATATATATTTCAGACTAACCTATTACCTGTCCGTACTTAATTCAGAAAACTGATAGTGTAGTATCTGCTCCGTTAAAATAACAACTGCTATAGAGTGTTTTTTTTTCTTTTCGCATATGTGCAATATCGTTTCTATGGTGATGTTCCTAGACTTCCAGTAGATAGGTTATCTTATTCAAGGGTAGAGTTAGTATTTCTAATTTTTTTATATTATTCTTTGGACTATTGTTTTAATCTTGAGTGTCATTTTCACAAAAGTTTCTGTCTATGTAACCTCCGACCTTTTTCAAGTGTATCTTGTTGAACTCAGGAATATATCTGTCGAAATGGGAAATCTGGACAGAATTTAAAACGGAACTATTTATTTACTACACGGGGGTAGCATTTCTCGTTCTGTCATCAATGACTGGATATAGATTAAAAGTAATTCGGACGTAGTGATAAGAGTACTTAGAAAAAACAATGGTGACAGTAATATTCCCCTAAAGGTTAGAGGTTCAATTCTTAGTGTGGTAGACCGAAAAATTCAATTGCGAATTAGTTTGGGCCTCTATCAGTTATGTCTGACTGAACGAGAGCATGCCACCCCCGTATAGTAAATAAAGGATTCCGTTCAAAATTCTGTCCAAATTCATGTGTCGACATTTATATTCCCGGGTTCGGCAAGATACACCTGAAGGAAGTCGATTGACCGAAACGTTGTGAAAATGACAGTCAAGATGGAAACAATAGTCTGTCATTCTCATATACACCTCCTCCGAGGTGGTTGCCGTTGAGCCGTTTCAGATAACCTGTCAACCAGTCCTCTCAATCCTTCCCTGTCCTCCGCACGTTTGACCAGCTTGTTCAGCTTCAATCGTGCCCATTTTGTGATATTATCGTCTGTTCTATTATTCTGTCTTCCTCTCAATCTTTCTTCCTCCCACTGTTCCGGAAAGTACTGTCTGTGAATTCCTCTCTCCTCTTGGTTTGTGGCCGAACCATTTTAGTTTGTAACTCCTGATTACGGTAAGAAGATTTCCATAAGGACCAATGGTTTGCCTTAATCTGTTTTTGCTTACCTCATTGGTTATCTGGTCTTTGTAAGAGATGGCAAGTAGTCTTCTGAGGCCTGACTCCTCTTCTATAATTCTGCAATAGTCCAAATAATCTAAATAACACGAGTAAGGAAAATATATCCTGCATATGATAAAAATTTTTTCAATCTAAATCAAATTCGGAAACGTGACATAGTATTTGTTATTTTTAGAAAACACTACCCTCTAGGCATTGCTTCTTCTTTTGTAAGGAAAGGGTTTGTTCTGTTATCATGGGACTACTCTTCACGGCATAACCTCCTTCTTTGAAGGTAGAGTACAGTATGTATTCATACGTGATAATACAATCCTCCCAGGTATTATCTCCTCTTTGGTGGACGAGGTATTATCTTAATGCGTCGTAAATATTAGAAAAAAATATCCGATTGGATGAAGCGAATTATTGATGTAGACTTGATACTTGTGTGTGTGACAATGCAATAATCTCTTAAATATCTGAAGCCGAAACGATACAATTTCTAAAAATATATTAGCACTATTGTAACCTACTGCGGATGCGCGTATGTAAATGCATGATAAGTGACGCTATCGTTAGGAATGGAAAAACGACTATAAAAAAAGAAAGACAGAGACGAGATAACGTTCCAATTCTATGGAGAAACGTGAAGAACATTCAACATCACGTGGGTGACGTCACGATTATAACGATGAAAAAATAAAAGTCGCATTAACCTAAAAATGAGTCCAAGTCATGTGCTTTTTTATCCCCTTTCGACTAAAGTCATAACGTGTGTACAAGTGCGCAACGTGACACTATATGATTCATCATGTTTTATTGATTTTCCATTGACAAAAGCTTGTAAAATTTTAATGAATAAAACTTTGCTTTATATACTGTTTAATGCGATGTTTTTTTACAGTAATTGTATAGAATCTTTTTATCAAAAGTACAGTATTATTGTAACAGAGTGCGGACGCGCGTATGCAAATGTATGAGAAATGCGAAATGACGTCACTGTTAGAGAAAAATTCTGTAAAAAGGAGAGAGCACGGTCAAAAAGATGGTCCCATAAATAACATCAAAGCCGTAAGGAGAAGTTACACGTTGCGGGAGAATGAAGAAATAAATGACGTTGTTATGAAAAAATGAGTCCGAGTTATTCTTAGTTTGGGTTTCCTTTGTGATGTAGACTGTGTAACACGTGTGGGTCCTGTGTGTAATTATGTAAAAGTTACGTTATGAATATTGCACTAGGATAACTTTTGTCTGCATTCGTTTCTATCAAACTTGAAGTTTTTTTTTAATTTCTAATAACAGGACAGACAGACAGACAGGTAAGCGGACAACTTTTATCACATTCTTAGTTTAATGTTTTCAGTAGTATTTCACTATTCGTTTTTGACTTTTGCAGAATATTGCCGGAGTTCTAACATCAATCTCATCAATCATCAGTATTGCAAGTAAGCTTTTGTTTAAAATTCAAAATATTATTATTAAAATTCAAAATATTATTATGTTCTAAAGGTCTTATATTCTTTAAGAGGGGTTCGCCTTATAGAACTTCGAAACTTCTTATTACCCCATTTCTTTACTCCGCGGTCTAATCCTGAACGAAATTTGCAAAATATTGTTGCTTTATTTTATTGGTATTATCATGTGTTCTTACAAATAAATCACCACTTATCAAGGTTCAGAAGTCACTCGAGGATAAGGGTTAAGAAGTATAGAATAGTGAAAGGGGCAATATCATAGGACTCATTAGAAGTGTAAATTTTGAAAATTGCATTACTTAAGGGGACCGGCTCATTAAGAACTTGTTTATGTTGGACTTGAAAACAACCATATTGTAATCAGCTTGTCAGGCATAGCAGCAGCGAAAAAGCGTAACAATTAGAGCCGCTGTCTGTCATTTAGGCGGTCAGTTTCGATCCTGGCTTGAGGTAGTTGCTTGCCTAGCCGAATTTATGAGCTGCGATACAGCAAAACAGTAGTATACGTGGATGGCTATGCATATTAATTGTTTGTCTTTCGTCTGTATATATATTTTTCTCAAGTGACGGAACACACAGGGAAGAAATTGAATGCCACTTACTTCCTTTATAATTGTTCTTGGTTTTTTATTTGTTGTTTTCAATGACCCATTCGTTGTGTTTTCGTGGTACTGACACTCTTCCTTATTCTTGGTAGAATAAAATTGGTCACAGTACCAAAAGTAGCTTGTTACGTACTCCTTGTGGCAGGTTGTTCAAAATGCGTTTTTCTAGTCTCTATAAATGTTAACATCTATTTTTGTCGCTAGTAATACTATATACACACTGACAGCGAAGTAAAAATCACAACACAGTTGATTTACAAAAATATTTATTGCTTTCATTTCACACCGACAAATAAGCTTTTGATTATAAATTATACTGGTGTTTTGACGTTTATGAGAGGTTCGTGGTGTGGTGCGGCGTAGGCGGTTTTCAAGCAGTGAGGAAATAGTGACACAGCCTGGATTGATCTGGCCGACTGACTAACTTTTCCTTTGTGACGATTTTATTCATAAAAAACATTCTTTTCCTATTTGAATATTTAATATGTCTATTGTTTCAGTTTTTGACTGATATCCTCTCGCATATTTCTTGGTCAAATTATGCATTCCGTTAGACAATGGTGGAAAGTTCCACACTCTTTGCATTGAATTTATTTGCGTGTGTGCAAGCCAATGAATGTTTTTGTTTGCGGGGTTGTCTGCTAATGCTAACTCACTAACTAAAATTTTAGCCTTACGAGGAAATTTACCTTAATAATTATTTTTGTACCATTTTTATACCAGATTTTAATGTATTGCTATTTCTACATGTATTGTTAAAGTTCTCTGTGTTTTAAAATAAGACTCACACGTGTGAACAGGTACACGTACTAGCTCAGGAAGTTATGCAGCAGACGTCCAACGCGAATAAATTATATTTACTCTAGAACACCTCATAAGTAAACATATATGAAATAACTCTCTTTATCGTGCTAGAAAGTTACTTAGGCTTAAATGTATCCTGTACCTCTACAAAGCCACCATTCGCCCATGTATGGAGTACTGTTGTCAAATTTGAGCTGGTGCATCTGCTACTAGTCTCTCACTCCTGGATAGGGTTCAAAAGAGAGTTCCTAGCCTAATAGGTCCTTAACTGTCATTTAAAATCCAGCCCCTGTCCCATCGATGAAATGTTGATCTCTCTGCCTGTTTTACAAGTATTTTAATGATGGATGCTCCGAGGAACTACAAGCACTTGTACCCCCTCAACGAAAATACCTCCGACAAACCCGACAAGCAGCAAAGTCCCACCCCTACACAGTTGAGATCCCTTAATGTAAAAAAGCCTTTTACTCTAATAGCTTCTTCCCCAGAACTGCAGGACTTTGGAATTCTCTTCCGGTTTCCTGCTTCCCCAACTGTTCTGACATGCAGAAGTACAAGTGTAATGTGAACAGACATCTTGCTACTCAACTCCCTACATAGTACGCCTGGAACTTAGGTCCCTGATAGTAGCCCCCTACATTAAAGTGGCAATATGCCTTGTTTGGGGGTGAAAATGAAATTTTTAAGAACTATTAAGTCGCCATTATGGCACTTGCACGAGAACTAATAAGGCTGACCTGCTTACCTAAAGTGGGTCACCTAGAACTTTACTTTGGACTCCACGACTCTATGTCAATAATTAAAATAAGAATCGTCTTTTGCAATATTTTGGACATACAAAAAATGGTATAACTATTAAGATTAAGATGATTCTCTTTATAATCCACAACAAAACGAAATAATCTGATGTCAGAATAGCTTTATGAAATATTCTGAATTTCTTGGACTTTTTTTTACAAAGAAGTCAGCATTTATCAAAGCCTAGAAGTCACTCGAGAATAAGGGTTTATGAGTGTTCAGTAATCAATGGGAAAATGTCGTAGTAATCGTTTGTAGTGGAAATTTGGTAAATTGGATTACTTAAAAGACCGGCTCTTCGAGAACTTGTTTACGTTGAACTTGAAAATGATCATATTGTAGTCAGTAAGAATGCAGGAAAACGGAACAGATTTCCAAACGCATTTCTAAGAAAGAAGCATTTTTAATGTAATCCACGTTTAAATAAAAAGTGTGGAAGGACTATTATGCTCTCTTTATCCTGACTGGAAAAGATTTTTACATGGAAAATCTTCTCCATTTTTTTTTTTTTGGCTTGCGAAAACTAAGCTATTCCAATCTATAAAATTATAAAACTCAAATGACCTTGTAGCGAGTGTTGTAACCCACTTTCCGGTTTACGACTTCCGGTTGCGCATGTGTACATGAACATAAACCCATAAGAGCGTAAAAAAATAAACACAAATTGGTACTTTGGCAGAATTTGACCTGCGCACTGAAATATTAACCTTATTATTTAGAAATTATTATTTAATATGGGAAGGGTGAGGATGTTTTGCAACTATTCTGTATTACAAGTATACTGTCACAATTTTCTTACAAATAAATCAACTTTGACCCGTTGACAGCGTATTGTTTTACTGTGAACGTTTTCAGCGTCCCAATTGTTTTTTAACTATCTAAATAATTGTTAATACTTTCTGAATTTTTTTACATCGTTCATTTCCGTATTATGCTTAAGTTATTTTAACGCAATTTTCTTACAAATAAACTTACTTTAACCTTTGACAACCATAAGAGCATTTTACTATGTATTGTTTTACTGTGTACGTTTTCAGCGTCTCAATTGGTTTTTTTCGCGTTTAAATTAAACGATATATCAAAATTTGAATAGTGCCGATTTACTCATAAGTATGGCAAACCACTTATAATTCAATGGCTGCAAGTTGGGTTTTTTTTTCAAAAATTAACAAGAACGACTCATAAAAAGCTATATATATTCTTTTTTTCATTTTTAATATACTTTCATAGAAATGTTTCTGTTATGTCACAGAAACTATTTTCTTTACGTCACAAGTGTAACGCTCATACATTAATTCCATAGCTAATATAGCATACTGACCCAACGGGTCACGGGTAGTCTATTAAATGATTAAGAATAACGGAGCAGTCAGTAATCGCAACTGTAATAGTAATATTATTGTATAAAGCATAGCAAGTATAAAGATAAATAATAAACCGGAAAAATAACCGTGGACATAATAAAGCTAAGACTTTGGGTAGAGGGGGACGAATATTTGCCTTGGAGAATGATTTTAGCTAATCTGTCAGTAGGGCATACGTAATTGCGAGAGTTCGACGAGCAGGAGAATTAAAAATTGTAAAGTAAATGTATATATATCATGGGCTAGGAACATGCTTTAGTATTAACTGGAAGTTATGAGCGTAAAGGTTGTGCGTAGAAAGTTTTTACTTATAATCCTGACTGTCGATAGTAGCAGAGAAATATGGCTCTATTTTATTATATTATGTTTATATATACAGATATATTTATATACATATATATTGGCTAATTTTACTTACTTATGTGAAATAGAATATATTTTATATAACCCTAAGATATATTTTATATTCCCCTATATATATATATATATATATATATATATATATATATATATTTAGAGAGAGAGAGAGAGAGAGAGAGAGAAACATACATGCATACATAATACATACATAATACATATATATGTATGTGTGTGTGTGTGTACATATATATATGTGTGTGTGTGTGTGTGTGTGTGTGTGTATGATAATCAAGCCAGAAATGGCTTGTGTTGCCGGGTTCGAATCGATCGACTGGTGTTAATCGTGATACCCTGCACTGAAGATTCCATAAAGGATGAAACACTAATGTCTGTAAGTATTTAATTATTATAGTAAATAATTATGTCAGCCCCTTTAAGAAACTGGTTTCTTATCGTTGAGCACTTCCAGTTGGATTAAGACGATCAATTTAGCTCTCATGCATAGATCATCATATAATGGTTAGATCACTCTGACTGTTGTAAAACATTTAAAAATAAATATGATTAATTTCAACGTTATTTCAGACGATTAACAGTAGCCGAATGGATAAGGTCTCTGCTAATCAAGCCAGAGATGACTTGTTTTGCCGGGTTCGAATCTATCCACTGGTATTAATTGTGATACTCTGCACTGATGATTCCCGAAAGGATAAACACTAGTGTTTGTAGGTATTTAATAATTATTATAATAAATAATTATATATATATATGCATATATATATGTGTGTGTATGTATAGTATATATATATATATATATATATATATATATATATATATATATATATATATAATACTAGATCCTAGTCAATCGGCGTTTACTTCCTTAACATTTTTCTTATTTATTTTGATTATAGAAATATACTTTGAACTATTCTTTTCCCCGGTGAAACCAATTTTCCGGAGCATGCATATGATGCTGGCTCATAAGTTTTGATTGTTAGTATTCCCTCAGGAAGTTCGGTTATTTGCTTCAAGACATGATGAGATGTGATTAAATGTAATCGTAGGAGATGGAGCAAGAGATTGGGAGATGTACACATACACACACATATGTATATAAACATGTGTGTCGATACCTCCGGTAAGTCTCATGCGACAATGGATAACTCCTGTAAGGATAGCTGTGCGTGTAATTGTGAGACCAGGATTGGGCAATCCTCAACCAAACATCTGAATCAGCAATGCATGTGTTCAGTGGCAAAGAAAAATGCTAGACGACTTGAAGCAAGGCCGCGATCAGGGGACAGCATATACAGCAACCGGAAGTCCCAAATTATTACTCATTTTAACTGACCTTGCTCAATGTTGCTTAACTTCGATGATCTAACGGGAACCGGTGTCTTAACGTGAATTATAACGTATATATATATATATATATATATATATATATATATATATATATGTATGTATATATATATATATGAAATAAGGGATAATTACCGATATGTAAGATATATAATCGATACAGAATAAATAATTCGTTGTACACATTTAAATTCTGCTTGCGTTTTATTTTCAGTTTCTTCGAATGCTAAGATATTCGCATTGTTCTACTTCTCGTCGGCCATCTTTATTGTGATGATCGCTTTGATAACCAACAAAATCTTCCAGAGATTGGTGAGTGAAATCATTTAGTTATTCGTTATTCCCGCAGTTTTATTATCTGTATCTTAATATACAGACACACACGGATAAGTTGTCTTTGTATATAATTAGTGATATACGCGTGTCTGTTTGTTTGTGTTTCTGTGTTGTTTCCACTGACAAATTATTAAGCTGTTTTAATAACATCATAAAAACTGAAACGTAGACTTGTTGATATAAGCCTAATTAACTCCATCTATCAGTTTTACTAGCATTCAGCTTTGAATTTTCTGTTTGTGATTATATATATATATATATATATACATAAATATATATATATATATATATATATATATATATATATATATATAATGTCACTAAAAACAACAGCAACAAATCTTAAATCAAAAAGCGGTAAAAACTTGTATATTCAAGTAGCTCATAGGTAGAATGTCAGACTGCGGATGCTGTTGTCAGTTCGGTCCTTACCCGTGTTGATGACGGCTGAGAGATAGAGACATGCATGTCTATGAGTGTACCGTTTATACACATAATAATAATAATAATAATAATAATAATAATAATAATAATAATAATAATAATAAATACATAAATAAAAAATATAAATAAAAATAAATAAAAAAATAAAAATACGGCTCATGAAAAAATAATATATATACATGAATAACAAAAATGGCTTATAACTCATTGAAGAAACACTAACGTAGCGTAAAAAGATAAATAACAACAGCGTTTAGAAGCTGTGAATATCGATGAAAACCAACAGAAATTTATATATATATATATATATATATATATTATATTATATTATAACTTATACTTTTTCTTACAGCCTTTGTATCTGTATTACAAAAATCAAGTTTTAAACAAATTTCACCAGACAGATGAACAATCCTCTCGGCCACAATTTTGGAAAATCTTCAAGAAGGTCAGTTGAGAAACTCAGTTTGTGTGGAAAAGAGAGGTGGGTGCGTAATTTATTTATATACATACATATTTTGTCGTCATAAGACACATTAGTTTTGCTAGATAAGTTTATACAACCGTTTGCTTTGTTCGGTTGCCAGATAAATCGAATCCATCTTGTATCTTTGCCTCGTCGACCACTGATATAATCTTACTTCTCGGAAGGGAAAAATCACTAAAGGTAATCAACATTGATCTTGGTCACTACCCAATTCATGACAATTTGGGAATACCAGCCATTGTATGTGAAGGGACCTCGATACCTTCCTTTTTATTAGGCCTGAAAATGTCATGCAAATATATTTGTTACAATCGCCATCTTTGTCAAGAGTCTTCACAAACTGTTTTATGATGCCAAGCTTTATGTGTACAAGAACCACAATTTGGGAACTCTTCACTAAAGGAGAACCAGAACATTAAGAAAGCCAGGAATAAGTTAACTGCGCACAGACCAATCGTTTTTGATCCAGTGCTGTGTTCTTCTCCGTCTATCCCACAAACACTAGCTAGGAAATTTTGTGTAGTCACCTTGTGGACTGAGGAGAAACCCAACCATTTTCACACCGACACATATGATCGCATTGGTGCTGTGTGTATGAATTTTTCCAGAACAAATTTGATTTTATCATAATTTTTTAGGGTTGTTGAATAGCCTAGAGGATCTTCCATATGAGTTGCCATAGTGTGGAGGAATACCTTTTAATATTTTTAAAATTGTTTATGTAAAGGCGCCTATGTTGAGAAAAAAAAACAGGCCGGCAACGTCGTTGCGATATACTGTGTCGTTTTCCTGAGTACAATATTGCAAGAATTAAATATGGCGTTTTCTATAGAAAGTAATAAAACTTTCAGGCTGCGGTAGATTTTTTCTTGGAGTCTTGAAGCTAAAAGTGCAAGGTTGAGATCTGTAGTCAGATCATAAACCTTTTCTTTTAGAAGAAAGCTGTGGTAGTGGAGAAGAAAGAAAACCTACATCTGAAACAGTTGCTTCACTATTGTCAGTCGACAAAACAGAGGCTTGGTCTTCTCCAGAACCAGGCAATTACAATTCGAGCTATCCTTTAAACACTGGAACAGAAATTTCATTGCAATGTGGAATTGGCCTAATTGCAGACTTGGGGGTACGATAAGGCAATGAATTCCTGTTCTTTCTCTTTATTTCCTTCGTTTAGACTGCACAGAAATAGAAGTCATCTAAAGATTTTTTTCGGTTCACGCCAGATCATTGGAATACCAAATAGTAATGACTTTTTATTATTTTTTTGTCCGGTGTCGAAGATGCTCAACAAATTTTTTGCATACAATATTGAGTGTTCATGCCTTATCTTGATCACCTAGTATTAGTTTGAAGTAAACAAGATAAACACACTTCAAAAATTCACTGATCCGTTGTCTGTTGGATTGCAACGTATATTCCACGCAAATACAGCAAAACAAATTTGTATTGTTTAAACAAATTCGCCTAGATGTTGTAGTCATGCTTAACGTTTGCTCCAAAAATCTGCAACGAAAGTTTAAAAAAATGCAGCTTAATTATTTCTTGTCTGACTTATAAATGAATTCCTATATTAAGAGAATAAACCTTACTTTGACCCAGAAATCAGCAAAAACATGCCATAACCGGTAGGCCTATTTACTTTTCAGTATCCATTTCTTACCAACTATATAACTCATTATATAGCAAATTTGACTTTTACTTTAAAGTTTGTGATGTCAGAATCAATTAACATACATCGCAATAAAAACCTGCAATTGTAATTATGAAGCTAGAATGTATATGAAACACACCTAATATACTGCCGTCGCACATAGTATTTAGAGTCAGATAAATCATTCTTAAAAAAAGTAACGACTGTGAAGGCTAGTACATAGCTCACAGGTATATTTACTTAAAGAGAAAAAGGTAAAAACGGAGAGAGTAAAAGTACGCTTGTGAGAAAGTAAAAAATAACAACAAATAAAGGTAGGAAAATGATGGAGTTAAAGAAATCGAAAGACTGATTAAGTTCGAAATGAAATGGAACATGAAATGTAACGTTGCATGGCAAAGTAAACAAACATATTGCTCAGAAGAAGAGATGAGAAAAACATACCGTTGATGTCATGATGGGAGCGAATAAAGAAGAGGTGTGCCCTGTCACCGGTACCTGCAAAAAGGAAGTAAAACCAAGCGAAAAAGGGAAATTACGAAGAAAGTAAATTTTAGTTAAGAGTAACTTAAAGGGAGATAATGGGTTTAAAACAGAGAGACAGAACACATATTGATAAGGTAAGAGAAGGTTAAATATAACAAATATCTCAACAACTTTACCTGATTAGAAAAAATTAATATTAGTAAGCACTCACAAATTAGTCTTAATCATCTTAGAAAAGTTAAGCACCTAAAAATTGCGTTGCCGGTGTAATAATTGAAAATAAATTAAATATAAATTAACTAAAAATAAATCGACTTTAATATTTCTAAATAGAACAACGAAAGCAGTTTTATAACCATAAATAATTAATAACATGACGCTAATTATCAAAATCGATTTTCATTTATATAATATGCAAATTACGTCATTAGTTGAATGTAGATTCCATTGGTATATGTATATATATATATATATATATATATATATATATATAGAGAGAGAGAGAGAGAGAGAGAGAGAGAGAGAAATTGTGCTAGATTATACATGTGTTCCGGTTTTAGTATGAACATTAATTTGTAAAACAGTGTACATATTGTATATATTAATCAAATTATGAACAAAAAATAAGAATACGGTTTTATTACAATACAAGATACAAGCAAGCAATGACGCCTGGACAGTTCGCAGAATTTTATATATATATAGGTGCATGCCATCATAAAATCCTTGACACTTCAAAAGCATGTGGACCCGATCTCATCCCAGCTGTGCTATTAAAAAAGTGCTCAGCCGAAGTAGCTCCAGTTCTCTCCAAACTTTACAACAAATGCCTTAATGAAGCTTGCTTTCCGGGATGTTGGAAAACTGCTTCTGTTGTACCAGTATTCAAGAATTCTGGCGAAAGAATGGACCCATCAAATTATCACCCCATTAGCCTCCTCCCACTTTTTGCCAAAATATTTGAGACCTTAATTAACCATGCTCTAGTCCATAACCTTACAGATGCTAAACTTCAATATGATATAAATGCGGGAGTGCCCCAGGGTTCTATCCTTGGACCTCTATTGTTCCTGATATTCATTAATGACCTCCCCGACAAAATTGCCATAAAGAAATGGCAGAAACACTAGAGGAAGACCTCCATACTTTAGTGGAATTGGGACAAAAACGTATGGTCACGTTCAATGCCGCCAAGACTAAACTAGTTTCATTCAATAATTACAAGAAACCCTCTCTACCACCTATAGAAATGGCCAACGACTCTTTATCTGAGAGTACATCTTTCAAATTCCTTGGCCTAACGTTCACAGGAAACATGAGTTGGAACAATTACATTGAAGGCATTGCCAGGGCCACTGCAAGAAAATTGGGCTCTCTCTACCGTGCTAGACAACTAATAACACTCGAAAGTAGCCTGTACCTCTATAAGTCCACCATTCGCCCCTTGTATGGAGTATTGCTGTCACATTTGGGCTGGTGCATCTGCTCCTAGTCTCTCGCTCCTTGACAAGGTTCAAAAGAGCGTCGCAAACCTGATAGGCCCTGAATTGGCATCTAAGCTTCGGCCCCTGTCTCATCGACGAAATGTTGCATCCCTCTGCCTTTTCTACAAGCATTTTAGTGGTGAATGCTCTGACGAACTGCAATCACTTGTGCCCCCACGACGTAAGCACCCTCGACAAACCTGACAGGCAGCTAAATCCCACCCCCACACTGTAGAGATTCCTAGATGTAAAAGATCTTTCTACTCCAATAGTTTCTTCCTCAGAACCGCTAGATTTTGGAATTCCATTCCAGGTCCCTGCTTCCCCAACAGTACTGACGTGCAGAAGTTCAGGTGTAACGTGAACCGACATCTTGCTGGCCAAATCCCTACATAGTATCCCAGTAGTTGTTGCCCCTGATAGTAGCCCCCTACACCAAAGTGGCAATTTGCCTTGTTTGGGGTGAAAATGTAATAATATATATATATATATATATATATATATATATATATATACATAACAGCCAAGCTACGCTGAAGAGAGGTAGGACCCAGAAACATGCATGTACAAAGATTGTTGTTTCTGGGTGCTATCCCTCTTCAGCGTAGCTTGACTGTTATTAGGATTCAAACCCTGGACCTTATGTATTTCAATCCAGCATCTTATCCATTACGCTATGATACCATAGACGGTTTACTGTTTAGTTTTTATCGTTTATATATTTACGTAGTCTTTTTGTTGTTGATTTTGTAAACGATATTGAGTTTAGCGTCTTCACCTTGAGGATCGGATTTTTTTTTTGTTTTGTTTTTTGAGAAATTGCCCATTTTTATTTTGTACGTAAACAAATAATATTTTTATTTATTTTTATTTATTTATATATTTATTAAAACAGTAATCTACGTATATGCATGTTTCGGAGCCCTACCCCTCTTCAGCGTAGCTTGACTGTTATATATAAATATGTATATAATTGTTAACAATTATTTTATATCTACTTTTACTATGACCTTATGCAATTATGTGCATAAGAAGCAATAATTATTGTCAATCGCAAGATTCGAACACAGTCACGATTAAACCCTTGACTTTGTCGGTTAGTATTCTTAGCACGAGACTTTGAGAAATTAAACAGTGGGCACGAAAAGAAAGAGCGAGAATTAGACAATCATGTTTAATTTTTCAGATACGTATAAGACAAAACCTAATTAATAGTTCTTCAATTTTAGTTTCTTTTGTTGGTATATTTAAAAGTTTTAATTTTGTAGAATGAAGATCATATATTTTTTTAATCACAACTTGACTAAGGAATCTATATATATATATATATATATATATATATATATATATATATATATATATATATATATATATATATATATATATATATACGATTTATTAACATTATATTTTAGGCATTAACGTGGAGTTATTTTTTCGGTTTTGGGAATTAAATTATGTCTTCTTGATATGCGTATTTTTCTAACGGTTTATCATTATTGTGTAACCTAGATTAGAAAGTGTAAGAGGAGAGAATATACTGAAACCATAACATGAAGGAATGAGGAACTCGTGATTTCTGGGAAATCTTCAACAGTGTAGTAAATAATAAACAATCAACAATTCCCTCCACTATCTAACAATCATGTGTTTGTTTGAACGACAACCAAGAAGGCTTATACGCTTGCCCGTCGGTTTACTTGGAACTCTACTTTGGACTAAGCAAACCACTCCCTCACTAATTTTCCTTTGCGGACTGACACCATACTAGATGATCTGAAATTTACCCCTTCTCAGGAGCATGATATCATAAAAAACCTAGATCTCAAATGCATTTTGACCCGATCTCATGCCGACTGTATTATTAACAAAATGTTCCGCTGAGGTTGCACCAGTCCTCTCCAAACTTTACAACAAATGCCTTAACAAATCTTGCTTTCCTGACTGTTTTAAAACTGCTTCTGTGGTACTAGTTTACAAGAATTCTGGCGAAAGAACTGGCCCATTAAATTATCGCCCCATTAGGCTCCTCCCTCTTTTCGCCAACATATTTGCATCCATAATTAATCAAGCTCTAGCTCATCACCTAAACTTCTGATCGATCAACAAGATGGATTTAGGAAAACACGTTCTACAGCAGATAACCTAACTGTAATCGTCGAACGTATATAAACATACACTGGACAAAGCAGAGAAATGGGAGAGCCGTAGCCAGAGATATATCTAAGGTTTTTGACAGGGTATGGCACGATGGTCTTCTCTGGAAAAGTAGATCAATCGGTATCACTGGACGAATACTTAGCATAATTAAATCCTTCTTAAATGAAAGAAGAATCCAGGTTGTCCCCGACGGTCGTACATCTAAACAATATAATATAAACGCAGGTTTACCTCAGGGGTCTGTCCTTGGATCTCTATGATTCCTAATATTCATAAATTGTCTTTGAGATGGGTACATTTGCTGATGAGACCGCACTCTATAACAAACACGTGGATAAAACTAATGAACACATATCCAAGGCATTGGCAGGAATACTAGAAGAATACCTCCAATCTATAGTATAATAAAGACAAAAATTGATGGCAACATTCGATGCTTCCAAGACTAAGTTTGTTTACTTCAATAATTACAAGAAACCTTCTAAACAACCAATGGCTATGGATAAAGACACATTACCTAATAGTACTTCGTTCAAACTCCTCGGCTTAAGGTTTACATGGAACAAGAGAAGGAACAAATATATCGAGAGCATTGCGAAGGCTGCTGCGAAAAAGATGAACTCCCTCTGCCATGATAGAAAATTACTTACGCTTGAAAATATCATGTACCTCTACAAGGCCACCATTTACCCATGCATACAGTATTGTTGTCACATTTGGGCTGATGCATCTGCTACTGGCCTCTCACTCCTGGACAATGTTCAAAAGAGAGTCGCCAACTTGATAGGTCCTGATCTGCCATCTAAGCTTCAACCACTGGCCCAACGACGAAATCTTATATTTCTCTGCCTGTTTTGCAGGTATTTTTATGACGGATGCTCAGACGAACTTACAAGCCCTTATACCCCCTCGACATAAATACCCCGACAACCCTGTCAAGCAGCAAAGTCCCACTCCTACACAATAGAGATCTCTATATGTACGAAAACCTTTAACTCTAATAGTTTCTTCACCAGAACTGCTAGACTTTGGAATTCCCTTCCGGTTCCCTGCTTCCCCAACTGTTCTGACATGCAGAAGTACAAGTGTAATGTGAACAGACATCTTGCTGCTCAACTCCCTATGTAGTACTCATGTAACTCATGTACCTGATAGTAGCCTTCTTCATTAAAGTGGCACTGTGCCTAGTTTGGATTGAAAATGTAATAAAAAATGTATTTACAAAAGTTATGTCAGGTGCCACCTGTTCCAGAATGACCTAGAATTTATACCAAGTAACCAATAATTGTTTTCTTTGATTTTTACTCTTGGTTGTATAACACTTGCATCGCATTTTTTAATTAATCCATATATCATTATGCATATTCCTTCCGTAGTAGGTTCGGACCTTACGCTTTGAAAAAAAAATACAATTTCTGAAAATCAAACTTCTTCAAAGGAAGCCAAATTCACAAAATATGGCTTTGAAAAACTAATCCTGCAACTCTAGATAAAAATATGAGAGTAATCTCCATTTGTTTTAGCCTTGTTTTTCGAATATCATTATAAAGTATATGATCATTGTTGTAGATGTGTAAGAAATGGAACTTGTAGTAATTTCGACGTGTAGCGATTCTTAACTTAGAAAATAAGTCGGCGAAATCTTAGGTAAAAAAAACAGAGAGCACTCTAAAGAAACTAGCAAACAAAGAAAATTATCTTTCCAGAGGTGCTGAAATTAAAGATTGTCTGTTACAATGTGATTTTATTATTTGTATTGAACTATGTAGCACAATATTACTTTCTGAGTATTTATTAGTACTTATTAATTTATCTCATTCAGGGCAGATATATATTAAAAATACAATAGACAAGAATTTCTTAAGCATGTAAATAAATTCATATTTGCTATGCGTTATAATTTTTTCTTTGCTAAACAGTTTATATGTAGATTTTACATCACAAAATATCGATGCAAAACTATGGCTTCCCTGTTAGATGTTACCTACTTCCGATATTGCTGCTCGATAAACCTCTTTCGTTTGTATTTTTTTTCCTTCGACTACAGATATGGATGACGTGTTTTAACCTTTGGCTTACTCTAACTATAACGGTTTTCAATTTTCCCAATGTTGTCAGCCACGTGAAAAGGATGAGTATACCAATCAATGGTAAGTATTTTAAAAAAGGAAATGATGAGTAACATTAAAAAACTGAATCTTGGGAGATGTAAGTCGACTAAATGTGTTATATCTTCACATGCACAAATATACATTTATACGTTTCAGTTAGTTAATATGCTTTGATATGCACGTCGTCAGACTTCTAATAGTATCGAATAATGCTGAAGAGCTCGATGTTTTGATTTTCATTCTATCTGATAAGACCTGAATCATATATTATTTACTTCTAAAATCACTACAAGGCATAATATAATAATCAACAGAGAACTGGCTCTACAATAATAAAAACTAAATTTGCATGATTAAAATATAATATTTTAGCATATTTTACGACCGACCAAAGCTGGGCAGCCACTACTCCTTATTAGTACAAAATAATACCCAATAAATAATTGGCTCTATAATAATAAATACGACATCTGTATGATTTAAAATAGTATATTTAAGTGTATGCTACGACCGGGCAACGCCGGGCGGCGTGCGAGTTCAATTATAATAGTGTTGGTTGTGAATATCACTGACGAACTATTATTGAGCACTCAAACGAAGGAGACACTCGTTAATAACCGAATGAAAAATAATATAATTGTATAATGCATGTAGATATTTAGGATATATGTTTTAATTATGCTTGATTGAGAGCTTGGGATTCAAAGTTTTTAAAGATCTAAAACACTCGCATAACTGTAGAAACGAACATAGCTACAAAATCTGTGTATACGAGGTGCCTTCAATAAGTTTCCAGAATATTTTCGTATGGGAACTTTTATTGACAGTAAACAAAAAATAAACTCTAGTCCCCTTCGAATAATCTCCTCCTGTTGCAATACACCTGTTAGACAGTCCCACCAACTTCTGGAAGGCCCCATGGAAGTCCTCTTGTGTGAGTGTGTCAATGACCCTCGTCACAGCCTCTTCCATCTCCCCAATTGTCTAATGACGACAGCCTCTAAGGTTTTCCTTGTGCTTAGGGAATAACCAAAAGTCATGGAGTGCAAGGTCTGGACTATAGGGAGAGTGAGGAACTGTCTTGACGCCTATCCGGCGTATTTTGTCAAGTTTAAAACAGAATGGTATTACATATCGTTCTTATAAAGTATACTTACGTCCAGATTGCATTTTTGCTATTCACCAGCTGATCAGGCTTTAGTAGGGTGCATTAAAATACTTCCGTAGCTGTTCAGTTAAACCTAAAATAATAAAAATTGGTCACTTATGTCATAAGATATATAGCAATAATATACTGAATTTTAATTTACAAAAGTCTGGAAACTTATTGAATGCACATCGTAGAATAAACATAACGTTAGGATAAAAAATAAAATACAATAAAGTGGCATCTAAAGTAGCGACGGATAACAAAAGAAAATCAGAATTTTTTTTTGTTATTCCAATCGTCCTTAACTTCGATCAGTATTTGATTTGATACACTAACCAAATACAACACAGCAAAACATAACAGAAAATAATATGTCAAATAGAGCTCACCGAGTCCTTTGTTTGAGATAATCTCAGCCATTGACTATTGTAACCTTTATTCATGGGGGACATAACAAGGATCGGATTGGTCAGTTTGCTAAAATTACCACCATCGTTCTTAAAATATAGAGGGTGACATAATCCGTAATGGCGGTTACCCTATCCCTCAATTATCTAGGAAATGAACAATAAAATATGGCTTTCTTAATTAATATCGTCAACCAACAAGAATACATAAAAAGGTTATCAACACAACATATTCCAGTCATAATTCGTAGCTCATGCATAAAAAAGGTTGGTGTGAGTTCGATCTGTGTTATAGCCACGCGCTCTTATAATTCAACTTAATTGAACAATCGAATCTTTTTCTGATTATTTTTGACTTCCCATACTAATCTTTATTTCCATTTTTTTATATTTAAAAGAATAGAAAATGAATCATGCATCTAATTTTAGCAGCCGCGTAATTATTGCTTCCATATTTTGTCATTTAGTTCTCATTCAACAAATGATGTTTCCGACAAAAAGAGAGGAATTGCTGTTTTCGTAGCCAGAATCTATTCCAGCTAACACTTCCTGTTAGAAAGTTTGTTTTGTTTGTTTTTTTTGTCTTTTTTATTGTTGTTATTTTATTTTTTGTTTTTGTTTTTTACCTTGGAAGTACACGCCCTCGTATCGATGCGGGAGATCTGCAAATGGTTTTGAAAGCATTTATCTAAGCGGTTAAAAAGTTTAGTCAGGAAATTGTTTTAAAATAAGTGAGTTAAGAATGGTGAAGATGTGTCTGAGAAATAAAAATAAAATAAAACTAAATAGAATGATATGAGCCAAATTGAAAAATGGTTTAGATTTGATTGACTTTTTTTTAAAAAGTGCGCAAAAAAATGTACTTAGCTAAAGTTACATCTTCGAGGTGTGGATCCCTTCGGCCAGCGTCCAAATGACGTTAATAACTATCGGAGGTCATACGAGTGGGGGGGATCACTTAACATTAATGCAAACTAACATCTCGCTCATTCTCTTATATAGTCCCCTGGAAACATGGACCCAAATAGTAGCTCCTTGAGGTGGAAAACTGTAAAAAAAAAACCACTAAAATTGAATTTGATTATTTAAGTACTTCACAACTCTATTTTTTTCATCTCATTAAAGAAAATATTACAGATTTTTACTAGTGTTTCATTATTGACCGATTTTATTGATCGAATTTTATCATTTGACTAAATGTTGATTCATCGACATCATTTTCAATATCGTTTTACAATTTAAATCACATTTTCGAACATTGCAATTTTCAAAGGTTTTAGTTTTTTGCTAGCAAGTAATTGTATATATATATATATATATATATATATATATATATACTAGCAGGCCGTCTGGTGTTGCCCTATCATAAAATACGCAATAAATATCATATTTTAATTCATGCAGAAACTGAGATGTGTGCATGCGGGTATCGTTTTTCCTTAAGCAGTTCACTTTTTCTAAGTAAAAAAATACTCGAGTTGAGATCAAAACCAAAACCTAAGAAAGAGTGAGTCAAGTAGGATAACCACTAGACCAGCTAGATGCGATATTTAAAAACTGTTTTCAAACCTACTTATTCTAAACATAAGTAATCTGTCATTATAATCTTTCACGCATGCGTATTCGTGAAACAGTTCACAAATAGATATAAATCCGATGACCCCCCTCCTACTAGTACCAATTATTTTGTAATTTTGCCTCATTGATAGCCCTTTTTTCTGATGAAAACCGATTATTAGTAGCATTTATGATAAAAGAAAAAAGATCCATCGCAAATCGTGACATACAAAAACTGTGAAACACAAAATTTCTAACTTCCTTAATCAGGAAATAATTTTTAACAATAAATTTTCTAAATTTTTCTTTTCATTTTTTATTGCTCTCGTATGTTCTTTGCTAAATTTGGTTTCGTTGTGGAGTCCAAATCCTTTAACCAGGGTTGATCGTGACTTTCTACAGTGATATTATTATTATCAATAATTTATTTAATTAAAATTTAAAAAATCAATTTTCGTTACGGTGTTCGAATACTTCGACCAGCAGTGATCGTCATTCCCTGCACATTGCAAATGAAAAACCAAAAAACGGAATAATAAAGTAATGTTAAAACATACACATTGTTGGTGACCACCCCCTTATTTAAATATACATCTTTCTCTCGTTGGAATTTCTTAACCCATTTTATATATATATATATATATATATATATATATATATATATATATATATATATATATATATGTCATTATAATGTCGCCGGGTTCGAAACTATCAACTGGTGTTAATTGTGATGTGACACCTTGCACTGATAATTCCCGAAAGAGTGAAACACTAGTGTCTGTAGGTATTTAATAAATATTATATCAAGCAAATAATTATATATATGTTTGTGTGTATGTGTACATATATGTATACATATAGATATATACGCATGAGATGGTATAGAAATAGAATTAACCGGTATCCAAATTATGTTCGTTGATAATAATTTTTGATAGGTGGAGAAAAATATGAAAGAAGCTCTTCCTTTTTATTGCATTGGGAGAGTGAAAAATAACAGCAGATTCAATTAAATTCAATGAAACAGCGTATTGATTAATTATGTATTCGTTTTATAAAGTTTATTTTTTCAAAGTCAAATTGATGACCGTACTCCATATAACAAGAGGAAATGGAGTTGAACGTGTTATTTTTTTTATCCCTCATGTGTTCATAAAGTCTACTGCCAAATCTTTTTGGGAATCGCCAAAGTACATTTTATCACTATCAAAACAAAGAATTTTGTATACCTAAGCCTTGTCTTTAGACGTGGTATTGGATTTAGATTTCCGGACTATAACCATGATTGAAAATTTGGTATATTTTGATTATTTTGTTTCATCTCCGGTAGATCTGATTGTTAAAATTATCAGAAGGTAGGGTTAAATTTTATGTTTTTTGTCGGGTTAATATTGGAGCAGTATTCATTGTGTTTTGCGTAAAGCTTTTCTTTTTTAATTAAATGTGAAATATAGAGGGTATTGTAGAGTTTTCAAAGTGCGTTCAATGTACTCAAATTCGTCGTTTAGATGTTTGCTACTACATATTTTTAGAGATAAAATCCAACTACAATATATTTTTCCTCTGTCGTTGTAGTGTAAATAGATATGCATATTTTTATTTTTATTGGTTGTTTCAAGGCGAACATAAACACTTAGTTCAATATCGTTGTTTATTGGTTAAATCTCAAGAAATAATATGGAATTTTTGTTTTCTTTTCAAAAGTACACATACATAACAGAAAAGAATAGATATTAAGGTTAATATTTTTCCTACAATTAATATATGCTTATTTATATTTTCAGATAAGAATAGTGCTGAAATAGCTTTGAGTGTCTCATTAAAATTTCATCTAACAACATTGAAGCATGCCATGAACCAAAGGAGCATTAGACCAACTAGGATTTCTGTGAGGATGAATGGTGGACCAACAGAAAGGTGGTCTTAATCAATGCAAAATTGCTAGAAATCTTTCAAACCACTTTTTTACTATTGATAGAGTGATTGTAAAGATAGAACAAACAAGTGCACAAAACGTCATCCAGATCGCCCCAGGCTCTCTGAAAGAACTTTGTGTTTTGTGAAAAGAAATGTTGAGGAGAATTTTTGGTGCGAAGCCTCTTACATTGCAACGCAAGTTGAGTTCAGTCCCAGAACAGCCATCAGGTATCTTCACAGGCTGGTCTACTATGATAGAGCTACGAGAAGGAAAACTCTTCTTCGTCCTGCTAATATCAAGTGCAGAAAAGATTTAAGGTGTCAAATGATGAAGAGACATATGACTCTTTGGACCAATTTCATTTTCTCTTATGAGTCACGATTTGCATTATTTCCCAATAAAGAAAAATTATGGATATGAAGGTTCCTTCAGCAATAGTTTGACTTAAAAAGATCGCAGCCAACGCTGAAACATGTGTATTTCTCAGTTATCTATAGGATGGCATTGGGAATGATGGTCGCTCAGACCTGCTGAGTGCGAAGAAAACATGAATTCTGCCAAATATGTTAGAATAATACATGAAGGACTGCTATCAATATCTTCAAGTGGTAAAATGGCTCAAGTTAACTCCCGATTAATGGGAGATCGAACTCCTTGTCACTTTGCTAGGTCGACACAACATCGGTTGAGCCAAAATGAGATTAATAACATTCGATGACTAAGTCACTCCTTGGATAAGAACCCAATTAAAACCCTTTGAGCATATTAGATCAGAGCCTTTGCAAAAAGAAAAGCAAGCCATCTTCTAAGCTTGAACGTTAAGCAATATTGCATCAGACGTGACAGGAAAATCCTCAAGATGGTATTCGTAAACTGATCAATGCCATGCCTAGAAGGGTTCTAGCATTGAAAACAGCAATGAGTATGTCAACCAATTATTAGTTATTAAATTGGTGGCCATTCATTTTTGATTTTGTTTTAAAAATTATGTTTATTGAAATAAACTGTTTCTATGGATGGCTATTATTTTCTGCCATGCTTGTGTATATTTAATAGTGGATTCTATTTGATTTATTTTATTAGCAATGTTTTCTGTTTTAGTGTAAGAAAAAATCAATATATAGTCTATGCACCTAAGGTAAGACTATGCCCTTAGGTAGCTGTATTTAGGTTTACATAAATTTTAAAAATAAGCAAGCCAAAACTCTGCTAAGAGGGTTACTCATGGGTAAGCCAAAACTGTCTTTGTAACAGAATTTATTTATTATGGGTTGCTGTCGTGGATATGATACGCTGAATGAAACATTTCATGAACTCGGTCTCCACATATCTGTAATTTCTAGCGATCATATTAGTTATAATATTAGAGTAAATTCTAGTCGCAAATTTTTATCTGAAGCTGTGGAAGTCTATCTTAGGGTTTGATAATGGTCTGTCAGTGAGATTTGGATGAGTTCTAGACCTTTTATTCAGAACTAAATACTGTTGGCAGTTACGTTGAGTAGTTTTCATCTTGACAAAGCGTTTCAATTTTGCTCCTGAATTTTTTAGATCATATCGTCGGATATTATTCTATATATATATATATATATATATATATATATATATATATATATGTATATATATGTGTGTGTGTTTGTATATATATATGTGTGTATGTATATATATATATATATATATATATATATATATATATATATATATATATATATTCAAGCTTTTCTCATGAATACTTATGACATGTATCATTTTCTTTTTACATTTGACTCATAGATATTTATTGGATTCCGGTTTTCTGCTTTCTTAATTTCAATATCTTCATTCTCCTCGGAACAGTGCTTGTGTTTTGGACTGTATGGGTAAGTTATTGTGAATACAAACCTTTACTTATACAACTAAAAATATGAACACACACACACTCATATATATATATATATATATATATATATATATATATATATATATATATATATATATATATATATATAGTTACATTCAATGCCATCAAGGCAACCTCTTTCCCTTAATAATTAAAGAAACCTTAAGAATAAACGACTGTAATGGCTGACATCACCATTAGGTCAAATGTTAATAATCAAATTATCACTCTAAATCTAACATCCCTGACGCATTAATCAATTAATTAATTCTGCACAAATACATTTATCCTGAACTAAAAAGGTCAATCTTTATTTTACGTTTTTCCCCCAATGTTAAATCGTTTTTTTTTATTTTAAATTGACGTTTCATTAGAACATTTCCATTAATGGCATTTCACGTATTTCCCATAATATATATATATGTATATATGATGATTGCAACGTCTTGTCAGACGAGTGCCACTCCCTCAGACATTTAAAATCCATGATTCCAAATGTCTGAGGGAGTATCTATACAAATATGATGTTACAGAGTCTTAGCGTTGTACGACAGCTAAGTCTCTCTCTCTCTCTCGGTTCAAAATGTTGAGATCCAGCAACAAGCAAGAGCAAGATAGCCAGCAACAAATTAAACTGCAGACCAGCTTAATGCGGGTACTGGTCTTCCGCTTTATGTTTTTTTAAATTAGAGATTTGCTTCTCCTAGAAAGATTGCCTTCACCACGGCTTACGGAAGCCATCTCTACCCCAATATACATATACACACACACACAAATATACACGGTGCTAGTTGGCCGTTGACCCAGAAAAAGTGTTCATTCGCCCTTTGGAAGGTCTTGTTTTTAATCCTTCAGGGAGACTAGCCGCCCTCCTCACCAAACAAGTCTGGGGGGGAACCAGTTTATGTCAGGTCATGTCATATGCTACTGGTACCATGTAACCCAGTACTACCTGCCTCATGGTCGGGTCACCGGCGACTATATGTATATATATATATATATATATATATATATATATACATATATATATACATATATATGTATATATATGTATGCGTGTGTTTGTGTGTCTGTCTGTATTACATATTTTCATCCTACTTTTATTTTATCTTACGTTTTCATTTGCTTATGTTCCATTTTTAATTATTTATTATTATTTTTTAATGTAATATTTTCTCTTTTATATTTTATTTTTTGTGATTTTACCTTTATGTTTTACTTTTATTTTGTTAGTATGCGTCTTTGTTTTATTTATGTAATTAACGAACTGTTTTTTACTGTACATTTTTGTATTTTCTGTATGTTCGTATTTCTTGTATGTTTTGAATTTCCTCTATGTTTTCATGGTATATTATTTCTACTTCTATCTAACTTCCTTATTTTATTATTATATTACCATTATTATTTCATCAGTTTATCCTCATGTACACACACATACACACACACATATATATATATATTTATATATATATATATATATATATATATATATAAAATAATCCCTATGAAATTTTCTATTATGTTTTATGTCTTTATATATTTTAGTTTCCTATTTCTATACTTACTGTATTCTCTGCTTCTATATACGTATTGTGCATTTTTTTCGTTTTTAGGCTTATTTTGCTATGCCAAGTGTTTTTATATATAAATATTAATATTTACTCCTCTTATGAGGAGAAGCGTTACGCTTCGAAATGACGTCGCCTAAAAAGTGTTTAACTTATTTAATTGATGATTTTATAAAGTTTTACTTGCATTTGAATTTTTATCATTTATTTCGCATATTATTTGCTTTCACTTTTCCTGTATAGCTAATAGAATCTCGATAGGTTATTGTCCGAAAATTATTTTTCATCTGTATCTTATATATATATATATATATAAATATATATATATATATATATTACAATATGTACATATATATGTCTATCTCTCTCTATATCTATCTATCTCTCTCTCTCTCTCTCTCTATATATATATATATATATATATATATATATATATTATTGGTAGTATTGTTTAGTTATTTAAACAAAAACAAAAAAAAACACAATGTGTCTACCAAAAAGTGCTCAATGTTTAGACAGAGCAATATGAATATGTTGAATATGAAAACTTGTAGCTACACATATTCAAATATGTTTCAGTGACCAGCCTGCTAGGGAAAATCACATCATCAGGCCAAGAATATCTATATAACAGATATTCTTGGCCTGATGATGTGATTTTCCCTAGCAGGGTGGTCACTGAAACATATTTGAATATGTGTAGACACTAGTTTTCATATTCAACATATTTATATATACACACTTTCAATTTTTCTTTACGTAAGCAGTATACATATACATGCTAAGCAGTTGATGATCCCCGTTTTCTATTTACAGAATTTTAGTAAGGTTTTCTCTTTTCATCCTTATGTAGTTAAATTCTGTTTTAAAATTGAAGACTTTTTCGAAATCGGCTTATGCAAATGCTAAGTTTATTTCTATTTAACAACTTTAGTTAATTCCTTTTTTTTCCATCCTTACATAAATGAATTCTCTTTAGTCATTATACACTTTTTAGAAGTCGGATTATTTAGGTGCTAAGTCTTCGATAGGTTAATGTAATTTATTTTACTCCTGGGAATTTAAACTGCATTCTTTATTTTTATTTTTGCATTTTTTTTATTCAAAGCTTCTTTAGACTATATATATATATATATATATATATATATATATATATATATATATATATATATATATATATATATATATATATATATATATGGAGAAAAATGGGGAAGTGAAATTTAAATAATAATAAACCACACAAAAACAGTTTTATTATTATATTATTTATTTCAAAAGTTTAATTTTTGGCATTTGCAATTCAAATACAATTTCGGGCATATCGTATTCTAGAGGCCAAATTTTCTCGAACTCAATACATTAAATTAAGTTGTATTTCAGCAAAACTCTGCCAAATGTTATCTTCTAAGGTATCTACAATATCTGGTTACTCGGCGCACACATGGTTCTTTACACACCTCCAAAGTAAATAAGCTTATTGGGTTAAATCTCATGAATAAAGGTAGCTAGTTTGTTGGTCTATTTCGTGAAATTATGCTAGAAGAAAATGTTTTAAAATAGTTTTTATAATAAATTTGCAAATCTGTTCCGGTTCAGTATTTTCATGATTTATTACCTAACAGACTAAACACAAAATAACCAATAATTGCCAAATCCGCATACAAATCAAATAGAGTTGTTATTTTAAAGTTTGACGCTTTTAAAAGAAAACACCCGATATATATATATATATATATATATATATATATATATATATATATATATATATATATATATATATAGAGAGAGAGAGAGAGAGAGAGAGAGATAAATAGATAGATTTTATATATATATATTTTAACATATTTATATATAGATTTCATATGTTTTTATATATATATATATATATATATATATATATATATATATATATATATATATATATTTCAACATTTCTTTTTAGCCTGGTCCAAAAAGAATGTGGATAGTTGTGCTAATACGAACGCTGATTTTCGGCCCATTCTTCATCCTTGGAAACTACCTACCAGACGAACGTGTTATGCCGAAATATCTTGCTAATGACTATGTCTACATTGTTGCAATCATGGTACTTGCTTTAACAGGCACGTATCTGGTGAACGCTTGCTTCGTATCCATGATATCGTAAGTAACTCTCTTTTACCCCTTTCACGTTGACTTGAATGCCAAGCTCGTACCTTTACCATATTTGTACGGTAATAAACACTACAATGTTTAAACCGTGCAATGACTGAGAAAAGCTAAGATTACAGCTTATCCTTCTACGATGATTGAATAATTCGCTTATACCTCTTTCGCTCTTAGCTCAAAGAGCACGATAAACCCTCTTAGGACACTCGTAATTATTCTTTCGACATAGAATTTCTTTTTTAAACTATATTTTTATCATTCTATATGTTTATTAGGTTATTTGTAACTGCAATAATACGCATAGAGTATTTCTTTATAGAAGTCGCTCCTAAAAAGGCGCGAAGCCACTTGATGTAAAAAAGTAACAAGAAAGATATATAACTATCGCAAGACAGAATATGCCTATTGACCATCGTCTTGAAAAGACCGAAACTGTTTGTATAGGGAAGCAGTGAGCAGGAGGATAGTTCGACAAACTTTAAAGGAAGATACTTGAAAAGAAGATACTATATAATATTGAGGTATTAAAACAGCAAATTGATAGACCACTAAACTAACGTGTCAAACGAGCTCAATCAAAGGAAACAGGTAATAGATACCAAAATTCTGAAGAACAGAACGTCTAGCTGTAAACACTATCAATAATTCCCCCCACTCTTTATCTGTGTCTAAACCTAAACGTAGATTCCATGAACAAAGCTTCTTTCTTAGAACTGCGCGCCTGTGGAATTGTCTTCCGTTTTCCTGCTTTCCAGCTGACTACAATATGGTTGTGTTCAAGTCTAACGTAAATAAGTTCTTGATGAGCCGTTCTATAAAAGTTATCAAATTTACCAAATTCTCATTACTAATGATTACTATGTTGTCCAATTTCTACTGTACACTCTTTAACCCTTATCGTTGAGTGGCCTCTTGGCCTTGATAAGTGGTGATGCCTATGTAAAAAAAAGAACATGCGCCTGGATAGTATTTATAAAAACGATTGACACTAGCTAGATCACATCTGATAGTGAGAGATTGCAGAGGGGAAGAAAGGCAAGGCTAATCGAATTTCAGATACGTTAGACTTATCGTAACTCACTAATACATGCGTAGACCTAACATAATCCGAAACCAAAATATTACAAAATATAATGTAGTTTTGCATGTTTGTATTGTTTTCATTGTTTGGACAATTATTCACATCCTGAGTGTTATTGGCACAACGTTTGGGTCGATGAAACCTCCGACCTTCGTCAGATGTAAACGCTATGTTTTTTCAACTAATGAAAAAGGGGTTTACTTTGCATTGCAAGATTCGAACCTTGGGGTTGGGTGCGTGTCCGTAAATTATTAAAAAAAAACTTAATTTTCAGGGACCACTAGGGCATTTTTTAAATCTTTCGTATGATACAATTTTTAACTAAATCCTGCTAATTATCAATATTTGTGAAAAAATTACGAAACTGTGAATATACATCTTACATGTGCTTTCTTTTTTCTAGAAAACACAGTGCAAGGGAGGCGACTCTAAGAAAAAAGGTTTGGGTATTATCTCCATTAGGATTTCTGTATTTTGTGGAAGAGTTAAAAACTCGAAAGACAGAAACCTTTTTCTCGTTTTTCTCCATATAAACTTGTAATTAATGAATTCCAAACGTGGTTAATTTCAATACCTTGACAGCTCTGGAGGTTGTTGCTATCCATCACATGTGCTGCTTCCTTGAGTTTTCTAATCATCCATCTTTCTTCTATATCTAGTATTTTAACATCATCCCACATTGGAGAATTGGTATCTGAAATTTTATATTGGACACTCTTTTAAAATTGTTCACTGTTTTCTTTTTTTCAAATTTACAGGTTGTTAGAAGAAAACGAATTGGCCGTCGGTGGAATGATTCTCAATCTCTTCGTGTTCCTCGCTGTACTATCGGGAGGACTGGTCTCTTTTATCACGAGGCCACTGGTGCAATGCTGCTGATGCTGGTTTATCTGACATACCTTTTGTCTCATAGATAATTAGGATGATGATCATCATCACAAGCATCATCATCAGTTATCTGTGAAAGCTGAATGAAAATCCTATTGAACATATACGTAAAATGATACCTTGTATTCAGCTAATTGTACACAAATAATGGTTTTCAATAGCTTGGAAGGGGAGCTTCGATATTTAATTACCTCAAAACTTGTTGATATGCCGTACTACTGAAAAAAAAAACAATTTTCCTTCTTCTCATTCCCCCCCTCTAATTATCCTCTTCTACAAATTTTCTCTTTTTGTCTTCTTTTATTTCTTCTCCGTCGTCATCCTCTTATGTCCTCTTTCTTTTTATATAGCCTTGTACCCTTTTCACTTTCTATAAAACTTTCTTTGCCTCTTCCCATCACATTCTATTCTCTCCGCTTCCTCTCTTGTCTCTATATTTCGCATTTCCCCGCTCGTCCTTTATTCTCTTTATCCGAATCAGGCTTTCCTTGCACCTCATCGCCAGATTTCTCTCCTTTATCTCCCTCTCTCTAATTCTCTAACTTTTTTACAAATCAAGGCTCTCTCTCTCTCTCTCTCTCTCTCTCTCTCTCTCTCTCTCTCTCTCTCTCTCTCTTTCGTTGTTTCTATAAATGCGTCATCATCTTTCCCTTCCATTTTCTTCAAGATAGTAACTCTCTCCTTCCTTATATTCGTTTTGACTCCCGCAATTTCCCTGCCAATCGCCACTCTCTAATTTCATTCCTATTTATTCAATATCCAATCTCCCTGTCTTTTTTCTTTGTTTCTTATTCGATTTCCATGTATCTTCTTTTTTCTCTATCTGCCTGTCTGCCGCCCTCTTTTTTCTTGTGTTGTGCTAGTTAGTTCATTGACTAAGGGCAATATGTACAATCTGCCTTGTTATACGCTTTTGCTTTTCTGTCCTCGGTTAGTGGAGGAGGTATTTTTTAGACTGAGACAATTCAAATTTTCTTTTAAATAGATAGTGCTCGATTATCGAGAACTTGATTTTGCTCCATGTTAAAAGCAGACGATGTGTATCAACTCTTCATCCTTTTTTCGTTAATTCTTGCTCCCTTTTCCATTTCTTATTTGCCTTTTCTATTTATTTTAACAGAGCGATAGTAAAAGTATTCCGTCAAATAATCATCTCTTTAATTCGCATTTTACTCGTTTTCTTTTTTTATCGTTTTTTTTATTTTAGTTTCTCCTTCCTTCTTGTATAGTTATCTTCTTTCATCCCGAAAGACACGCTTTATATTTGGAGGGATCGATCCAAACAAAGCGTGAAGCCACTTAGTGTAAGAAGCTAATACTACAAAAAATAATTATCACAAAGACAGATGTCTATTCAAATTGAAAAGAACATGGTAAAAAGTACGAGGAACCAAATAGTTTTTTAATGAGTATATATGAAATAGGAAACTGTATTACAATGAGGTATGTTAACAGTAAACTAGTGAAGCAAACTAAACCAACGAGTCATACGACCAAAAGAATAGATCAGACAATTCTAAAGAATGCATACCATAATAGTATTTTAGAAAAAACTGAGACTAGCAACATCACGTTTGTGAAAGAGAGGTTTCAGAGAATGGTGGGGTCAATTAAATTTCAGGTATATTTCTTCATCTTATAAAAATACCTTCAAGAAAGGTTTACCAGCCGGAATATATTTTTTTTATTTTCATATGTTGTCTTCCAAGCTGTAATTTTCCTTTGCCCATAACCTCTCTATCTTCTGTTTTTATACAATTTTCCTTATCTCCGGTTCTGTTCTCTCTGCTTACCTTGGTTGTGATTTTCCTTCCCCATTCTCTCCCCCTTCCTCATGTTTTTATTGTATACTGAACAGCTCTGGAGGAATTCTTTGAATGATCCAGAATGTCGATTTTTTTTCGTCTGAGATTGATTTCAACATAATTTTTTTATTAAAAGCACCCCGGACATTCTACAAGGAAACAACAATGAAAAAAGGAAAAACCTATCGAACAATGAATTACGACTTCCAACATTCAGTTTACATTGGTCAAACATCCCCAGCTGAACAATTGCATTGTTATTTTCTTTTCTTTTCTTTTTTTTTTTTTTTGGACATTGTAAATACTAATTTCGTGTGTTAATTTTATATAAGAAGCGGACGACTCTCTTGCGTCTTCAATCAGCGCCCCCTGGCGGATCACGATAGAAAATTCAAGATTTGGCTACCAGAATTCTCTGTGTATCAAGTAACACAAAATCAGTAAATAATTAAAACAGCATGGAAAAGGCTTTGTAATGGTTTTTGAAAAGTGAGGGAAAAAATTGAAGACAAAAGTATACATAAAATTTCTATTTGTAGATGTTGCTAAAATACATTCTTTATATGCATTCATTTTTTATGAATTAGTTTTCTTTATAAAATTAATCGAGGAAACTTTGGAAGTAAATGACACAATATTATTTATTATTTTTTGGAATCCTTTATGATATGGCTTCATAATTTTTTAATTCATTTTTTTTAGCAGAGTGTTATACTCATCTCCATAATTGTTTCACCATATTTCGGCCAACTTCTTCGAGTCGTTAGCTCCAACGCTATAAGTATGATGTGAGTCTTGTAACTGTATTCCCAATAATTCGCTGTTTCAATCCTACCCGACGCAAATCACATGATTAAATGGCTAAAACGTGGCGAGAAAACAACTATGGAAGGTAGTAATTACTGAGGATACAGATACAAGATTCAGCATCCGTATACCGTCGCGGTTGACTACATAAAGAACGTAAGAACGCCGGATGGCAAGTCGACCGAAACGTGATGAAACAACATCAACTATGAAGATTAGAATATCAGTCCACAAAACATTTATACGTAAAGGAGATATGTTTTTAAATACCTTGCTCTATCGGTTGTGGTAATATACACACAGAAACATATAACCTATATATTAATAGGATATTGTGTGTGTTATTTATTTTGTGTGTTACGCTTACATCCGAGCGATTGTCGTTTAATTATTATGGACTTCCATTACTTCTAATAAATAATTTTATCAAGAATTCATGAGTTTTGGTTTTGGTTTCGATTATAACTGATAGCACCAAAGTTATATATATATATATATATATATATATATATATATATATATATATATATATATATATTAGAACTTCAACCCGGCGTGGCCCGGTAGTTTGGATGTGTCTGTTGAGCAAAAAATAAAAAAAATTGGAAGTAGGAAGGCAAGCTCGAACCCGTACCGCGAAGGAGGAAAAGAAGAGGAAAAATCTGACGTCTTTGCTGTTACGACCACCGCTGAACCGGAAGTGATTTACGTTTAAATTAAGACTAGAAAATCGAAAGGAGAGGATGATTTTCAAAAAGTGCCCAAGTTAGGGTGAAGAAATGAGTGTTTTTAGCCAATTTTTCGATATTTGTCATCTAAAAGGTCGAACTTCAAAACGATACTGATCTTGTAAAAATCCTTGGCCTCTGTCGAAAGTTTTAGGCAGACATGAAAACATATATACAAACATACATTTATATATTGGTAACTAAACATTTTCGACCCAACCCGATTAAAAAGTTTGCCCTATCTCTGAATAGCCTTTATGTAAAATTTCAAATGTTTAGACCAGAAATTGTTTGAGTAATTTGGTAGAGACAATGTCTAAACTAAACACTACTATGCCTCTGATTTGGTTTTGTCCTCTTTCTTCAATACATTTTATGCAACTCTACAAAGTTTTTCATTATTTCTCATAACTAGCACTTATTTTTTTTACATATGAAACTGGAAGATAGCCTAAAACAGTTTCCTTCAGTTTTAATCCATTTATTTATTTTACTTTTCAGATTAAAATGTCAGTAAAGGCAGAACGTTCATTTTTAACCCGTGGTTCACAAAATTTGATGGTCCACCTTGTCGTTAGGGTGAAGCAGCACCTCCAACTTCACGACATTCATCCAGTTTAGTTATTTCCTCGAAAACAGTTATCGCCACTTAAAAAATAGTGGGATTTCTATGTTAATTGCTAAGGAATTAATTAGTATTTGGCAAGAAGTTAATTCACAATTGCCCTTGTTAGGGGAACGTTATATAGGACAGAATGTCAATATATTTTGCTATAAGAGGACCAAACAGATAAACATTTTTAGCAGACTTTAGCTCCTCCTTCGATAACATGAACTTACCCATAAAGAGAGTCATTCTTGCTGTCGCTGTGCCATTGTAAACAAGCGTTTAAAGTTTGAAAAACCAGTGCTTGTGCATCTATGTTACGATGCTATTTTTAATAGTATTTTCAAGTTAAATTTAATTTTTATGAAATTTTTGTTTATTAAATTTTTGGGTGAAAGTACAGAATAGTTACAACACAACCTCCTTTCTTTCCCATGTTAAGAATTGTTTTCTAAATAATAAAGTTATTTTAGCAAAATAACATAGATGCACAAATAAGGAAAACCTTTAAAGCAGTGTCCTTATTTACTCGTATTAATCTTTGTGGGTTATCTGATTTTAAAACTATAATTTTAGAAGTAAAATACTCCTAAAAACAATTACTCCCTTAAAATAAAAGAAATACAAATTTGACACTAATTTTCTGCAAAGTATTTTTTAATTAGAACAACTTAAAAATTTACGTGGTTATGTTTCGTAATGAATATGTACAATAAAATTGTATGGACTATTTTTTTTAATATAAAACTGGAGTATTACCATATTTTAATAAAAATTTAAAACAGAATTTTATGTGAAATATTAGATTGGTGCCAAAATAATGTTTTTGACATTCGTTTGAACGTCATAAAATGCCATTATTTGTGCACCAACCTAATAGAAAAACAAATTAAAAAAAGATAAAACGAATATGTTTAAATTCACTGCAGATACTTGAAATATAATACTATATATTTTAAACAAGTCTTTTTCGTTTTTCCTTTCGAAATAATTAAGCCTAAATCGTAATGTTTTCAAATTAAATAATAAACAAAGGTTATTTTTCAATATCAATAACGAGCGAATTTTACGCCGGTGAAATCTAAAATGTTTCCGCTCCAAAAAAGTTCCTGAAATGAAAAAGCGAACTTTGGTCGTTATTATTTAAAAAACATAATTTTGCCTTTACACTCAATATTTATTTTATTAATTTATTATCTTCACTCATTTTATTCAAAAATGTAGTTTAAAATTTTCTAAATAATGATTCAATTTTCTTAACAGTACGGTTTGTTTTGATGACGGGACGTTCTTGCCAATTCACCGAAATACTTTTAGTAGCTTCAATTTTTCAACTTTTAAAGTCATTTCCTCAAGCGAAGATTACGATTTTGAAAAATATATTTCGTGTAGGTCTTTTTATATCAAACCCCAACTATCATCACCATTGTCTCACCGGGGTTCCAAAATCGACCTGCCCTAATGGGTTATATGACAGTTCATCTTTTTATCGTTTCTTTCCTACCCCAAACACAAATTTTGGTCGGGAAGTTGTTTCTGTTATCTCTTGAGCAAGCTACTTTTACGTAAATCGAGCGGGGGGGGGGCGTTTCGAATGTTTAATGAACATTAAATTAGGGTGTAATTGACAATTTACTCTGTACCTTCGCTTACGGACGTAGTTGTAAACAATAGTTCTAAGTATATGACATTTTTACTTTTGCTTAAGAATTACTTATTTTGCCAGTAATGTACATTCGCGCAAAACTATATATTTACAGTTCAAATTAAGTAGACACAGCCGCTTTGATGATATCATACTTCTTATTTTCTATCGTTTTCCTTGTGTTTTTCTAAGGTGACTTTCTATAGCTTCCTGGGTTTTTTCGATATTTATCAATGTATATTTTAGTAGAAAAATGTTGTTGGAGAATTTTCGAAGTTATAGAGAAAATGAAAATTAATATGCAAATAAGACACACATACACAGAAAAATTCGAGGGGGTCACAAAATGTTATTAATATAAAAAGAGGAAGAGAACAAAAGAGAAAAGTGTTTAAATTATGAATATTTGTAGATTAAACATATTCGTCTTATACTATCTGAAATTGTCGCCATTGTAAGAATAATCTTAGCCCAAATATTTTTAACAGTCCACACTCAAAGATATTTTTATTAAGCAGAACATTCTGAAAAGTAAAACTAATTATCGATTTGTTGAATGAATTACATTTGTGTAAAATTTCCAATATCCGGCGAACCTTATCAAAAAAACAAAAAGATAAATTATATTTTTATATTTGTTTTTTTCTTCGAATTTTTATTTAATAAGCATTTCTGTTTATTTAATTTAAGATCCACAATGAAAAATAAAATATAACCGTATTCTGCGTTGAGATAAATATTAGAAAAGTAAATATTTCTAAAAACAAAAAAAAGAGAACAACTGTAAAATAAAATATGTTTTATTTTAAGATTTATTTTTAATATGACGTGAATGATTGAAATTTAAATAAAAACATTAATTTATGAAAGCGAATTAAATTATTTTCTTTGTTATATTGCCTTGTGTTATTCCCCACATTCTAGGGTTTTCCTTAATATTTCAGCCGTTTTCTTTATCGTTAGGCGTTGTATTCTTGCAGTTATTCCTCTGGTTCCAATTTCTGCAATTCTTTTTTCAAAGTTTTTTTCGGAATTGTTCCGAGTGCTCCTACTATTATCGGTACTATTTTGATTTTCTTCAACATCCAAATCCCTTTTAACTCTCTGGCTAACTCTGTGTATTTGCTTCGTTTCTCCTTTTCTTTCATACTCAGCCTGTGGTCAGCTAGGATAGCAAAGTCTACGAGTTGACAGGATTTTTCTTTCTTGTTAATCATTACGACATCTGGTCTTCTTGCTTGGATGGGTTTATCCGTCTGTATGTCCATGTCCCATAGGATTTTGTGGTTCTCGTTTTCGAGTGCTGTTGCGAGTTTATGCTTGTACCATTTGTCTGTACGCTCAAAATGCAGTCGTTTGCATAATTCCCATGGCACCGCCCTCCCCACTTAGTCATTCCTGTTTTTGTATTCCTTTTGAGCCAGTTTGCTGCATTCAGTTACTATATGGTTCATCGTTTAGTCCATCTGTCCACAGAGTCTGCATTTGCGTATTTTTCTTGTGTTTTATCGATCCTTGCTTTGATATGGTTGGTTCTTATCGAGTTATCTTGTGCTGCAGTTATTACAGATTCAGTTTCTCGGTTTATATGTCCTTTTCGCATCCAGGTGTTTTCGTTATTATCATCTTTTGTCATTCTTATGAATCTTGTGTTGATTTGTTTCTCTTCCCATTTCTCTTTTCTCGTTTTGTCGTTTGTCTCTCTTTTTTCTGTTTTGTTGTTTTTTTTTCAGTGTCTCTCGCTGCCATAATTATCCTTTCAGTGTTTTGCATTATGTATTTTTCTAGTCTTTTTTCGTGTCCTTCACACAGTCTTCTATACAGATCAGTCCTCTCTCGCCGTCTTTCCTTTTCACGTAGAGTTTGTCAGTATCATCCTTTGGGTGTAGTGCATTATTCATGCTCGTGAGTTTCCTGGTTTTCTGGTTGAGTTGCCTCTGTTCTTCTTTTGTCCACCCAATAAACGGTCCAGATTTTCTTACTAGTGATACTGCCTATGTATTTATACCTTTTATTAGGTTTCTGCTATATAATTTCGTTTCCAGAAGTTTTCTTGTTCTCCTGAGGTATTCCTTTCCAATTTTCTCTTTCATTTCTGTTGCTCTGATGGTGTCCGCTTCCAGAATTCCCAAGTATTTATAGTCGTCTTGTTCCCCTAGTGCCCTCATTTCTTTTTGGTTGGGTAGTTCCATGCCTTCTATCGTTTCCAGTTTTCCCTTTCTTATAACTAGTTGTGCGCACTTTTCCATTCCAAATTCCATTTGGATATCTAGGCTGAAGATTCTGGTAGTGTTGATTAGTGTCTCTAGCTCCTTTTCGGCTCTTGCAAAAAGTTTCAGATCGTCCATGTACATCAGGTGGTTCATTTTTCCTCTGTATTGGAGAACTTGTATCCGGCTTGGCACTTTCTTAGAATACTGTTCAAGGGCATCATGGCTATGATGAACAGTAGTGGTGATAGTGAGTCTCCTTGAAAGATGCTCTTTGTATGTTAATTTCTGTTATGTGTTGTCAATCAGCTGTCAATTCCAGTCTCCATGTTTTCAGTGCATTTTCTATTACGTTGGTGATCCCGCTTGATTTTTATTATTATCATTATTATTATCATTAGTATTATCATTATTATTATTAATGTTATCATTATAATAATGATTATTATTATTGTAATTATTAATGCTATCATTATAATAATTATTATTATTCTCATTATTATTATTATTATTATCATTATTATTATTATTATTATCACTCCTTTTTCCTCTACTCTTCCTCCACTTTACACTCATATTTTGTTGTTGTTGTTAATTCTATTCCCTTTCCACTTCTTATCCTTCTGGTAATTCATCTATTCTTATTATTTTCACTACTACTCTTATTAATAATAAAAAAATAATAATTCCATCTATTTCTCCTATTCTCTTTGTTTTCATGTCTTCAAAGTGGTCACACGTCTTTCACCCATTTCTTTCCAAAGTCCTTGCAACTTTAGAAGATCCCTTGAGTTGCACTTGTCAGATAAGAATAGTAAAAACACGGCAGCGCTGCATCTTAATCTCCTCTTCATCGCATTTACAGATGGCTGAGTCATTTCGACATAGCTAGGTTGTACTAATATATGAAAATATGATGTCTTACAAAATAAATTGGAATACTATGAAAAGACGGGCATTATATTTTAACGAACTCAATAATAAATTGTCTTCTTAGAATAAACAATAACTTTATTAACTGTAGTCATCATTGTGTGAATCCGGAGATTATAGTTGTTTGCATTCGTTTCTCAGATAATCTTTTGGTCAAAATTCTTTGTAGAAAGCATCAGAAATTTACGTGAAAGCTGCCAACAAATTGGAATGAACTCCGACTCTTACTTCAAACACTACGTTAGTCAGTCCGTGTCGTTAGCCACTAGACCATCGTCACCTCCCATTCACTGAAGTATTAATGAGAAAATAGATTGAAAGTGTTTTATAATCTAAAACAGAGATTTTCATCGCATTGCGCCTGCGCGAACTGTGACGCATTTCATACTCACAATCGATGCATTAAATAACAAAATACATAAAAGAAGAACATGAATATATATGCAAGAAAAAAGTTTATTTCTCGTCTGATAATGATTAAAGTAAAAAGGCGTATTCTTATATAAATTCTGTTATCTTATTACCGAATTCAAAAGTCAAAAACTCTGTACGTCAAAATTAGCTTAGTTCGATACAAAATAAAATTACACCTGGTGTCTTCAAACGTTCGCCCCCTGTTGTCCTCCGATTGCTCGGCATGAACGCCCATGTAACAAAATAGATGAGTTCTTATATGACGACTATTCTAGCAATTTATTGTTTTAAAATAATGCTTACATGAGTTCTCTCATATGATCCCAAACTCCAAGAAAAGTACGACACTCAAAATGTCATACCGGTAAAGTAGAGTTCAAAGAAAAAATCATACTTGATGTTTTAAAACGTTTAAAGTTGTTCTATGATAGTTCCACATTTTGCAACGATCCTTTCGATGAGAACCTTTTCGCTTTGCAGTCGAAGTCGACACTAACAAACGCAAGCAAAAAACCGTCTATAAAAAAAGTTCATTCGATATATTAAGGATAGGTCTTTCACTCCCTCTCTCTTAAGTAAAAGGAACGAGAAAACTTTCACACAAACACACACACACAAACACACACACACTCATGAATGCAAAGTGAAGAGACTCATTCCACACACCCATATAAGCCAGCATCTGCCATAATAGTTGTGATATTCTTCTTCAATTCGTCGATGGGTTTATCCATTTCATCCACTGAAAATCTAATGTCGTAGGAACACACAACTGTAATAACAAAAATCCGAATCTTAAGTTCAAATGAAATGCATTTATTCATAGATCCTAAAAAATAATGCATTTCATTAAAGTCTTTTCGCAAACAAATGTGTTTTTAAAGCCTCTATCACCGTCACCTTACAGTGGCCCTATCCAACGCTGTCTAGCTTTCGTATTTACACGTCCATCTGTCGGACAGCTATCCTTCGGCTGCTACTGATATTTTCACACGCGCCTATACGCGCTCTGTTACATACTTTTACTTCGGAAATATATTTACAAGAATTTTAATTAAACCTGCCTGAAATAATAAAAGAAAACTCGTTCCAACAATGAAACATGATTTATTAAATTAAAATAAATATGTATTAGTGTATAATTTGTTCGACATTTCCATTTTAATCTTGAATTGGAAGCCATGTTTAATTTCAGAATAGTTTCTTATGGGTAGCTATTCTGTACAAGTCCTGGATTTGAAGAATTTTTAGTGGGTCGCTGTTCTGTACTTTATAATTTTGCAAGCAAAGAGTAAAAGATCCTTCTCGTGTTGACATGAAAAATTATGTGATGAATGCTAAAAGATTCCATGTTTATAGAGCCATTCTGATTTCTGATGGTTGATAGCATAACATCAGTCCGATCGGTAGTATTTATATATAGAATCTCTCAACTTTCAAGGAGCAGACCCATTTAGAATAAAAAATATTGCAACACTATTTTTCGTCAAAAATTATTTTCCTTAATATTTTTTCCTTTGTAAAAATAAAGGAATTCCAACGTATTTTTCTAAATATTTAAATCGATGCCTCCGTTCAGTCTCGATAGACAAAGGATACTCCCTGTAGGGGCAGCTGTGTATGTAATTGTGAGACAAGTGTTGCTCAATTTCCAACCACACCTCTCCTGATTTGGCACTTTTTGAGTCCAGTGGCAGGGAGAAGTCCAGGAGAACTAGAAACAAAGCCAAGATTAGGGGAGCGTATATAAAGCACCTGAAAGAGGCAAATGGTCACCCATTTAGTACTGACCGGGTTCAACTTTGCTTAACTTCGGTGATATTGCGGGAACCGGTGTGTTAACGTTATTATGCCGTATATTAAATATCTAAAGGTAACGTTTTAATACGTTGATAGGGCAAAATCTCTGTTAACAGTTTAAATAGTTAAAATCTTTTTTTATCTTCAGATATTTCGCTGAAACAGTGTTGAAGTGTTTCAACTTGGCTGGGAATGAATACAGTTTTAATTATTAAAAATATTACAAAGCCAGTAAAAGCATTTCAAGTCTAAATCAGAGTTTAAATAGTCTTTGATGTTTATTGGACCTGAGTGAGTAAATTTAAAAAGTTGAAACGAAATATTTTTATTTTAGTTATAAAGTTAGTTTATTGCTCCTTGACAGTCGCCATAACACATATGTTATACTGTTAATTGTGTTCCAAGATACATTTATGCATAAATATTTGAGTGTGAGTATTTTAACGCAGCTTTTGTCTAAGTTTTTTTTTACATAAACCCTTGATTTCTTATTATTCTATTAGTCATAATAAGTATCAAGTCTCTTAAGTTTTCAGTCACTTTTGTTGAGCCTATTTGAGACAATTACGGTTCACATCTGACCCATCGGGTCAGAGGTATTATCCGTACCGCTAACATATTCGGATATCAACATAATGCAAAAATTATTTTATTTTCTTTGTGTCACAATACATACTTTTTATTTTTTATTTTTACATTTTTCGCGTCACAATACAGTTTGACTTTATAATTAAGCATCGGCAGTTCTTTTATCTAATGCCATCACTGTTTATTCACTCACTACTCTAATTTCCGCTGTTCTCTAAGCTTCTTTGGTGGCAAATCAATCTATAAAGTTCAGTCACTTACTTCTGATTGCTAGCTTACGTTCCATATCCGGAAAATATATTCGTTCTCCTACTTCTGTCGACAACTTTCCGACTCATCGCTATTTACATTCTCCATCTCTATAACCGAGAACTGTGAGCACCCAAAATGTTTAGTAAGCACTTATCTATCTACCATAATGTCAATGCAAGCTGCTGTGCTTTCTCGCCATAAAGAGTTTTAGTTTCATAAAATAATTTCCAGTATGTCAAATGTCCTACCTGACGCCACGCAGTCTTGCTTGCCATTTATTTTAAAATTAAACAACGTAAAATTTAAATATTTCGGTATTTAGTATTAAAAAATGTAAAAGTGAAAACAATATAAATCTTCATATTTAATAATCTCTTTTCACAATGGTAGGATGGATAGTCAATTATGCAGGACGAATAAACTTAGAACAAACTTTCTACTCTTTACAGAAATAGTCAAATTCATTTTTACTTGGTACTTATTTATGATTTTTAGGATTTACTTTAGTACTTCTATTTACCCCTGTTTCTCTGACTGTACTGACATACAGCAGTTCAAGTGTAATACGAACAAACATCTCATTGCCCAACTCCCTACATAGTATCCCGGAAAATTTTATCCTTATTAGTAGCCTCTTACGACTTAGTGGCAATTTACTTTAATTCGGGTTGAATAAACAGTAAAAAAAAAACATTTATAACTAAATTGAAATGGATGTATGTATACAATGTGGTCCGAAATGGTCACTCAAAAAGACTAGAATATAGATATAGTTTTAAAAAGGGTATTTGTATTTACAGCAACACAGAATACATCAATAACGAGAGTTGTAGTACTTACTGTTTATATGACGTACTATGAAGTACACCTACACACGCTATTTATCTTTCTCCGCCGCGTAGAAACTTTACACAAGGTCGGAAAGTGAGATGCATGAACCAACACCTTACGGAGGAGCACCCAGGCCTTGCACAAATATGTGCACCGAATTTCAAACGGATCATTTTATTTAATCAACAGGCGTACCATGCTCTCGTTCAGTCATCCATACAATACTGTCTTATAATTTCTGCACAGTTATGTAATGTTAATTTAATGTCAATTTAATGTTGATTTCCTGTTAATTTAATTGAATTTTATGTTGGCAGTTCTCAGTGAGAGCAATTCAAGAAACAAACTCCACCCGAAAGCCGAGAGGCATTGATAGGTGGACCTCTTAGTGCTTCCCAGAGTATTTGTCTCAATTCTACAGTTAAGAGGTCACCGGAATGATCGCGTTTCTGTCATACTGATTGTCGAGGTCTGTACTTTGATTGACGTGTACTACAAAATGCACACACAATATTTACGTCTCCCCACTGTAAGGGAATGTGACCCAAAATCGGAACGTGGAATGAATAAGCCAGTGCCTTCAAAGGAGCCGCAATCTGACCCTGAAAAAATAAGTCTGAGTATCCTCCTGTGAGGTTTATACAACAAGCGAAACGATAAACTTGTTCTACCTTGACAGCAACAGGCAATACCTGACAATATGGACCTCCTAGGGTTATCCAGAACATTTGCATCAGTTACACAACTAAAAGGTCATCGAAATTTACACGTAGCATGAGATTGGTACCTCTCGGTATATTTATACCGTTTGGAAGAATCCATCTATTGTGTATTCGTTCATTCGTGGCAAAGAATAAATGCACAGGCGATTGCTATTTACAAGGGAAAAACTCAGGGAGAATTTAGGAGGCGTATGTACAAAGAGAAACTATACAGGTAGAAAACTATGGAGGTCAAACTAGCGTCTGTCCAAGACCGTCTTGAAGCCCTGTAGTGTAGGCCGATTTACAACCCTATCTGGTAGATGGTTTCAAGAAGGTGCCACTCAAACCGAGAACGCTGCTTTGCGTCGAAGTCTTCAAAACCTTCGAAGGTAGACCTTTTTTGCGTGCTCACGTAGCCCGCGATCCAGGGCAGGTGTGAAGAATAGGGTCCAGTTCAGACCGTACCGTCCATAGATGTTGTAGGAGAGGATAAGGTCGCCTCGAAGCTTCCTGCACTCAAAGAGATGTTAAGAGCGTTTAAAAGTTGCACATAGGATAGACCTCTAAAGCCAGCCACCATTCTCGTTGTCAGGCGCTCAACCCTTTTAGAAGCTGGACGTCCTTCACGTAATTGGGGGATGTGGCCTGAAAAATTTTCTGCACAAAATGTTTCTGAATTTTTGAGTTGAGGATTGATAATTTGTATTATTTGGGTTGTTTGAACTATTATTATCAACTTGGTCATTATTCCCACAGCCTTTCGGCCGATTCAACCTTCGACCTTTTTCACATGGTTTTTATTTATGAATGCTGAAAAATGTCGTTAGAATTCAAAATTGGTGATAATTTTTTGAAACGAAAAAAGTGTCTATTGATTTTGATTTTTTGTCTAAATCTGTTTCCATATTAATTTGATATAAAGTTTTTTATGGAATCAATTTATGTCAAATTTATATCAATGGTTATACAAATCGAAAAATTTTTGAATTATAACGATTACAGTTATTCGAGAAAAACAGAACAAAAAGATTCTTTTTAATGACAAGAATTGTGTAGTACAAGCGAAGAAGGTCGGATGTTACATAGGCCGAAATGTTGTGACAAGAACAGTATTCCGAATAATTAAAATAATACAAAATTATTGTATGTTCTTTTATTTACATTTTTTCCCATATAAATATTTGAAATCTTTTTGCGTTATATTTCACAAATTTCTACCTCATTATGTAACTGATGCTCCATGAATATTATCACGTTTTCAGGGCTTTCGACATTTGAATTTTCACTACGTTCACCTGAAAAATTATATTCTTTGATATAAAATAAATCCTTATGACACATAAATATAATTTATCCCGACTAAATTTTAAAACATTTGAAATCCGAACATACATTATCTATATCTATATATATATATATATATATATATATATAACTATTTCATTTATTCACATAAATTTACTATACGAAAGTATAGATTTATGCGTAAACTTTTAGTATTTACTTCAAAAGTGCTCAATACGTAGGTAGAGCTAATTAGTAATTTATAAAATATATATGGCGATTAAGCTACACTGAATATTCTGCGTTTCATCCAACTATAGGATTCGTCAGGCTTATGCGCGAATTCTGTCGTTGCTTCTTGTTTTTATATATGTTGAGGATTACTAGTTGGCCACTCAGCTTTCTAGTATCCACCGCGCCCCTTCCTACCAGCCAATGGGCATGCATTTTATCAAACAAAGGATCTGTTTTAGAGCTAGGTTAGTGGTTTTAGGTGGCCGTTCTGCTTCTTCTTTTTTTTATATACATATAAATATACCTATGTGTACACAATAATGCACATATATATACATATATATATATATTTATATATATATACACATATGCGTGTGATCGTTTATGTATATTCATGTTTATTTAATTTATTTATTTGTTTGTTTTCTATTGTTATTGTTAGTTTTAAAGCTATTTTGTATCGCTATCCTAGAGTAAGTCTTAGTAAGTAAATTTTAGACACTGCACACTTTGCCCAGTCCAAAACAAATGTCTAACAAAAAGCGTAGTCTATCAAGCAACAATATTTGCAAAAGAAAACCCGAATAACAAAAAATATTACATAGGCATGACTTCCTTAGATTTCAAAATCCGATACTATGACCACAAAAGCACATTCAAAAATAAAAAACAACGTATAAAAAAAACACTAGCGAATAAATACTGGGAACTCAAAGAAAGCGGACATTCGCCGGTAGTCGAATGGAAAATAATAAAACAAGATACCACATGCAGACATTTAGACGACCCATGTAAATTATGCCTCCATGAAAAATTTTCTATCCTGTACTTTAAAGAACCTCAAAATCTATTAAACTGTAGGCGGGAAATAGCAAACAACTGTGTTCACAAAATAAAACTTACTCTAGGATAGCGATACAAAATAGCTTTAAAACTAACAATAACAATAGAAAACAAACAAATAAATAAATTAAATGAACATGAATATACATAAACGATCACACGCATATGTGTATATATATATATATGTATATATATGTGCATTATTGTGTACACATAGGTATATTTATATGTATATAAAAAAAGAAGCAGAACGGCCACCTTAAACCACTAACCTAGCTCTAAAACAGATCCTTTGTTTGATAAAATGCATGCCCATTGGCTGGTAGGAAGGGGCGCGGTGGATACTAGAAAGCTGAGTGGCCAACTAGTAATCCTCAACATGTATAAAAACAAGAAGCAACGACAGAATTCGCGCATAAGCCTGACGAATCCTAAAGTTGGATGAAACGCAGAATATTCAGTGTAGCTTAATCGCCATATATATTTTATAAATTACTATATATATATATATATATATATATATATATATATATATATATATATATATATATATATATATATAAAAGCAAAAAACACTAGGCACGGTTTTGATGTTCTAATCTAATAATAAAACTCCTCATAAACGATGATATAAATCGTCTTAATTTCAGCATCAAATGAACACAATAATTTATTGTTAATCTTGGGGGTGTTAATTTTTTTCTAAGTGAACATTTACAAAAATAAAATTATACGCAACTACTCCCAAATGACATTGTATATACGAAAATTGCCATTACATCCAAATCTTACGTCTAGTTTCTATAGCAACGCACACTCACTCACATACACGGGCATGCATGAAACCGTCATGTTGCTATGGCAACACGCACACAAGAAATAGTATTTTTAATTTTGAAACTTTTCTTGTATTTATTATTTTTTTTTACATTTTTGTATTTTTTAAACTGCCTTTTTTCATTAAACAATTACCGTAGAATTACAAGCAATAACAAATTATTTTTAAAAAATTTCTACACACGTCTACTTCCTATTTAAACAACAAATATTTTTTGGTAAAATTATACATTAAGGCCCGTCTCACGTTCGTATAAGACAAAATACTTTTTTTTTAGACTTCGGTGCGCTAAACACGTATCTGAATACCGTTTAAATATTCGATACTCTTGCATAATTTGACCCGGATTCCCGTCAAGCATGGATCGGGCGAGACCGGCAATCATCGGTTTAAGCCGATCGTTGTAACAGACGCTTTAAAAAGAAACAAACTGGAAAAATACAAATGTAAATAATCAAAAATAACAAAGACCTACCTTTAAAGGACTGAAAATATTTTTATTTATTTTATTTTATATATTTTATTTTGTTTTTTTGCAAAATATTCATCACCAATAAGTTTTTCTTTTTTCCTACGATCAAAGATAAAAGTTTTACTTATTCTCACTGTAAATTCTTAAGTGTAAGTACAAGATTTTTTAAGACTTTTTGTTAAGTCAAGTTGTTTTTAGGGGGGGGGAGAAAATATGTAAAAATATGTTTACAAAGAGCGTAATTTGTTAGATGAAAGTACAGGGAATTTTTTTTTTTTCCAAGAAAACTTAATATCTTTATTTCATTTCATTTTTTACCGGATGTTAAAGAACTTTCTCGAGATAAGGATATTTCCTTATGAATTTTTTACTTCGGTCGACTGTTGAACGCCCATCGACGGCAAATAGGGAGAGATAGGGTAAAGGAAATGTGTAACTGTGCTCCGATATAATACCACATTCCCTCCGTATATTTTTAAGGGTAGCAATTTCGAGCCCATGAATAAATGATTTTTACTATTGCTAGAATCTCACCTGGTGGAGAGAGTATCACGTACTTTTTTTAGGGGGGATTACATTTACATCTGTTTTTTTTACTTTTGAAATTGTTGTGTATTTGTGGGGGGGGAGCGGTACCGACGTTACCCACGATGAAAATGATTAATATCTTTAGTATGGTAGGTGTGTTCAAAACGGAACTTTATGTCGACCCGGGCAAAGCCGGGTACCCATGCTAGTCTAAAATAAAAATTGAATATTTTTCACGCCTATGTTAGAGTCGGAGAATAAAACTAAAGTGCATTGAACAATATTGGAAATGTTTTCGCCCGATCTTCATATTCCATCTCTATCCGTCACGTGGAGTTTCCAATACGTTTTCGTTTTGTGCCTTATATCATTCCAAATTACACACATCCTGGACAATTTAATTTTGTTTCCTACACTACTGTAGTAAGAGGCCCGAATGCAAGTCGAAGACCATTCCTTACTTGCTAATACTTTCAGACCCACTCACATTCGAAGTGTTAATACCCGCTTCGGTTTCATATAAGTCTAAATAGAATATCTCCTTTGCAAACATTTTACTAAGCAAAATCCATGTTCTTCATGTCTGAAGATGACTAGACTTGGTGCATTATCTGTCGGCGTGGAAGCTCTCCTTTCTTAGCATCGGACATGTTTCCACAGGGAGCACATTCGAAGTAGCTGGGCTGCGACCTCTTTCCTATTCTCGATCACTACATTTTTGAATAGACTGTTGTGCCAACTCCATGTGTTTGTGCCTTCAAGTTTGGGATATCAATACGCAATTCGTTTAGGTGGCGCATAAGTATGGTATATGGACGTAGTTAAACGCCGCCCAAAGGAAATAGCCATGGATATCCCACACTGGGAGACATACTTTGTATGTGCTCATTGCGGAAAGATATGCCATGCCAGGAGAGGAGTTTCAACATCGGCGAATAATGAAGCAAGCACCTATCGAGTCATCTTCAGACATGAAAGACTGAGGTAATAGAATAGAATTGACTTTTGCAGTTTACTAACAGTGATGTTTTAGATCGGGGTTTCAAGTTAATCAGACTAATGAAAATCACGCCTACTAAACATATTTAAGTAAAAAAAAATTGAACATGTATACTTTTAACAAGCGATTGTAATTCAGCATTAATTGACCTCCGAAAATGGTGATATGCCGTAAAATAAATTAATCAAAGCTTCTTTTTGTATCGATTGAATTTGAATGGAACAACAAGAGGCAGTGGCTAATTTTCATTTCTAATTTTTGTTTTTATATTCAATGTTTCGCTTATTTTTATTTTTATTTTATTATTTCTTTCTTTTTTTTTCGTGTATCTTTCTTTTTATTCTCCACGTTTAAATTTTTTAAACTATTTTTCTGCTTTTTACTTATTTCTTTTTGTTTTTTCTTTTTCATTAATCGTTTTTCTGTTTAATTGTGCAACGATTTATTTAATCTTAATCTTGTCTATTACAACCAACCTAATTGATAGTTGTTGGTTGCGTACAACGTTTCAGTTAAAAATAGAATTTACTTTTCAGTATCATGTTTACGTTTCGATTATCATTTTCGTCAATTCCCGCGCAGATTTAATGTACGAATCTAAAGAGTGTCATCACCTTTTTCTTCTTCTTTTCTGTATCTTCTTCTTCTTCTTCTTCTTCTTCGTCTTCTTCTTCCTCTTTTTCTTCTTCTTTTCCTCTTCTCATCTTTCTCCTCTTTTTTCCACTTTTCCTTTTTTTTACTTCTCCTCCTCCTCCTTCTTCCGGAGTTTGGCCATGTTTTTGGTTTATTCTTTGCCTGAAAAAGTTTCGTATTTATTCTCTATTAACCCTCGGTTCGCTTAACGTTTGCTTCCATTCTCAAATATTCCCAAATTCAATCAACAACCCCCCCACTATTTTTACCTACAACTTATTTGGTGCCATCATTCCTCTGTTTAGTCAGACAAATTACGCAGCGCTTCTCGCCATTTTTCCCATTCTGCCAAAGACCAATTTCCCCATTAATTCTACTAACCTTGTCATACAAAAAATAAAATAGCTACAAAGTACTTTGTCAGCAAATTCCTTTTTTGCTTTATGACATTCCATAATTACTCGACTACAGACGAACAATGAAATGAGAGTTTCATAAGAAAATAGAAATTGTATTGGACTTTTTGTCTTTTTTTCATTTTGTCCACGCCAATCAAAACATATTGACTCTGGGGCGTAATAGAGGCTATCGGAATAGATTCGGCGAAGATTGTGAGCTGGTCAGTTCTGCAAGACTAGTGTGAGAGAGACCAGATTTATAGGAGGAAACCTGAGTGGGGTATTGGACATCAAGATATATGTTCACGTAGCCTTTTAATTTTTGCATGTTGGTATGACTGGGAAAACAGGCGATGGGGTGGGAATTTGAAAAGTGTGCTATTCGAGGCAAAAAGTTATTAGTTGAAAATGTTCCAGTATTTAGGGACATCTACATCTGTATTTAGTTTTATTAAGTTGTATTCAAATATTGTAAAATAGAATAGAATTCTTTGTGAAAATGCAGATAACACTGATTGTTTGAAATTGAGACAATATGTGATTGATATCCACTACTTTATATATATATATATATATATATATATATATATATATATATATATATATATATATATGTAAGAGAATGGATCGAGAGAGAGAGAGTAAAGTGTGTAAATTATATTGTAGACACGTTGACCGGAAGTCAGGGTCAGCTGATCGGATTGCGTGTGAGTCACGTGATCAGGTTAGCTGAATCGATGAGATTGCGTTTGGACTTAGAAGGCGACTGAGGCTTGAAAGTCGCTTCCTCCACTTCACTGGGGGAACGCTGACGTGTGTAGAAATGAGACCAAAAGTAAACCACGCAAGCCAGAGATTTACTTTCCATCCTTCTGCGTGACATCTGGAAAGGGAATAAACCTATAAAACCAATTCCTTGTCTTCTAGTTAAATGAATCTTCGTCCAAAATAGGTACCAGCCTCCCCTCCAAGACACGAAATGATTCCAGATAGACCAACATCCACGACGAAGAAGGTATGTCCAAAAATACATGTACCACACACACAGACACACACACTCACACACACACACACACACACAACGACATATGAACATATCATTTAATAGAAAGAACAACTAGACGATCACACGACGGTCTTTCTTATTAGATATAACAATATAATATATATATATATATATATATATATCTTCAGTTTATTTGCAGTTTGTTTTTAGTTCTAAAAGGCATGATATTCCGATGCGCTATTATTTAAAGATGTAAATATTTTACTCTAAAATAGATGTCGATCCATAGTTACTTAGCACCAGATAAGCAAGATCCCCTAATTTCACTACTTTCTGAAGGCCCATAAAGTCGATGCCTTTTATTTTATTTAGACATTTAACGATTCTATAACTTAAGATTTAGTATCATTATATCGTTATTTTATTCTACTAAATGGGATATAAACCTGGTCCAAAAATTTACAATAACGAGGATCCTGATATATTAAATATTAGCCTGAGTGCCCGGCGTTGCCCAGGTGGCTGGATGTGTGTGCTGGGCAAAAAATAGTAGTAGTAGGCAGGCAGGCTCGAACCCGTACCGCGAAGGGTGGAAAAAAGTGAAAAATTATGTGACGTCTTTGCTGTTGCGTCCATCGTCAATCTGAAGTGGCGAAAGTTTAAATTAAGGTTACTCAATCGAAAAGAGGGAATGGCTTTCGAAAATATCGGCGAAAAACAACTCCTATTGTAGAAAAGTGCCCAGTTGAGGGTGAAGTTATTAATGATGCTGCCAATTTTTCGATATTTGTCGTCCGAAGTTTAAAAGAGTGTAGCCATCAACAATTGTGGGTTTTTTTAAAGGTTTTCATCATATTTTTATTTTAAAATATTTTTATAACGCGTTTCGAGCTTAGGGTGTGCTCTCTTCAGATGTTTTCGTAAAAAGTTTTTCTTTAAAATGGGAGTTTGAAAAGTTATTTTTACCTCCGTTGATACTAAATGTGTTTTTCAGAGTGATGTGTGGTCTCAGACATTCTGTCTCCAACCGCAAGTGTTCAAAGTGTCCGGTCAAAGTTAGATTCAAAGAGGGCGCTTTTGGTCCATTTGGTGAAGGTTTTTATGTTTTTTTTTAGGGTTTTTATAAAGACTTTCTTTCCCCATGAATAGCATACACTCACACACAATCACACACGCATACATATACATATATGTACATGTACACATGCACGCGCACACGCACGCAGGCACACACACATACACACACGTACATACACAGAAATATATGTAGGAACATACATATATACATACCCACCTACACACTCACACATGTACTCACACACATCCACCAGTAATACGTCAGAATGTCTGAGACCACACATCACTCTGAAAAACACATTTAGTATCAGCGGAGGTAAAAATAACTTTTCAAACTCCCATTTTAAAGAAAAACTTTTTACGGAAACATTTGAAGAGAGCACACCCTAAGCTCGAAACGCGTTATAAAAATATTTTAAAATAAAAATATGATGAAAACCTTTAAAAAAACACAATTGTTGATGGCTACACTCTTTTAAATATACATTTTTTTCTCTCGTTGGAACCACACAACCATCACTTTAAATATATATATATATATATATATATATATATATATATATATATATATATATATATATATATGTGTGTGTGTAAAAAATGATAGCACTGAGGCTCACCAAATTAGCAAAGAACAGGAAGAAGGAAAATACTTTTTTTATGAGTGGGAACGATGTTAGAGTACGCCATTAAGGAAAAGGAAGACGCGCAGTAATAAGTTTGTTATTCATTAAAACAAAACAAACGGCTTATATGTTAATTAAATCCTTTGTAAACTAAAGGCGATGATTAAATTATGTTTAACTAACTAGCAAAATGAAAGGTTTTACAAACGTACAAACTTTCAATCGATTTTATCGTCCAAAATCCTCATAATACAGAGATAAATCTAATGAAATATCGTACGTTTGCGTAAAAATAGATGTAATGTATTTTTAAGCTGGTTATCATATAGAACTTGTATTTAAGTTTGAAATTTAATGTTTGTAAAGTTAATTAATGATGACCTTTATAACGTTATAGTTTTTAAGCAAAATAATAACATTTTAACGATTAGCTGTAAGTCATATCAATTTCTATTAGGGTTAAATATGTTGTTAATTCGCAATGAAATATGTTGGTAATATTAGAAAGTAAAGTCCAAAGAAACAATTCCCAATCGTTATGCTCTCTTTCTCGCAATTCTCGGTATAAAAACTTAGCGCATATCTGTCAGAATTTACTTCCACTAAAGAGACATCCCCCCCTCTCTCTCTCTCTCTCTCTCTCTCTCTCTCTCTCTCTCTCTCTCTCTTTCTATCTCTCCCTCTCTCACCCTCTCTCTCCCCCTCCCTCTCTCTCTCCCTCCCTCTCTCTCTCCCTCTCCTCTAAATAATGAAAATTATGTTTAACCAAAGTTTAAAATAGGTTTCTCTAATAAATTAGATTTTAAAGTATTTTCAGGTCAGAATATTAAGCAATTATTCAATTTTTATATTGGTATTCCGTTAAAGAGACAAACTGTATTTAACAACTTTTAAGAATATATAATGTAAAAAAATGTTTGGATATCGAAGGAAAAGAATTGACTTCGTACATAGAACATGTCTATGAAAAAGAAATTTGTGCCAGACAGTGTCTTCTTCGTCTCGTTCAGTAATTATTAGATGTAAATACATAGTTATTTATAACGAAATCTTCAGAGGAATTGACGAGCCATAGAAATGTGCATTGAAAAAATTGAAACACGAATAAAAATAAGAAACGATTCACCGCAGTTGATTCTATGGATGAATTCCAAATTGAAATCCATGTTTTCCGTCTTTGGTTGGTGATCACTAATCGGTTTCATGGTTTCGAAAATGACAAGATGCAAAAGAAACCAAATTATATGTCCAATGAATCGGTAGAAATGGTGCAGCCAAAATAAATGTACTAAAGGAAAGTAAACTTGTAAAAAAATAAGATTTCCGCAGCTGTGATTCCTTTTCAAATTTCAGAATAAACTTCAAATTAACTGGAGTGGAATTCACCTTGCAGGGCGAACCAAAATTAATGTCTTTAACCGGCCCATTTTCATGATTTGGTTTTTCATAGGTAATGATCTGTAATGGTTTATCATGAGCAACAAAGAAACAAATATTGTTATATCAATGTTTATCATTTTTAAATATGAAGTTATCGGAGAGTAACTTGATGTGTCTGTGCTGGAGAGACATTTCCGAAGCAGCTGATACGTCCTGAACACAGTAACCAGCTCCTAACACGTGTCACAAGATAAAAACCATAAGCAGATTTCTTTTAATCAAGAGATTTGTATTACTGATGTTATGTCTGTTTGGCGTGTTTTGTGTCGCGCTTTCAATCTCATTAGTAGAAGTGTTTTCATCATCGTTAATTGACGTCTTTCGATACTAGACAATTGCGTCATTCTTTGACGCTCGATTTAAGTCGATATATTATTATTGCTGTATCTGCGTTTTACCTTGCAATTCTTAATTTGTATTTATTTGTTTCAAATAGTTATATTTTAAACTCTTCATTGTTGTTTCAAATTTGTATATTCTAAATTCCTCATCGTTAGCTGTTTACATCGTGCGACTCTCCGGTAACGAGCGAGTAAAGTTATCCAATATATCACAAGTGAACAACATATTTTTTGTAAATATTTACAAACTAATTTTAATATTAGAAAAACATTTAAAAATGCTTTAAATCTAGAGTTGGCACAATCTGTTTGTCTCCGATTGATATTGGATTCTAACTTTTGCGACCAATGTTAACGGCGACCAAATTCCAATTGCTTTACAAATCTTAAACAAGAAATGAGAGAGAGAACGATAGAGAGAGAGACAGGCAGACAGACAGACAGACAGACAGACAGACAGATAGAGACAGAGACAGAGAGAGACCGGGCGAGCGTATTGCTGGGTCGTAAAATACGCTTAAACATATTTTAATTCAATGAAGATTTCGTATTTATTATTAAAAGGGAATTTTCTATTGAATATTATATTGTATAAATATATAGTAACGATTTATAATGTTTTTTCAATGACTTGAATGCAATCAGCTCGAATCGAAACCAACACATTTACCTCTTCAGTTGCGTTTCTTACCGATTTTAAATTGTGAGCTTACCTGGTGATATAATGACTATGATTCACTTTAAGATTTATAAGTTAAAACTTTTTAAAACAATAAGAGAAAATGGGGTAGAAGGGGAAGAAATGAAAGATGAGGAGAAATCAGTTCTCGGTAATCTCTATAGATTATCGAGAACTGATTTCTCCCCCTCTTTCATTTCTTCCCCTTCTACCCCATGGTTTCGGTCCATTATCGATTGTTTGTAATCGTTTTCTCATTAGCAAAATGAACAAGTCTCCTGTGGACGCGCCATAGGTATTTGCAAGCACAATGGCTAATAATGTTTCTCGCGTTGATTCTCTTCTCATATATTGTTAAGCCTTTATTGTAGTCATACCAACCGGACTTCATGTTTTCTTATTTCTTTTATATAATGTAACAAATTAAAAGAAAAAAACGCGAAGAGCATACATGCGCAATGGGGTCATGTGCGTCGATGTTTATTTGTTTTACAGCAACGTAAGATCATAGATTATATAAAGTTCCTCTCGCCTTGTCTTTAAAGAGTTTGCAAATATCTTCGTAAATTTAAGCCTCTTATTACCTACTCCCTAAAACTTAAAATAGACGTACGAATTGAATCACCTCGTTTTCTAAAAACAAACTTTTCTCCCCGCTTCATCACGTCTTAGTTCGAAATCACAGATTGTGTTTTCTTCTCTCACACTTCTCAAATAGGGAGCACATACATTCGAAAGCGTAAGTAGCTTATCTTCTATTCCCTGATATGGCAAACGAACACAGTGTTTTAAAGTATACGTCCGAATCGAATCTCTTTCTGTTAAAAAAATAATTTTCTCTATTCTCCAACACTTTGAACTTCCTGTTCTGATATTATACCTTGACACATATCCATTTTTAACCTCTAGTGGAAATTAGTACATTTATGCTTAACCAAACCTTACGGGGAAAATATCTTTTTACAAGATTTAATATTATTACATTGTTTGTTATATTAAGATGATTTTTAATTCGTTTACATATTTTTACAAAAGGTTTCGTCGGTCGGGATTTCACACTTCAGGTGGAAATAGTTTTCATTCCGGATTCCACGTTTTCATTTACGAAAACATATTTATGAATCCAATCATCTTTATAAAGGGGCTATCCGTATGGATGTCTGTCACCTAAAGATTCAAATAGCATTTTTATCGATCTGCAACATTTTTCATTATGCAATATTATCTTCGAATGAATCTAAGTATGTGAAAAGATCCGTCCTTCTGTAGGTCTGCCACTCTTATGTTTGACAAATATCTATTTCTTAGATAAACACGCGAAGTAAATGGACGCATATTATTATATTATAAGTACTCGTTCAAGATTAGCAAGTAATACAAATACAAGCATTATCATCATCATCAGCATTGTATCGTATGAATCCAAATGATTATATTGTTGGCATTGGTTTCCCCCATATTTTTCTAGTCAGAATTCTTTCAAGAAAGACATTGAGTACTTACTGGAGGGACCACGAGAAAGTTGCCAACAACCTAAGTGAAAGTGATTTTTGTGGAAACGAACTGATAATACCCAGGTCTTTAGTTCGTGTCGTAAACCACTTGACTACCTGGCCTTTGGGCCGAGATCAAAGTATAGTATCTGTTCTTCAGTTGCTGCACTTCAATTTCTTGTTCTCTATCAGTGGAGGAGAAGTCCTTCGCGACTGGGACAATTTTTAATTTTTGTTCCTTTTCTCCACGTTAAAAAACGACCCTAGTATTTAACTCTGTCCCGTGGGGAGGCATTGTAAATAGGAACCACTTGACTACCGTCTCCAGCCACAAAAATAGCAATGCAACTAAATTACTAAACAGCACATAAATCTTGCCTTCGTAAAGTGTAATTGGTTTTAAACCTATTTCGTCTACAAATGTATTTTATTAATATTTTTAAGGCAATTAACTATTTAAAATCGTTAAGATTATTTTGTTTAAAAAATTATGAGTGATTTTAAAGGTCGTATGTTTAATTAGTTCATATAGAAGTTGCATTGAAAGAAAAAGATACTGTTGGCATCATGTGCACTGCAATAATAAACTGGTTAAGACACATGCTAAAAAATCCATCAATTAGTTATTAAGAAAAAAATCAATCAATCTTTTATCAAGCAAAAAATCAACCACGCTAAAAATCAATGCCTCTGTTATCAAGCTAAAATTCAATCAATCTCTTATCAAACAAAAAATCAATTAATCTGTTATCAAGCTAAAAATCAAACCATCTGTTATCACGCTAAAAATCAATTAGTCTGTTATCAAACTAAAAATCAATTAATCTGTTATCAAGCTAAAAATCAAACAATCTCTTATCAAACTAAAAATCAATCAACCTGTTATCAAACTAAAAATCACACATTCTCTTATCAAACTGAAAATCAATTAATCTGTTATCAAGCTAAAAATCAAACAATCTGCTATCACGCTAAAAATCAATCAATCTGTTATCAAGCTAAAAATCAATCAATCTGTTATCAAACTAAAAATCAATTAATCTCTTATAAACAAAAAATCAATTAATCTGTTATCAAGCTAAAAATCACAAAATCTGTTATCGAACTAAAAATCAAACAAGCTGTTATCAAACTAAAAATCAATTAATCTGTTATCAAGCTACAAATCAAACAATCTATTATCAAGCTAAAAATCAATTAATCTGTTATCAAACTAAACATCAATTTATGTGTTATCAAGCTAAAAATCAAACAATCTATTATCAAGCTAAAAATCAATTAATGTGTTATTAAACTAAAAATAAATTAATCTGTTATCAAGCTAAAATCAATTAATATGTTATCAAACTAAAAATCAATCAGTCTCTTATTAAGCTAAAAATCAATTAGTCTCTTATCACACTAAAAATCAATCAATCTGTTATCAAACTAGAAATCAATTAATCTGTTATCAAGCTAAAAATCAAACACTCTGTTATCAAACTACAAATCAATTAATCTGTTATCAAGCTAAAAATCAATTAATCTGTTATCAAACTAAAAATCATTCAATCTCTTATGAAGCTAAAAATCAATTAATCTCTTATCAAGCTAAAAATCAATTAATCTCTTATCAAGCTAAAATCAATTAATCTGTTATCAAACTAAAAATCAATTAGTATCTTATTAAGCTAAAAATCAAACAATCTGTTATCAAACTAAAAATCAATCAATCTGTTATCAAACTAGAAATTAATAAATCTGTTATCAAGCAGAAAATCAAACAATCTGTTATCAAACTAAAAATCAAACAATCTGTTATCAAGCTAAAAATCAATTAATCTGTTATCAAGCTAAAAATCAATTAATCTGTTATCAAGCTAAAAATCAATCAACCTGTTATCAAACTTAAAATCAAACAATCTATTATCAAGCTAAAAATCAATTAATCTCTTATCTAGCTAAAAATCAAACAATCTGTTATCAAGCGAAAAATCAATTTATCTGTTATCAAGCAAAAATTAATTAATCGGTTATCAAGCTAAAAATCAATTAATCTGTTATCAAGCTAAAAATCAATTAATCTGTTATCAAGCTAAAAATAAAACAATCTCTTATCAAGCTAAAAATCAATTAATCTGTTATCAAGCTAAAAATCAAAGAATCTTTTATCAAACTAAAAATCAAACAAGCTGTTATCAAACTAAAAATCAATTAATCTGTTATCAAGCTAAAAATCAAACCATCTGTTATCACGCTAAAAATCAATTAGTCTCTTATCAAACTAAAAATCAATTAATCTGTTATCAAGCTAAAAATCAAACAATCTCTTATCAAACTAAAAATCAATCAATCTGTTATCAAACTAAAAATCACACATTCTCTTATCAAACTGAAAATCAATTAATCTGTTATCAAGCTAAAAATCAAACAATCTGCTATCACGCTAAAAATCAATCAATCTGTTATCAAGCTAAAAATCAATCAATCTGTTATCAAACTAAAAATCAATTAATCTCTTATAAACAAAAAATCAATTAATCTGTTATCAAGCTAAAAATCACAAAATCTGTTATCGAACTAAAAATCAAACAAGCTGTTATCAAACTAAAAATCAATTAATCTGTTATCAAGCTACAAATCAAACAATCTATTATCAAGCTAAAAATCAATTAATCTGTTATCAAACTAAACATCAATTTATGTGTTATCAAGCTAAAAATCAAACAATCTATTATCAAGCTAAAAATCAATTAATGTGTTATTAAACTAAAAATAAATTAATCTGTTATCAAGCTAAAATCAATTAATATGTTATCAAACTAAAAATCAATCAGTCTCTTATTAAGCTAAAAATCAATTAGTCTCTTATCACACTAAAAATCAATCAATCTGTTATCAAACTAGAAATCAATTAATCTGTTATCAAGCTAAAAATCAAACACTCTGTTATCAAACTACAAATCAATTAATCTGTTATCAAGCTAAAAATCAATTAATCTGTTATCAAACTAAAAATCATTCAATCTCTTATGAAGCTAAAAATCAATTAATCTCTTATCAAGCTAAAAATCAATTAATCTCTTATCAAGCTAAAATCAATTAATCTGTTATCAAACTAAAAATCAATTAGTATCTTATTAAGCTAAAAATCAAACAATCTGTTATCAAACTAAAAATCAATCAATCTGTTATCAAACTAGAAATTAATAAATCTGTTATCAAGCAGAAAATCAAACAATCTGTTATCAAACTAAAAATCAAACAATCTGTTATCAAGCTAAAAATCAATTAATCTGTTATCAAGCTAAAAATCAATTAATCTGTTATCAAGCTAAAAATCAATCAACCTGTTATCAAACTTAAAATCAAACAATCTATTATCAAGCTAAAAATCAATTAATCTCTTATCTAGCTAAAAATCAAACAATCTGTTATCAAGCGAAAAATCAATTTATCTGTTATCAAGCAAAAATTAATTAATCGGTTATCAAGCTAAAAATCAATTAATCTGTTATCAAGCTAAAAATCAATTAATCTGTTATCAAGCTAAAAATAAAACAATCTCTTATCAAGCTAAAAATCAATTAATCTGTTATCAAGCTAAAAATCAAAGAATCTTTTATCAAACTAAAAATCAAACAAGCTGTTATCAAACTAAAAATCAATTAATCTGTTATCAAGCTAAAAATCAAACCATCTGTTATCACGCTAAAAATCAATTAGTCTCTTATCAAACTAAAAATCAATTAATCTGTTATCAAGCTAAAAATCAAACAATCTCTTATCAAACTAAAAATCAATCAATCTGTTATCAAACTAAAAATCACACATTCTCTTATCAAACTGAAAATCAATTAATCTGTTATCAAGCTAAAAATCAAACAATCTGCTATCACGCTAAAAATCAATCAATCTGTTATCAAGCTAAAAATCAATCAATCTGTTATCAAACTAAAAATCAATTAATCTCTTATAAACAAAAAATCAATTAATCTGTTATCAAGCTAAAAATCACAAAATCTGTTATCGAACTAAAAATCAAACAAGCTGTTATCAAACTAAAAATCAATTAATCTGTTATCAAGCTACAAATCAAACAATCTATTATCAAGCTAAAAATCAATTAATGTGTTATCTAACTAAACATCAATTTATGTGTTATCAAGCTAAAAATCAAACAATCTATTATCAAGCTAAAAATCAATTAATGTGTTATTAAACTAAAAATAAATTAATCTGTTATCAAGCTAAAAATCAAACAATCTATTATCAAGCTAAAAATCAATTAATCTGTTTTCAAACTAAAAATCTATTAATCTGTTATCAAGCTAAAAATCAATTAATCTGTTATCAAACTAAAAATCAATTAATCTGTTATCAAACTAAAAATCAATTAATCTGTTATCAAACTAAACATCAATTAATCTCTTATCAAGCTAAAGATAAAACAATCTGCTATCAAACTAAAAATCAATTAATCTGTTATCAAGCTAAAAATCAAACAATCTGTTATCAAGCTAAAATCAATTAATCTGTTATCAAGCTAAAAATCAAACAATCTGTTATAAGCTAAAATTCTAACATTCTGTCATCAAGCTAAAAATCAAACAATCTCTTATCAAACTAAAAATCAAACAATCTGTTATCAGGTTAAAAATCAAACAATCTGTTATCAAACTAAAAATTAATTAATCTGTTATCAAGCTAAAAATCAATTAATCTGTTATCAAGCTAAAAATCAATTAATCTGTTATCAAGCTAAAAATTAAACAATCTCTTATCAAACTAAAAATCAGTCAATCTGTTATCAAACTAAAAATCAATTAATCTGCTATCAAGCTAAAAATCAATTAATCTGTTATCAAGTTAAAATCAATTAATCTGTTATCAAACTAAAAATCAATTAATCTCTTATCAAGCTAAAAATCAATTAATCTGTTATCAAACTAAAAATCAATTAATCTCTTATAAATCTAAAAATCAATTAATCTGTTATCAAGCTAAAAATCAATTAATCTGTCATCAAGCTAAAAATCAATTAATCCGTCGTCAAGCTAAAAATCAATCTATCTGTTATTAATCTAAAAATCAATCAATCTCTTACCAAGCTAAAAATCAATCAATCGCTTATCAAGCTAAATGTCTTATCAAGCTAAAAATCAATCAATCTGTTGTCAAGCTAAAAATCAGTCAATCTGTTATCAAGCTAAAAATCAATCAATCTGTTATCAAACTTAAAATCAGTAGTACGGTAAAACAAATTTAAAAAATAAAGAACAAAAATGAATAACGCAATTCAAGAATAAAGAGGAAACTTAGGATATTTTGAATCATCAGAAATCGTCGGGGAATATGCAATCAACTTATTTTTCTTTAAATGATTTTATTCAATATAAAACAATGACAGTCAATAGAAAATAAACAAAAAGGTTTTCTTTTAGACTAGGGACCCTGCAAGAAACTATGATGTTTCTTTTTTGGTTATTATCGACTTTAAAAAAGTTTTCTGGATGCAATCAAATTTTCAGGCAATTTACTCTATCGCTTGAATTGTTTTTCATTTTGCGATTTCATAGCCCCCTTCGAAAACAATTATTACACCTTCACCAAACCAAATGTATATAGTCGATGTTGTTTTGTGGTTTATATATTCCCGTGATTATATAAAAACACGAAGTAACATTGATTCCATGCAATAGCCTGAAGAATCCTCACAAGGATGAAACGCGGAAAATTTTACGTGGTTTAATTGTTTTATATATTTTCAAAACTTACTACCTAGATCTACTTACATATTCAGCACTATCGAAATACTGAAAATAGATCCATAGAATGTTATGTCGATACATAAAATTATATATACATATATATATATATATATATATATATATATATATATATATATATATATATATATATATATATATATAATTTATATATGATTATGTAATTAATGGGAAAATAGTACATTTAGGGAATTGCTATTTTATACAGTAGCGTCCAAAACTTTTTAGTTATAAGAATAAGAAGAAATTAGAGTTTGCAAACAGGTATGTTATTTGGACACATGAAAATTGGGCAAAATTATTTTTCAGTGATGAAAGTAAGTTTAATTTATTTGGAAATAATGGAAAAAAACGATGTAAATAGACGTATGGTTGAAAGATCAAGTGCAATATATACTAAGAAAACTGTCAAGTTTGAGGGCGGAAGCGTCATGGTATTTGGAATGTTTTCTAGCCAAGGTACAACGCCTCTTGTCCGATTACAAAGTCGTGTAAACGTGTAGATATATAAAAACATTGTTCAAGATCGTTGTACCAATCATACAGAATTCAGGTCTCGATAAGGCTTCCTTTATGCAAGATAATTCTTCATGTCACAAGGCAAAGGTGGCAATGAGTTACCTTAGCGAGCAAGATTTTGAATTATGGATTGGCCACCGCAAAGTCCTGACTTAAATCCAATAGAAAATATTTGAAAGACCTTAGGAGTGAAAGTTATGGAAAGAAATCGCACTAACACGGAGAATTTGTGGATGAAGCTTCAAGAAGAATGGTCTAAAATTAGTATCGAGGATAATACTGATTCGTTCTTGTAGGCGAAAATGTGTAGCTGTCATTGAGAGCAACGGCTCATTTACTAAAAATTGATTGTACATGTATTTTTATTGATTTTTAATTTTTACATTGTTTTTCTCAATTTTTTCCCTTACTTTTGGACTTTCCTATTTTAAAAATAACTAAATAATTGTTATAATTCTTTTTCTATCCTTTGCAAATGATTCAAATTTTAGTATGTTATTATGGATGATAACGACTACCAGTTGTCAAAATTTCAGATTTTTACAGTTGTTATTTCTAACAAATATTAGGTTTTAAAATTTTGTCATTTAGTTTTGGACACGAATGTATATCTTTTATGTTCATTATTTTTTAAGTCCCCGCTAATTTTCACCAAAATCCGACCGACTACATTACTTTCCCGAAACAATGAACTCAAAATGTATAATATTTAACCGAAGCTCAGTTGGTTACATAATGAGTTGCAGTTATTCATATTTCTGCGCGGAATTGTAACATTAACAAATACTAGTGTGTGTAAGAAGCGGCTATTCAATCAATACGTTTAAGAATGAGCAGAGGAGACGTCGATATCATAGAAATAACGCCTCTAAAATTTTATTTCCAATTAAACGTGACAGATCGATAAAAATGTTATGTTAAACTATATTGCCATCAACAAGTATTTGTTAAATATTGGGTCTAATATTTGAAAAATGAACCTAGCCAGAAGAAAGCAGAGGCTTTTGACTAAAACAGAAACAAAAAACAAAATCCATCAAATCTGCTCATTTGATGGAGAAACAATTTCAACTGAAATATATAAATGATATCTGCAGACAGAAATGCGTTTAGAGATGGCAATTTACGAATTCATACAAAAAGAATTTCATACCGATTCATATTCTTATTAAAAATATTACTATTTTAGATTCTTTTTAATATTAAAAACGTTTAAATAGGCAAAACGTTTAAAAGAAATGGTACCTTGAATAATAAATAAAGTTATTTGACTCAGTCACACACCTGGCCTAAAGAAACAAAACATTGTTTATTTTCACTGAAAATAAAATATTTGTTGTTTTAATGCAGAAACATCTTCAAAAAACTTTTTTAATGTTTCCTGCAGACGAGAATACATCCGTCTTTAAATAAACGCCATAGAATAATTTGATCTACTTTATATACATTCTATTTTAAAAATATATAATTTTATAATATGCATAATATATGAAATAAAGTAATTTGGAGATAGTAAACTGCTTCAACCATTTCAAGAATCCACTTTATATTCTCGGGACTTACTCCATAATTCCTCCTCTCTCCTAAATATATATATATATATATATATATATATATATATATATATATATATATCGCTTACAGAGAGATGAGAGATGCACGATTTAGTTACTTAGCCGTATCTAAAAAGATATTGGTATGAACCTCGCCTCTCAGCAAAATAAGGTCTACTACAACACTGAAAAGTTAAGATAAAATGCAATTGCACCGAATAATAGTGAACCCCCCCCCCCAAAAAAAAATATCCTTAAAAAGCCAAGTAAACATTTCTCGCTAGAGGTGCTGCAAACTAATAATGATAATCAAAATCTTTCCTAAAGAGAAAACGTAAACTCTGAGTGCATGGAACTCTTATCACTGATCAGAACAATACCTTAAAACCAAAGGATTAGAAAGAAAGATTATGTCAGTTGATGATGGAGTGGTCAACTTTGTCGAACCAATTGTCGAAGACGTATCCTCAACTTTTATGAAGTGTCAAAAATATTTTGGCATGCACAAACAATGAAGATAGATAAACAACGTGCTAACACTTTCGTGATATTTTATTCGAAAATTGGAATTTAACAAAGTAATTTGCTTTGTAAAGCGTCTAAGTTCATGAGAAAAAATCAGTTTGATTTTTAATGAAGCTTGTGTGTTTCATTTCATTTCTGAATTTTTTAGATGAGGATTCGTTATTCGTATTATTTGGATTCTTCGAACTACTGATCTCATCTTGAATGTCATTTTCATAACGTTTCTTTCAATGTAACCTCTGACTCTCTTCAGGTGTTTCTTGTAGAATTCGGGAATGTGTCTATCGAACTCGGGAATTTGGATGGATCCGTGGCGCAGCGGTTAGAGTACTTGGAAAATCACTTGTAAAAGTTATATTCTCCTGAAGGCTGAAGGTTCAATCCTCAGTATGGGCGACCGAAAATTAATTACTTCATGGTCGACGCAACGAGAGTACCGCACTTCCTAGTAAGTAAATAAATGGTTGCGTTCGGAATTCTATCCAAATTCTCGAGTTCGACCGAAACATTCCCGAGTTCTAGAAGATACACCTAGAGTAAGTCGGAGATTACATTGACTGAAATGTTGTGAAAATGACACAAAATTAGGAACAGTAATTCGATGAATCCGAATAATACAAATTCTTGATTTCACATTGAGAAAATATTTTTTATTTTGAGTCAGACAATCAGTGGACTTATAACGAAATTTTACTACAAAAAAAAATACCTAGCATTATACCATAAACAGTCCAACAAAATAATCAACTTCAAAAAATTGAATTATTTTTGATAAGAGATGATTGTGACACAAAAGTAAATTGATTCAATTTAAAAGTAATTGAGCTGACGGCGATTCGGTGTATTTAGTTCAGTTTATATTAAATCAATTTTACAATTGAGTGAATTAGTGTTTACCTAAACATTTCGTATTGCGTACATTTATCCAGAAGAAATTGGTTTCTGGAAAAAGTGAGAATGATAGGAAGGGAAAACATACCTATAAATATATATATACACACGGGCAAATAGTGATGATAAGTTATATAATATCCATTCGCACATTTGGTTAACCTTTCGTATTGTGTATATTTATTCAAAGGAAATGGACTTCTGGATATATATATATGTGTGTGTGTGTGTGTGTGTGTGTGGGGGGGGGGGTGTAATATAGGAGATCAAGAGTATGAAATGAAGACACAAAACTATATATTGGTAGATATAGAATGGGTCATTTATTGAATAATGGAATACAGACAAAATTTAGGGATAGAAGGGACTCTTTATGCCAAGGCATTTCGAAGCCTAATGCTTCTCATCAGAAGAGTAGAGAAGGTGCTAGGTAGCATGGGGAAGATGCGGCGTCTAGCGTCAGGTTCATTAGGGACGAAAGAGATTAAGAAGAATTATAGAATGTTGGGGGAAGCTTTATTTAATTCTAAATAAATAGGAGCCTATTCGTGACCAGACACACACACACATTCAGCTTTATATATATATATATATATATATATATATATATATATATATATATATATATATATATATATATATATAGACTACTGGAGAAAGAGGAGCGAAAGACGGAGAGTTATACTGATATAAAAAAGCTGTAATATCTCTTTTACTTTGCATTATTTAAGACACTTGGCAAAAGGGAAATCTAATTTGAGAAAAACTCAACTAGAATTAACAGAACAACCAGTACTATTTCGAAGTCTCCAGCCGTTAGACATAGATGACTATTCAACAAAGACTGAACGTTAAATATAAACGGGTTTCAAATACCGAAGTTTATTTCTATTTTTACATCGTGTAATATGTCTATATATTTTCTTTTTGCATATACACTGTTTACACCTGAACTTATGAAACGGCCATTCTGAATTTTGTAAGGCATCTTTGAAATGTAAGGCGTTTTATGCGAACATTTTTTAAAGTGAAGCACTTCGAGAAAATTTAGATATCGATTTTTGTGACATTATAAACGTAAATAGTATTCCCCTAATCGAATTGAATCATTTGCACAATCTTTCAAATCATTAATCGGTTGCATTAAGCGTATGTATTGCGCACATTTATTAAACGGAAAATAAAATTAAGGAAAAACAGAAACGGACAGAGGAAAAGACAAAATAGTAACTGCACTGCTGGGTTAGGGGGTTAGTGATGAACAAAAGTGACATAATCTTTAAACCACTTGTCATTCCCATCATTGCTTAGAAAATCTCTCCAGGGGAAATCAAATTCAACAAAAAACACAGCTACCATAATTGAAGAGTGAAGTTTCTCGTCCACTAAACGAGTTATCTTAATAAGGCAGTGGTTCTTTTTTCTTGTACGCACGTGTGAGTTATGAATGAAAGTGTTTCCAATGTTTGACTTTATGCCGAGGCTTATATTACGAAGGAAATGTTAACCTGATTGTTATAGGCAATATAATATTATATATATATATATATATATATATATATCAGGAACAAATAGTTAAGAAAACATGTTAAAAAACACTTTGAAAAAGAGTTAAAACATATTTAATTTTAAAAACGAAGCACTAAATAAGTGGATAGTCCTTAATCCGCGGAGTTTCGAAGAAATACTTTCCTTCTCATCAGAGGGTAGGATTTAGCAAAATGCGGGATCGGATTTTGCTTGCAAAAGTATTTGATGAAACTACAAGTAAATCATAGATCTTACTTGATAACAAAAAATGAAGCAGAGGGAAAAGGGTGAATAAAAAAGTGATTTCATGTGAATGGATAGTCTGATGAAGGGTAAATAATAATAATAATAATAATAATAATGATAATAATATATATATATATATATATATATATATAATAAATATATATGTCTATTCCTCATTTATTTTAATCTTCAACAATTACCGAAAATATTCTTTTTTTTATTAGCGTAAAATTTGTCAGTGGGGGATTTTTCAAATCCGTATAACACGTATTCAGTTTAAGAAATTTACCCACCCTCGTATAATAGGTTCTATAATATCATTTTATTTAGGGTAAATTCATTCAATAAAGGGTAAAGTCATTATTTTCATCCAAACGATGCTTGATTAATCATAAATTCGTGCTGATTACGTAATCTCATTTGTTTTCACTGTGGTGAAAGGTGATAACGTACTACGAACAGTATATGCCATATAAGCTTTTTATATTGATTTGTTTGCGGTATAGAATCTTTTTATACATCAGTAAGAGAAATTTGCGCGGAATAAAAATGCTATTCAAAATGTTGAATAAATAATACCTTAAATAGAACGAACGTTATTTCATTTTATAGAAATATATGAAATATAATATCATATCGAATTATTAGGTATTTCCCATTCAAATATCAAAATTTTCCATTATTATTACTGTTAAGGTTTCTGTTCCTTTATAGAAGCGTTGATTGAGTTTGAATAAAATAAAATGCATATCAGATATGTTTGAGACCAGAACAACGCATTATTACAAAATAAACAGATATTTATTTTGTTTGAAATTTATAAATTTATTTCGAAGCCACAATTCAGTATGTCTTCTTTTTTGCCATGTTGTTGTTGAAGCATAGAATCAGTAAGTAAAAGTCCGTTTGTTGTTTTTACAGTAGCCTTTTCAAATGTTGGAGCGGTGCGTTGGTCACGCGGGATGCACGTTAGGGTTTGTGTTCTTTTATAGAAGCCTTGGTTGAGTTTGAATAAAATAAATACCTATCAGATACGTTTGAAATTATATTATTAATAAATTTCAATATAAATTTCCAACAAAATAAATATCTGTTTATTTTGTAATAATGCGTTGTTGTTGGCTTCAAACATATCTGATACGTATTTTATTTTATCCATTATTAGTTTACTTGATGCCATCTGCTCGTACTTAAAGCAATAGAAAAGTGTCGCTGGAATAACGACCGGTCTTGTTTCGGTATTTTTCTGTCACGATGCAACAAGATTAACTAGGGCGATCGAAAGAGAAAGAAAGTACACACACCTAATAACCTAGATGGTAAAAAACTGTGATTTACGCGTAGACGTTCTGTTAGGAATTCGACTGTGATTGTGGTGATAATTTAAAGTTTTAGACTATATTTGAAGTTGTAAACATTTGATTATATTTTGATTTGAGAAATGTATGAAAACTATTGTTGAATCAGAAATTCAGAACTTTTCTGGTATCACAATTGGTATAGGAATGGATGAAATATTAGCGTTATTTTCGATTACAAAATCAAATCTTTGATTTTACTTTTGCAATAAAAAATGAAACAGACAGAATACACGCATCTCATTCTCATATTTGACATGTACTCTCCAATTCTAATTTTACGTTATATTAGTAAATTATGGTAAACAAAGTAAATGTTCTAGAGTTCACTTACGCTTCAAAGTTCTTTTCGTGCATATTTATTAACGTATTCATGCCAAAGGGTTATTTTTAAAGGCAATCAACTTAATTAATTTTCAAAGTTTCTGTTGCTGAAAAGTTCGAAAATGTATGGCTGTTAAACTTTCTCAAACATAATTTTCACTGAATATAGGTAAGAATACTGATAAAGGTCTCAAGGTGAATTTATTTAAATCTTGCATACAATGTATAAAAGGAAACCATTTAGCATTGTATTGAATTAAAAAGACAATATCTTATCCTTTAATATACTAGTCTTTAAAAAAATCACATAAATATATTCGAATTTATTTTATAAATATATATATACTGCGTATCAAATTATTAACGAGTTTACTTTTTTTTAAGTATTTAAGGAACGAGTGAATAAAAATCCATGAAACTTTGAGTAAGTGCTTACAATACTATTCGGCTACTCTGGTCAGAAAATGAAAGTATTTAAAGCAGTATTAGCGAAACTGTAGCAGAAGCTCTGTGTGTCAAGTCATTAACAAGGTTGAGAAAAAACACAATATACCCATAACTGTTTATTGAAATAATTTTCAAACATTAAATGAACTAGGAAAAATGCTGAGAACACAATAACTACATAGCTATTTCTACGTTGACATAATTAGTAGGGCATATGCGATCCTTTTTTATGAATGACCTGTAAAAGACGTTGGTCCACAGAATCAGTCAAATTTGGGATTTCGACAACAGTTATTCCTCGCGATACCTCTCATACAACACATCTTTGCTCCTAAATTAGTGCCCACTTGCATAGAGGCGTGGCTTCATGATACTCCAAAGGTTCTCAATTGGGTTCACATCTAGTGAATTCGCAGACCACTCAATCTTCTGTAGCCCAGAGAACCCCCAGTTGTTGCAAACATTATTTGCTTTTGTTTGCTTCATGCGAGGCACCATTATTCTGCATAAAAATAATGGTTTTTTTGAACGTCAACCTTTGATCTTCAGCCATGGTTTAAAGTGCTCCTTCAAAAAAGCTATGTAAGTATTTTACGTCTTCTAGGACTCTCCATGGGCCAACTAAAGTATCTCCGATAATCCCAGCCGAAATCATTATCTCACGAACACCTTGTTGCCGCCTTAAACGCTAATGACGATGTCGTCCATCTAGGAACCATTCCTTGCTCCAGCCATCTGGGCCATCAAGATTGACACGCACTTCATCCGTGAACAAAACTTTGGAAAAATGCGTTTTCATGTTGTCCTCTTCCCATTTCAATCGGTTTTGTATGTGATGTTGCTTTAATGAAAGCTTTGTCACAGGCTTCACAGACTTTGCCACTTCTTTCAGAAGGTGACATTGAGTACTTTTTGAGACATTCTTCAATCCGGCTTCGTCAAACATTTCTCGACTTGTCAGCCCAGGGTTCCTAAAAACTTCACGTTTAATTTGGAGTAGAGTACGGACTGAAACAACTCTAGATTTACATTTATCAGCTCTCTTACCTACTTTGTAGGGTACTTGACAAAGTTTTGTAACAGTTTGATGTTACCTTCCTATCATTTTTGATATTTCGGTGGTGGTTTTACTTTTTGCTTCTAATAGTACTCTTTAAGGAACTACTCAAACCACCTTTACGACCCATTTTATTGACGAAACAAACTGCCTTGTTAATAATATGAGACACATCAAATACCGTGGATTCAGAAATTACGATGGTAAGTTATTTACATTGTGCCGGAACAGTACAAGAATTTCGCAGTATGTGCAGCTCATCATTGCCAACGTTTCCGAAGCTTTTGATATGAAACTAGCAGTAAGTTTCTAAAACTGGCAAAATATGTTATCTCGTTAATAATTTGTCACGGAGTATATATATATATATATATATATATATATATATATATATATATATATATATATATATACCCTGCCACGCGTTGCAGTGCCTCAATTTGGTGTAATGGAAAAATTTAATAAAAGAGAAAATGCATGTTTCTTATATTAGTACAGCAATCCACTGCAAAAAGTGAAAAAGAAGGCGAAACTGAAAAAAATGGTGCTCTTGCAGAATTTGATCTGGATCCTCGAGAGTTTCTGTCAATCATTCATGTTTGGACTTGACCAACAATCAGTGAATGAAGCCGAACGTAGCAAAAATGTTGAAACGCTAAATGCTTTTTTGTTGTTGTTGTTGTTGTTTTAAAAAATGTGATTTAGTAATTAATATTTGGTTGATGGTGGGGGGAGGGGGTTACTATACACAAATTCGAAAAAGTCGTCCAAAAACAAATAAATGAAAGCAAAGGTAAGGTAATTTACGTTTCTACCTAATTGGATAATTGTTTAGTGTTTTTATGTAATGTAAAATGTTTAATTGGCTCAAAAAACAGAAATGGTCGCGAATTCTGTTGAATACGTTAAGTTTGGGAAAGTAAGTTGAAAACTAAAAACTATACAAAACAGTGTCTGAAACTCACCGAACATATGTTACCATGACATGGGCTGGCATAATGGATAGGTTTCTGACAGTATTTTGTATAGTTTTTTTAGTTTTAACTCACTTTCTCTAACTTAAAGTAATCAACAGTGTCCACCACCATTTGTAGCTTTCAAATTACACCAATAAACACTGTTTTTCGAGCCGACTAAACGTTACATTAAATGAAAAGGGTTTATATTACTAAACACAGATACAAAGAAGTTGTCAAAAAATAAATATATAACAAATAAATGTTATCAAAGGCAAGAAAAGTAAGTGTTCTACCTAACTGGATAAGATTTTAGTGTTTTTATGTAATGTATAATCGGTTCAAAAACATTCAATGTTTATCGGTATATCTGAAAAATACAAATGGCGGCAGACTGTATCGAACATGTTAAGTTTGGGGAAATTTTGGGAAAATGAGTTTAAACTAAAAATACTGTTAGGAACTCACTCAATATATGTTACCATGATGTAGGCTGGCATATAATCGGTGGTTTTAAACTTTTGCTCGATACAGGTGACGACTTTCAAAAATCCCTTTTAGTGATTACCTGGTTTGAGGATATTTGTACAACTAAACGGCAAATCTGCTCAAAAAAATCCGGTATTATTTTACTTTAAGGCCCGTTTCACGTTCATACATAACGAAATATTTTATTGTAGATTTCGGTGTGCTAAAAACGAATCTGCAAACCGTTTACGTAGCAAAAAAAAAGTTTTCATGACATTCATGAAATTACTTTTTCGAAAAATGGGTGATCACTTTTCAATGTAAATTTAACTTAGAATGAGCACCCACTTTCTGGCCACCTGAGAGAGGGGCATTTTTCTGTTTCTTGGCTAAAAAGTTTTTTGTTTGATTTCTTTTGCATGGTAATATCCCCTGAACTCTGGGACTATTTTCCATTTAACATTTCTATTTTCCTTCGTTTACGCTATGCGTAAGCATAAACGAAAGCTGTTTAGCCAATAAACATGGGAAAAAATCCCCCCTCTCTCAGGTGGCTAGAAAGTGGGTGCTCATTTTAAGTTAAATTTACATGGAAAAGTGATCGCCACTTTTTCGAAAAAGTAATTTCTTCATATCATAAAAACTATTTTTTGTGACGGAAACGGTTTGCAGATTCGTTTTTAGCACACCAAAATCTACAAAAAAAATTTTGTTATTTACGAACGTGAGACGCACAGCCCTTAATGGAAAATTATATCAAAAATCCGGGGGGAAATAGTTTTCAATAAAAACAGCAAATGAATTCGATAGAAAAAAAATGGATGCTATTTTTTTTTCTTTCTGTGTGTTTCTTGGCTTAAAAGTCTTTTTGTTTGATTTCTTTTGCATGGTATTAACCCCTGAACTCTGGGACTATTTTCCATTTCACAGACGTAGCCTTTGTTTATGCTATGCGTGAGCATAAACGAAAACTGTTAAATATGCATTCGCGTACCAAACTGCCTTGTCAAAAAAACCTTTAAACCAATAAACACGAAAATAAATGCCCCTTCCTCAGGTGGCCATAAAGTGGGTACTCATTTTAAGTTAAATTTAGATGGAAAAGTGATCACCCACTTCTCGGAAAAAAAAATTTCTTCAGATCATGAAAACTATTTTGATACTCCTTGGGCGTTGAGTTCCATGGCGACCCGCAGAATTATTTAATGATCGTTCCCTTAGTACCCCCTAGTCAAGGCTAACGCATGCGCACGTAACATTTTTTATTTATTTACTTACGTGGTGGAGTTTCTATACTATGGGGCACTTCCTACTATAGGTATATTGATGATATTTTAATTTTTCTCCCTATATCTTCCAAAATAGAGAATATCACTGATAAATTAAACAAGATTGAACCCACTATTAACTATACGTATGAAAGAGAAAATAACAACTCCATACCTTTTCTGGACATCAATATAATGAATAACAATGATCATCTAAGTTTTAAAGTCCATCGGAAAGTCACGAATAAAAATGATTGCATACACTTTTACTCTCATCACGACGATAAAGTAAAAAGAGGTATTCTAATAGGATTTGTTCTTCGGGCCCTGAGAATATGCAGTGAAGAATACATCGTGGAAGAATTTGAGTATATCGAACATACATTCATGAACTTGCAATACCCTCAACATTTTTTGGCAAATACAAAAAGAAAAGCACTAAAAATTTACCATAACCGAAACCGAGACCATTCCCTAAATAGCCAGACACACAACAGACAATTAACATTACCAACTAATAAAAACAACGACACAATCTATAAGAACCTAAATAAGACAGGCATTCAAATAACAAAACTAAACTCTTTAACAATTAGGGATCTAACATGTAAAATTATAACTAATAACAACATTAACACCAAAGCCGGAATATATTCCATACCCTGCCTTGATTGTGGAAGAATATACGTAGGAGAAACTCAGCGTAATTTAAATAAAAGAATATATGAACACAAAAGAGATGTAAAAAAACAACAATACACTCAACGCCATATTTTGCCATATCATGGAAAACGACCACCATTTTGATTTTAACAAAACAACTTTCCTTAAACACATACATAACAGATCCACACGACGTTTAATTGAGTCAGCTATAATCTCCCATTCCAGCAATATAATTAAGCAAAGAAAAGGTTTTTTCCACGTTGCTCCCTTTCTGTCGAAAATAATTATTAAAGAGAACAACTTAGACACCGGTTAAATGCGATAAAAAAAATTTTTTTTTTTTAAATTCGTAATTACACTTAATTTTATTATTTTTATTTTACTTATTTACTGTATTTTATTTTATCATTATCTATTTTTAGACTCCATTTTATCACCTCCTATTCTTATTTTTAGACACCATCGTTACTACGCTATTTTATCCCAATTCAATTATTTCTAATTTAAAAAAAAAATTCTTTCATAATCTCGTGTCATTTTATTTATTTAATCTATCACCGCTATATTTCCAAACTCAATTTTTTTTAATCTCTACGATATTTTTACTTTTAGACGTAATCCACTACACTAATTTATTCTAATTTATTTTTTATTTTTTTCTCTCATAAAATATATATATGTATATATGATATCTAATTTACATAAGGAAAACACGTTGCTCTCCCTCATCATTATATATAGCCCCAATCCTCCGACTCTCTCGTCAATGACCATCCCTCTTGAAGAAGCCCGCATAAATCGGGCGAAACGTTGAGTATCCAGGTCCTTCCACCTCCATTTTATTTCATATCGTCGGATTTAATCCAGCTCAACAATCATATATATATATATATATATATATATATATATATATATATATATATATATATATATATATATATATATATAAGAGTAATCTACAAATACTTGGCACACTTTACTACAACTCTTCAGCGTAGCTTGACTGTTGTAAGATTCGAACCCTACACCACATGTGCCATAATCGTATCCCTGTTATATATATATATATATATATCTATATATACATAAATGAAATAAGTATTACAATTAAGTTTACCAAAATAATCCAAGATGGCAAAACTAAAGTATATTATAAATATTGAAGAGTTAATATTTATAAAGTAATCTCCACCAGACGGAAAAGCTCGATAAAACCAAATAGGAAATAGAGCTTATTATTTACATGTTTTATTAATTACTTGTTCATATATATATATATATATATATATATATATATATATATATATATATATATATATATATGTAGGTATAATAAGACTATACATTCGATGACGGGTACAATGTCTGAATCAACATTCAAATCAAGTCAAATGATATTCAAATCAACATATCACGATACTAAACATTGTATTAAGAATTCTTATTCTAATTTTAATTTAAAAAAAAACGATTTCATGATGTTTGTTCTTTGGAAAAAAATGGTTAAAAGTGTTTAAAGTCATAGATTCGTGTTTCATTGGAGTCTACTGCTTAAGGGTCAATTTTTTTAGTCATGTTCACTCCAAACGAAACATATTGCCACTTGGACGTAAGACATTCTATTTGGGATTATGTTTAGGGGATTTGAGTAAGATGTCGGTTCACATTAAGTTTAAAATTCTGGATATAATCGGGTAAGCAGGTAACAGGGAAGAAATTTCAAAGCCTCGCAGTTCGAGAGAAGAAGTTATTAGAGCAGTTAAGAGGTGGAATATTCTTGCTAAAGGGTTTCCGGGAGGAAGCGGGTATGTACGTCAAAGGAGCACAAATGCGATGAGTTCATCAGAGAAAATTCCAGTAAAATACTTGTAAAACAGGCACAGGGGGTGTAACACTGCGGCGACGGGACAGGAATTCGAGCTTAATTGACATAATAGATTAAAGGAAGTAGGGAGTTTGTGAGGGATGATGAGAGGTGTGAGAGGAATAAAAAATCAGAATACTAGAGTTGATTGGCCAAATAAAGAATTTCATGGATAAGAACTGTTATTAGTATGTAGAGAAAATAAGTTCACAGTTTGGTGTAAGTGTGAAAACTGTACATTTGTGCGAATGCATCGGTCCGCAACTTGATCTTTATCACAGACTATTTGATCAAGATGGGCATAAAGACAGTTCCTCACTCTTTGTATAGTCGAGATCTTTCTATCTGTGACTTTTTGGTTATTTCCTAAGCTCAAGACTAAGCTCGAGACTGTCGTTATGAGATAATTGAGGAGATGAAAGAGCCTGTGCCGAGGGCCATTGACATGCTCATGCAACAGAACTTCCATGGGGGCTTCCAGAAGTTGTTGGAACGGTACAGCAAGTGTATTACAGCCAGAACAGATTATTTAAAAGAGACTAGAGTTCCATGGGTTTACTATTAATTAAAAATGTCCCTATGAAATAAGCCTGAAAGTTATAAAAGTCACCTCGTACATACTCGAGATGTGTCCCCAAATTCGTAAGAGTCGTTTTGAAAGTTTACGTGTAAAGGGTATATGCAAATAGATAAAGATATACATTAATTATAATTTATAAAAATAGAAATACACTTCGAAAAAAATAAATGGTAGGGGGTTCTATTTAGTTACATTTAACGTTCCGTTTCTGTTAAATAGGCATCTCGGTTTAGTGGAGGAAAACGTTAAAATAATGCCGCTTGTTCTAATCGTGTTTTTCATCGAATTAGATTTCCCTTTACTCAATTTCTTGTGGTCATCATGATCATATCGTATGAATCCGAGGATTCTATTTCTGGCATTAGTTTCCCAAAATTCTTGTAGTCAGAATTATTTATAGAAACACATCAGGTACTTACGGCAGGGACTATGAAAATTACTTCTATTCTAAGCGAAAGTGATTTTTGTGGAACAATCTGTGTTCGAACTTGGGACACACGGGTTGTTATTCCCGTCACCTTCCACGAATCCCCGGTAAAATGTGTGGTTAGAGATTTTACAACTTTTGCGCACAACTATAATTATTTAATCAGATAGCACAGGATCTTCACTTCTTTGTGTGTAATGAATGACAAAATCTATATAAAATTATATGCAACTTTTATTATTTATCTTATACTTATGCATATATTTTTCCCGTCGAACTATGTTTCCTTATAATATATTACAATCCTGATTTAAGAAACTCAATGTAATTACAGAGCAATACAATGAATGGATGACAAAAGTCTATATTCCGAAGTTTATGATGTTGACCATCTTACATTTATTCCTTTAATTCGGTTGACATTTACAATTGTAGACAATATCTGTTTCGTGGCACAAAATTAATTCTGTCAAAAATTGTAAATGTCAATTCAATTAAAGAAATAAATTATAAGATGATCAACATCATGAACTTTGAAATATAGACTTTTGTCATCCATTCATTATATTGCTCTGTAATTACACTGAGTTTCTTAAATCAGGATTGGTATATATTATAAGGAAATATATTTCAACAGGAAGAAAATATATTGCATAATATAAGATAAATAATAAAAGTTGCATATAATTCTATGATAGCATCATAGCAAAAAGTAAAAGAGAGAAGGAAGTAAAACCTCTTTAGTCCATAGCATTTCGAAGCTAAATGTTTCTCATCAAAAGAGGAAGTGAGTTAAAATTCTACAAATTGTAAATATAGATAGAAACTGGCTTCATGAAATTTAGAATGGAAAACGAGAATTAACAAAATATTAACAAATATTAAAAGTACGTATAAAATATAAAATATAAAATATAAGGTAGCGAGCTTTGAAAAATAGTAATGAAATATATTAAAATTATCAATAATATAACTACAAGGAATGAGAAAAGTATACAAGAAGAGGGAGCAGAGAATGTTAGAATACAAAATAGAAAGGAAGTGTATATATAAGTAAAAGTAAAACTAATATAATAAAAGTTAAAGATATACTCTTTGATAACGTACTTTACATTTATTATTTACTACTACTATTCAGAGAATACAAAACCTTGTGGTTAGAAACAACTCATCACTGGGTATAAAAACGTAGAACAAACCAATGTAGTGTATTTTTTAATGCTCTCTTGAATGTAACTCCGAAAATAAAGATAAGAATAATACATACATTGGGCATACAACGACAACGTCGTCTCGGCATATCACTATGCATTTAACAATACTAGCGCTATACATCAACATTTAATAAAAGAAAATTGCGCCCCTCCAATATTACAAAAATCCTCATCGACAACACAAAATTATACAACGTAAAAATAATCTTAAAAAGTTAAGAACTTTTGAAGCGTCATCTATTAAATATAATCACCTTACTATAAATAATATTGCATTCGAGAAAAGCAGCAAAAAATGTCTTGCATAGCGCGTAATGGGCGGACTTTGCTAATAGTGCCGATGAACTTACTAATTTTAATACTTTAATTTTTAATCGATCTATGTTTTAATCGAATTCTCATCGACTTCATATATTTTAACTTATCATCACCTAACGTGACTTAATGTACATTTTACTTTTCACTTTTTAATTTCCAATTTTCGCTCCATCTCACTTTTATTTCTTTAACATCTGAAGATGATTCATGGACGAATCGAAAGCGTTCGTGAGAGTAACAATTATTAAACATTCATTAATATTTTCGATTTCGATATAAAAAAAAAAATTATACGAAAAATCGAAAAGGTAAAAAAAAATGGCATTAGTGTTTTTAAAATTTGCATTGCTACTTTTTGGCTGTTTAGCTCTTATTATATACAGTGTTCCCAGTATTTTAGTCTTTTTACGTTTGGATCTATATGAATGATTTGTTGACGATATTAGTTTCGTCGACTTATTTTGTTGTCCGGTGAGTGTTATTTTTATTATAAGGTAAGCAGTTTTTGATTTATTGTAGTAGATGACTAATCTAATCTTATTATAATTGACTGACGATCTATATAGCTACTTGTACACACGACCAATACATTGTCCAGATTATTAACCCTACAGCTCGATTTGCCAACACCTTAATAAACATGGCTGCCCACATTCACAATTTTGAAAAATCCTGTTCTAAAACACGAAAATCATTTCAAAAATGGCTGAATAGGTATTTTTTTTTTTTTTTTTTTTTACATGGAGGTCACCACTTATCAAGGTCTGGAGACCACTCAGGGATAAGGGTTATTGCGTGTACAGCAATCAATGAGATAGTATTGTAGTAATCATTAGTATTGGAGATTTGATACAGTGTCTTATTTAAGGTGGCGGTTTGTCAGGAATTTGTTTATGTTGGACTTGGAGACATCCAAGTTGTAGTCAGGTAGGAAACAAGCAAACGGAAGAGAGTTCCACTGCTCATCTACGTTTGGATTTAGGCACAGATAAAGAGTGGGGAAAACTATTGACTGTAGTTTCAGCCAGACGGGTGTTTCCCGTGAAAGATTGGCGAAGGGGGGACCAGAGATTGGAGCTCAGACGAACACTTGCCATGGAAATAACGTGCGAGAGAGGCTGCAGGGAAGAGAAAATGGCATCCCCCACTAAGCCACGAAGTCTATTTTGTACTCTGTCAAGGAAGGATGGGCTGTTTTTAGCAGCTCCTGACCAGATGTGGCAGCAGTACTCCATCCTTGAACGTACTTGGCTTTTATACAGATAGAGAATTGCATCAGTAGTGAGATATCTTCTGGAGCGGTAGTAGGATCCCACCATTTTCCAAGACCTCTGAGGGACCATCCTGGTCCCAACTCTCTTCCTGATCTACATAAATGATCTCCCTAAACACATATTTTAATCATTCGTTGACATCTATGCTGATGACACGACTATCTAGGGCAACACATCAAAGGCCGTAAATGACAAAGTTATCTCTAATTCTCTCTCCTCTGATCTTGAGCGCGTGTAAAGTGGGGGAAGACGTGGCTGGTCACTTTTAATGCATCCAAAACCAAGCTTCTATCGCTCTGATCCCCATCTGACATCAATTGAAATCGATGGCTCTCGTCTTGGGGAGGCTCCATGTTTTGACAAGCTCCTGGGTTTGATTTTAGTCCTGATCTGAAATGGAACACGTACATCAGGTCTTTTGCCAAGTACACTTGGAAAATGGTGGGATCCTACTACCGCTCCAGAAGATATCTCACTACTGATGCAATTCTCTATCTGTATAAAAGCCAAGTACGTTCAAGGATGGAGTACTGCTGCCACATCTGGTCAGGAGCTGCTAAAAATACCCATCCTTCCTTGACAGAGTACAAAATAGACTTCGTGGCTTAGTGGGGGATGCCAGCTTCATTTAAAACGATTATTTTTAATTTGTTCCTTACTCACACTTCTTATAATCACCTGGTATAAAAAGAAACGAATGTTTTCAAAGTATTTTTCAATTCTCTTTAATATCATGCTTTATATATTTTACTTTATATAGAACAGATATCAGCGTAATACACCTACGTCACGTATAGTTTATAGAATATTAGCACCGTTTTTTATGCTTTTAAAGAATTTATCTTCGCAGTAAATAAGGGAAACATTTGATATGTTACCAAAAATAGTGAGTATAATTTGGGGGGGGGGTCCATAGCAAATTTCACATAGCGATATTTTTCCTGTCAGTGAATTGAAATTTTAAAACGAATTTCAAACTCCACTGTCATCGATAAACTTTACAAACTCTCTTTTTCACATTGTTCATCGCGTGGTGTCGGCTAGGATTTGAATTATAAAAATAAAATCAAATGACAAAAAGTCTGCAGAAATAACGAGAAGATCGATTAAGAGTGTTAATCATTAACTTTTAAAGAAAAGGGGGCAACTAAATTAAAAATACAAACCGACTTTCCTGTGATCGCTAACACGTCGGTTATTTTTGCACAGTGCGTATTATACACGTTAAGAATATTTTATGACGTCAGTCAACAGACAATGGGAGGAATAATTTTTATAATTTTTAAACAATAAAAGTTTCAAAGTAAATCGACGTAAAATCTGTTAGATTTTCAATATAAAATCTGCATCGATATTATCGTCAAAATATCAATTTGTTTCTTTTTTTCTACTAAGAGTATAAATTAACGGCTGTGTGATTATGATGGGATCGATTTGTAACGACGTAAGAAATATTCGATTAGGTATTAACAACAATCACACTATTTCTGTTGATGGAGAGAGGATCTTTCAGTGACTTTATAGTTTTCATTTCAATGATTATAGTGTCTCACGCTAATTTTTTGCCCCCTCATTTTTTTAAGATAATTTGACGAGATTGAAATTTGCTTATAATACGATGAAATCTTTTCGTTTCAAAAACGAAAAAAATTTTAGCCGACAAGGACGATTCTCAATGTAGCCATGCAATGAAAACTATTTTTAAAATGAAGACATTATAATTCGAAATATTATTAATAGAAACATTCAGCCGGTCAATTCACTTGTAAGGTGAGCAAGATGAATTCTTTTTATTCATTGGGAATTGGAATTTGGAAATAAAACGATGGAAGGGCATACAACGTCATGAATTTTCTTTAATTTCATACTTTTTTTCTTTTCTTTCCTCCTTTTCTATACTTTCCATTCTTTTTACTCTCGTTCTCTCTCTCTCTCTCTCTCTCTCTCTCTCTCTCTTTCTCTCTCTCTCAATCAATCTATCTAGCTATATATCTTTCTTTCTTTTTTCTCTTTCCTTCTATTCTCTGCTTAGGTTTGTAACACATTTTTATTTTGTTTTGACTTTATTTTATTATAAAAATAGAATAACAAAGACAAAAATGTAAACACCAGAAAAGAACGTGGCAACAAATACACTAACGTCGAGCATTAAATTTCTTAAATTAAATAATAAAAAACGATTTTATAAAAGACTATCAACGCCCGGTGTTGCCTGGTCGTAAAATACGCTTAAATATAACATTTTAATTCTGCAAAATTCATATTTATTATTTAATAGCCCATTCTGTAATCATTATTTTGGGGCGTCATCAGTTAATGAAACCAAGACATTTAGCTTTGCAACGGTAATCGCTACAATATGACCTAATGGCAGATGGATATCAAAACATGAAAAATTAACGTAGTTTAAAGTATAAATGTATATTTACACATGCGAAGAAAGGCACGTTAAGTCAACTGACACCTGCCAACTTCCAATTTTTACATTTTGACTATTTAGCAACTAGCTTTACCAGATAAAAGCCAAATGGAATTTGATCCACAAGTCCGATTACTATATATATTTATCTATTTATCTAGCTATATCTATATCTATATATATATATATAGATAGAGAGAGAGAGAAAGAGACAGAGACAGAGAGATTAGTGATGGCATGATTCCAATATTTTTCCGATTCCGATACAATTACCGATTCTTTATTGAATCCCCGATTCCTATACAATTACCGACTTCGATTGCGATTCTTTAAAAATCTCTTAATATTCAACTATAGAATTGTTATTTGAGCTAAGTTACGTCCGGGACAAAAATTGAAGGTGATTTTATTTCCACTTTTTTGACAAAACTTCCTTGCGATTAAGCACGTCCAAACAAGAAATATATCATGAAATATGAAAATATTCTGTTGGCTCTTTGTCGTTTTTGGAAAAAATTAGATTTTCAAGATATGTGGCAATAATTCCTGAACGTAGCCTTTCTAGGTTAACCTTAAAAATCAGAAACATTTGTAACATTTGATTTTCAAAGAATACGGCTACTCGACGAACCCAAGTGCTACTCTAAACGTCCTCAATCTCTCTTTCGCGCAGATTTTTTTAGCTTGAACTCAATATTTTGCATTCACCTGTATTCCTAGAGCGAGAAGAGATATACGCTCAATTTGAAGTCTTTTTTTGTCAAATTAGAAAGGTTTTCTCCTATGTTCGACTCTAGGATCAGATACCTTAAGGCGAAACTAAATGACGTCGCACATTCGTATGTTGATACGCTAGTTTTGTTTTATGAATCAAAATGGCGTAGCCATAGTAAATTTTTAGTTATCACAAAATCGGACAAAGGTTCTAGCATTATCATAATGGATCGCCAGGATTACGTCAATAAAATGACAACTATCTTGATGGACTCTAAAGTTGTCAAATTAGGTCCGGTAGATACACGTGCTTCTACTATCTCTATCAAAACTAAGTTCCAAAAGCGACTTGTCGAATGGGTCAAAAGTGGCGTTTTTCCCATTTCCATTTCAAATTTACTCCGACCCATTGGTTCTATTCGCCCCCGTTTGTATGGTTTGCCTAAGACTCATAACAGTTGAGACTCATATTATCAATGGTAGGGTCCTCTCGACACGAGTTAGCTAAATGGTTCACAAGCACCTTAGAACTCATTTTGGAACGTTATAGTTTATTTTGAAGTAAATATTCATTTACTTTTGCCAACTTTATGCAAAACTACACTCATTCTGACAAATTCATAGTCTCTTCACTTGCGTTCCACTGTTGAAGACTATTAATATCTGTGCTGACGCCTTCTTCCCCAATTCCCGAAAATATTTCCGTATACTTTATGAAATTCGCCATTATGTTGGTTGAATTCAGCTTTAATGATATTATGTACAAACAGATAGATGGCGTAGCCATGGGTTCTCCATTGGGACTAGTTTAAGCTAATATATTTGTAGGTTATCACGAAGAGCATCTATTATCTGGTTTTCATAAACCAGACCTTCATTTAGATGACACATTTTGCCTATTTGACAACGAAAGGAAAGCAGATATTTTTGCGTCCCTTCAAAACTAAACTTTTTCATGTTTTCTTACTTCCGTCTATCGTAAGCCAACATTTACCGGCCTCTGTACACGTTGGGGCTCATTCTGCCTTACAAAATGCTGGGCCCAACTCACTCCCTTACCTATTAGCTTGGTGCAAAAATAATGTCGTGTTTTATCAGATATATATATATATATATATATATATATATATATATATATATATATATATATATATATATATATATATATATATATATACGTCAAAAATCCCATCCTAAGATCATTGGTAGACACTTATGCTTCCATCTGTGGCAGCGCTTCAAAGGCCGTAAACGACCAAGTTCTCTCTGATTATCTCTCCTCTAATCTTCAGCAGGTGGTTAAATGGGAAAAGAGGTGGCTCGTTATTTTTAATGCGTCTAGAACCAAGCTTCTATCTTCACGTCTTTAGAGGAGTAGTTATCTATGTCCGTGCATGAAGCACTAGTTATCTCTAGTTGTGTATGAACCGCTAGTTATATCTGTATGTGTATGAAACGTTAAAGCTACAAATTCCGTTCTGGGTGGAAGACTAAGTGATGTGAAATTATCTTTAAAAGTAATATGCCGTGTGGTTTTAAAATATAAAAGCATTAATTCGCATATAAAGAAGAATTCTGCATTAGGAAAGGCGAATTAGCGAGAAAAGGGAGTCGATTATTTGGCTGCTGAGAGAACAAATCAGTGTAAAGAAGATGTGCGAATTACGGCGTCAGTGAAAAGGAGTATTGTCAATTATTAATTAGTTTATATGAACAAATGTCACTATCTTATGAATAAAAAAAAACTTGAACGAGGAGGAAACGGTTTTCAAAATGCAACAAATGTCTTTTATAACTTTTAATGTAAATCCTATTAAGTGGACGATATTTTCTTTGTGCATTCATTATAATGTATTTGATAAAACATTGAACTGCTAATCCTAAGTTATGATTTCATTAGGAACGTTTGATTATAGATAATAAAGGCGTTCCAAAAGTAATATTCAACATAGGAAAATTGAAAACTGAATAATAGATCAATCATCCTTTCTAAAGTAATCTTAATGGATAATATATGGAGAGAATTCTTTTCAAGTGGTAATATAACTTCGTCTGCTACAAATCTCGGATCAGCAGCCTATTTGAAAAGCGAAATGTTGTGTTATCTACAGAAACTTTTTTTTACATGGAGTTCGCCACTTATCAAGGCCCAATAGCCACTCGGAGATAAGGGTTATTGTGTGTACAGTAATCAATGGGATAGTGTAGCCATAGTATTGGAGAATTGGGAAGGTGTCATTACTTAGGGGGTGGGCGGTTCATCAGGAATGTGTTTGTGTTGGACTTAAAGACATCCAAGTTGAAGTCGGGAAGGAAACAGGCAAGCGGAACAGAGTTCCACAGGCGTGCAGTTCTAAGAAAGAAGCTTTGTTCATGGAATCTACGTTTTGATTTAGGCACAGATAAGGAGTGGGGAAAATTATTGACGGTGGTTTCAGCTAGTCGGGTGTTTTTGAAAAAGATTGGCGAGGAGGGACCAGAGAATGGAGCTCAACTGAGTGTATTTTGTTTTGTTTTTGAAGAGAGGATCACGTTAGAGACGTAATAGCGTCACAGTTCTAACAAGAAGTCATGCGTGGCGGATGAATGAGAAAATAAATGTCGTTGTTACAAAGAAAAAAGGAGTTGAGTTATTACTTGTCCTATGTTCCATGATGCGTACTCTGCTATAACTTGTTGGCTCAACGTGTGTAAACGTCAAACTCTAAAGATCTTCCACAGAATCTTACACTATCTGAGCTAGAATTAATCACGTATCAAATGTAACAAATTATTTTCAAACCATATATCCACATTTATTTATACGTACATTTCACAAGTGAGTTTGAACTTTCAGCATACTTTTTAAGAACATTTAAAGATCTTTCTAAGAACTTCCACACGTTTGATAAAAGAAAAGGATTCATTTTATAGTTTGGTAAAGGTTTAAATATTATGATAATATACTGACATTTGTGTATGATCATAAGATTATCACGTGTCAACTTATGCTTGCCTATCAGCCGCAGTAACATGACTTACCAATGACTTTCCAAAAGTAATGTCACCTATTTTTGTTCCGTTCCAGTGGATAAGAAGGATATCATATTGCAAACTATACATTCATAAACTAAAAGTTTCGTCCCTCTGTTTTGACAGTGTGGGGCACTAAGAAAGCAACCCATGTCACGGATGTGCGTCCGAAGCAGAGATGTCTTAGTGAATTCCTCCATACAGGAACAATTTTACCGATCAACATTTAGCAGCAACTGTTGGAAGGTTACGAAGTCAATGCAGTTGATGTTATCAGTTTCAAGACGAAGACATTGATCAACGCTAGCAGATGATTGTGACTATGTCGAAAAACAAGTTTTAGAGCACGCTCGTTTTAATGGTATCCCTTCCGTCTTCCTATCTCTTCAACTTTTTAATTTTTCAGTTCAATAATTAGGAGCTATACTTTTGAAACAACTGCTTTTAATCGTTTATAGAAAATATTAAAACTTTTCTAACACCTTTCCCTTTCTTTTATACGTGCGCTTCTTTTCGGCAACAATTGCAATCGGACAATGCGATGAACGGATCTAAAAATAATCAATTAAATTTTCTGTCATCTGATTTGTAGTATACATTAAAATATTATGAAACCTTATCAAAAAAATACACCTTTATTAATTGAATTGAGCTATGAAATTCATTCGCAGATCTAAGAATTGATTTCGTTAACTGATATTATCGTTACCATAATCAATCAAGTTTTCCTTTAATTTTGTTTTTCATGGTTAGAAGTAAGTACATTCCTTCGATATAATATTGAACAATAAAATAAAAATTATTAAAATAACTAATATCTTTGTGTGTGTCTTATTTTAATTTAGAATTAAGAAGTTTTTTTTTATAATAAAGGAATACTCCTTGAAATAGTAAATTAACAATAGTTCGAAAAAAAAAGAAAATAACGTCAAAAGCAACTATTCTTGGAAAGAACAGCAGAACATCAGCTGAGTGTAATTTTATTGGGTTTTTGTCTGGATAACAAAACAAAAGCAAAAATATTCGGAAATGTAATACTCAAAAGGTTCATATTGAATTTGCCAAAGGGTGGTCAGAGTTTAGCATGAAATCTATTTAATCTCAGAACATAAAGTTTTATCCAGTAAGTCAAATATTATCCAACCAAACCAATCAGATCAAAAATACATGGCAAACAAACGGAAAATTAAAGCAAAGGAAGAAAAAGAATTAAAACTAAATATTTAGTATCAACAAGTGTCATAATACAAACATTTCGAAGTAAATACTCATCAGTGACTTCCGCAGATACGAAAGATAAATTGGTATTGTGGATGAGTATTGTTTATTTATAGAGTTACATAAAAACTGAACCTAAAGAAAGAGAGAGAGGAAAAGGGGACGGGTAATCGAGAGGCAGATATAGATATTAGTGAAGAATAGAAAATGGGCAACAATAAAATATTGCATGTTAATTAGCTAAGTAATATACGTTTAGAGTGACATAATTTCTGACAAATAAAAAACGTTATGATATAGGAGTAAATGCATTTCATTGGTTACCTATCATCACGTGACATGCATCAACATAAACGCCTCTTAATCGCATAACAGAAAAGAAAAACTGAATTCATTTTTCTATAAAATACACACACATACACATATATATACATATATATATATATATTTATTTATTTAAAAGAGTGTAGCTATCAACAATTGTGGGTTTTTAGCCTTTTATCGTATTTTTATTTTAAAATATTTTTATAACGCGTTTCAAGCTTTGGTTCGCTTTCTTCAGATATTTTCGTGAAAAGGTTGTTTTTTATGGGAATTTGAAATGTTATTTTTACATCTGCTGATACTAAATATGTTTTTCAGAGTGATGTGGTCTCAGACATTCTGTCTCCAATAGTAAGTGTTGGTAGTGTCTTTGAAATTAACTCTGACCGGACACTACCAACACTTACTATTGGTGACATTTGTTGAGGGCTACACTCTTTTAAATATACATTTTTTCTCCCGTTGGAACTACACAACCATTACTTTTAAATATATATATATATATATATATATATATATATATATATATATCTTACTCAGCTTGACTATCCATTCAACTTTTTCACGGAAACTATTGCGTTGATCTTTATGAAATCTTGTATGGACGGTTGTCATATTAGCATATAGCGAATAACTATTATGGCATTCCATCCCATGCACAGGAATTATATGGATTTGTATTAAATGCAAAGATGATCACATCTAATTATCAATTTAGCATAAAACAATCATTCTAAGACAATGAGTGTTTACTGTTTTCTTGTTTTTACTAGCAAAAGTAGTGCATAAAGAAGTATAAAAACTATGTTCAAGTCGAGCATTTTGAGATAAAAATAACTTTTTTTAATCAGTTAAGCAATATAACAAATGCTCTCCCTTTGAAGACAAAACGGTTTCTTGAACTTATAATGTTCTTAAATAAAATATGGGGTTCGTGTTTCCCACATTTAAAATATGAATATCGCGATGACTAAGTAGTTAAGTAAAATGTATTGAATCTATTCAGGTCCACGCTAGAGTTATATAAGTCTAATAAATCGTTGTTAGTGAAAATGAAACTTATGTCTGTAGATAAGAAATATTTATTTATAATATATATACATATTAGCCATACCCGGCCACGCGTTGCTGTGGTACAGTTTGTTAAAATGGAACACATTCTTCATAAAAAAATGCATTTTGTATTGTTTATTTATTTTATTATTTTTTCAATTTTTTTATCAATAAAAGTTTGGGTGCCCAAGAAAAGGTGAATTTTATACCATAAATTGTTAGGTGAAATTTTTTTTCAGGGATTGTTTTAAAAGAAAGTTGGCAGTAAACATTTCTTTTTGAAAACAGAATTTTTATTATAAAAAGAAAAAATGAATGTTTTATATGAACACTGTAAATAGTTAGGTGAAAGTAGAGAAAAGTTAGATTTTTTTTTCAAGAGAATGTACAAATATTTTTTGTCAATAGATGTTAAGAAAATAAACGGAACAAATACTCCCATCATTAATTAATTCTGAAAAAAAAATAAAATGTTGGTTTAGTGTTTCAAAATTTTAACAACGCTCGGCTGAATCCGGTGATTGCCGGTCGAACCCTAAACTAATTGGAATCTGGTGCAGGGAGGGGGGTTAAATTCTGCATGAGTACCATTCTTTTTAATTTTGTCTTTTGTTCAATTTTTTGTGTGAGCTTTTAGCACTAGTAAACTAACAAATTTAACCAAAATGCAAAAAATTCAATAATGAAATAATTTTAATAAGTGCCCAGCTCCTAATACAAATCCAAGTAAATCAATCCCCTTTATTGGAAACACTGAAAGGAAGGACGAAACCAAATTATTGCCAGTATGTTTGAGAGAAGTTCTATAGGTGTATCAGAAAGTGGCCATTAAAAATGATGATCAGAACCTTAATAATTCAACTTACTATTTTTAAATCTTATAACTACTTGGAAATACAATTCAAACCCTATTTTTTTTTCAATTAAAGAAGCAAAGACCAAATTTTTAAAAAATAACATGCAATATTTGTTTCTTTAAAGCGGTTTTCTTTTAAACAAAAATATAAAGAAAATCAATATATTTTGACTTTCTTATAAATATATGTATATATATATAAATGCCAAAAAATCACTTACCTAAAAACATACTATTAAATGAGTAGTTCCATTCTTCATTGTTAAGAATTTATCCATATTTATATTTTAAATTCCATGTATTTTTTTTAAATAAAAGGATCTTTTAAAGCGAGGGTCCTAGAAAATCGCATTTTTGTAACATGTTTTGCGCAAAGCGTTAAATAGCTGCTGCTGCTGCTGCTAAAATGAAATTTATGAAGTAGGGTTTTGTCCAAGGGCATAAATATATTGTTTATTGCGTGTGTTAATCAAAATTAGTATTTTTCATCTTCCGTAGTGTAAAAAGAAACGCACATTCACTCATAAGTTTTTCCCCTAGAACAAAAAATCCGCTTCATCGATTTAAAAAAAAATTATTTTAATGAAATACACGGGTTTTCGATTGATATATTTTAATACTTCCTCATCGAATATTTTTTTTAATATCTAAAAAAAGAAAACATTCAATGAAATAGAAAATTTTTCCGTCAGTGTCTGGTATTTACTTGACGATGTAAGTATAGCATGAGCTTTCATTAAAACAAAAAATCAACGTGTTTTTTTTAATGGTTTTACACTTTGGACTTTACAGGTAAATTTCCAAAAAACTATTCTTTTTTTTGTTTTAAATTGGAATATTTTCTTTATTGATCTTTTATCTTCAATTTGTGATATATAAAACTTTGACACATAAATTAATTATTAAAATTTTAATAAACATTTCAAAATGGTGGTGTGAATTTGAAAAAAATAAAAAACTGTTTGTCTAAAATATTATATTTGGTTTATTGGAAAGAGCATAAAATTTTCCATTGACCCTGAAAATATCGTAAAAATTGAATCAATAGAAAAATTTTGATAGATTTTTAAAGTTTAAAAATTGAAAAATATTTAACTCGTAAAATTCTATTGATTTTATTACGTAAATAAATGGCTGCATGAAGGCACGCCGGATTTTGTAAACATTTTGTAAACACTGTTTTTTAAAAAATAAAAAATAATATTTTTATTATTTTTTAAACAACTTTAATGGTTTATTTTGAAAGTATATTCCATATAGAAAATAAACAACTCACTTTAAAAAGAGAAATTACGGGTTTTTTTTTATATTTTATTCGCAGTTTTCTGTTATGGCTGTCAAAAATTCCTCCAGATTTCTGATACATCTAGAGTTTCTATTCTTTTTCTTTCTTTCTTTTTTTCAATATTTTAAGCAGATTTTATGCCTCTACACTTTATTGCCGAAATTGGAGACGCCATTTTTTTCACGCACTTGCTATCCAAATCTAGGGAGGACATCATTATAAGGCCGAACGATTGCTTCCGGAAAGGGAAAGAATAAATTTACCAAAATTTATATTTATTACTTCCGGAAACGATAAATTAAACTAAATAAATTTACCAAAATTAACATTTATTTCTCCCTTAAACTAAAATTATCATTTATTACTTCCAGAAACTTGGTAAACCGATATTACTGGAGAAAATGAATCTTGACAATTCAAAAAAATATTTAAAATTATTTATTTGTTCGAAAAGAAAACCCAAAAAGACAAAACACACAAACGAAAAAACAAACAAACAAACAAACAAAAAACTAATAAATGTTTTGGTTTTCAAATGGCCCTCGCCCAGGTCAAACTATTATGAATATGTCATTTCAATTTTCTGTTTAAAAAAAAATTGTTCCATGAAAAACTTTCCCGTTCTCATCAATTAAATCGAAACATTTCCAATTAAACAATTACGGATATATGTTCTCTTTCACTTTCTTTATTTACTTTTAAAGCAACATTGGACTTTTATGAAATAGTTTTTTTTTGTTTTTTTCCTAACAAATAAATAATTTTAATTATTTTTTTGAATTATCAAGATTCATTTTCTCCAGTAATATCGGTTCACCAAGTTTCTGGAAGTAATAAATGATAATTTTAGTTTAATTTAACGTTTCCGGAAGTTATAATAAATGCTAATTTTGGTAAATTTATTCTTTCCCTTTCCGAAAACAATCGTTCAGCCATATAATGATGCCTCCCTTAGATTTGGATAGCAGTGCGTGAAAAAGAATGGCGTTTCCAATTTCGGCAATAAAGTGTAGAACCACCCAAGATTTTTATGGGTCGCTATTTTTGCCATAAATTGTTAGGTGAAAGGGTTTTTTTTTTCATGAAAACTTGCACTTTTTTAATTTTTTTAAAAGAAAGTTGGTAGTAAACGTTTCTTTTGGAAGACAGAATTTGGTACTCCTTGGGCGTTGAGTTCCATTGCGACCAGCATAAAAACACGCATCTCTCCCTTTCTGACGCAAGCGCACATAACACTTTTGTTATTTACTGACGTTGTCGTAATAACTAAACGAGTATTTGTCACATTTATTTTGAAAAAAGTTTTACCCTTCATGAATATTAAAAGAAAAATTACTAAATATTTTATTAATAATGCCTCACTTTTACAGACATTTGTTTTTAAATTTCTTTTTAAATGGCGACTTTTATCGACTTTGTTTTAATAGCATTTGCGGATGGGTATGCTGACATTTGTTTTTTTATTTTCTTTTTAAATGACTTTTATTTTAATAGCATTTGCGGATGGGTAAATAACGAAAAAAATAACTAAACCATTTACTGACAGTTTCTCGGTATCTTGACTTTGATAAAATTTATTTGTTAAAAATATTTGTAAAAGTGAGAATTATCAGTAAATGGTTTAGTTATTATTTTTTTCGTTTTTTTTACCCATCCGCAAATTTATTAAAAAAAGAAAGTCGATAAAAAGTCATTTAAAAAGAAATTAAAAAAAAAAATGTAAGCATACTCATCCGCAAATGCTATTACAAAAAAAGTCGATAAAAGTCGTCATTTAAGAAATTTAAAAACAAATGTCTGTAAAAGTGAGGCATTATTAATAAATGTTTAGTAATGTTTCTTTTAATATTCATAAAGAGAAAAATGGAATGGAAATTTAAATTTCGCTCCGTTTTAATATTTTTTTTAATTGTGCTTCTCCCAAACAAATATAATCAAGAAAATAACATTTAACAATTGTACTTTATATATAAAACACGAAATATTAAATATATATATATAGACGAAAGAGAAATAATTCCATTTTTAAACGAAAAATGTCAATTTGGTATATAAAAAAGTTCCGTTTAGTGATGTCACGTGATGACACGCGGTGTGAAATAATTGTCCCCAAATAAAAAAAATGGCCCATCCGTACAAAGAAAACCAAATATTTATTATAGAAAAATTACGTATAATGTTATAATTACAAAGAGATATATAGAAACAGGCATACGTACCGTAAACATATTATACCAAAATGTGAAAGCCATCCGTCCAGTGGTTATTAAGACTATTAATTACGAACGAACCATGAGTTACATTTATATATATATATATAGATATGTGTATGTGTATTTATACACATATAGCAGGTGATGCAAAACCCCTTTCTCTTTTATCTTCTTACTATGGCATTCTGTTGCAGTTATTCACACAGTTGAAGTAAATTCATGTTATTAATTAACTGCCAAGTTGTTTTTGTAAAATAACTGATGTATTATTAAAAGTTTTAGGCTTATGTATGGCTTGGACCGGTAAATAACGGGCGTTGTGGACAATTTTCCCACTTACGATTAATCTGTAACGGCAACCTTAAGAAATTTCAGAAACAATTTTCATCTGAGAAGACGCGATCTTGTTCTTAATCGAAAATAAAAACGTACTGCTTTGGGTCTAAAACGTTAGAGCTGCCGGCTCACCACTCAAGTGAAAACCTCCTGGAAGACCAAGAAGCGTTCGAACCCCAGTGAACATCAAGATTGTTAATGAGTTCGTTTTGTGATCTCCAAAGCGTTCAGCTCGTAAGCATTTTACTGTGTTGAGTCTCTGTTCGCAGCGTAAGACGAATTTTAAAAAGTGATTTAAGATTGCATCCATATAAACTGATGATTACTAAAGAATTGTTGGAACGAGTCCATGAAACTCGTATTGCCTGCTGTAAAGATATTCTTGAAAATATCCCTGCTCATGCTTTTCTGATTAACAGTGACGAAGCCCACTTTAATTTATCTGGTTTGTCAACGAGCAAAATTTTTGTTACTGGTCAGAAAGTAACCCTAGGGAGCTTCATGAAAGGGCTCTCCATAGTGAGCAAGTAACAGTGTGGTGTGCATTTACGAATTTGTGAGTTTGGGGTCCTATTTTTTAGGAAGAGGAAAAAACGGATTCACTCACCTCAGCTCGTTATGTTCAGATGTTGCAAAACTTTTGGGTGGCAAAACTCAAGAACTTTGAAAAAAATGCAACGGTATGGTTTCAACAAGATGGGGTAACTGCCCATACGTTAAAATACCAATGGACGTTTTGCGAGGAATTTTCCAGCGCATTTGATTTCTTTTCATGATAATATCAGATGGCCAGCACGTTCGCCTTGCCTTTCATCGTATGATTTTTTTTTCTGATGTGTTATGTTAAGAGTGAGGTGTTCGAGCACCGACCAACAACCATTGATGAACTGAAAGCTGCCATTTGCAAAAGAATAAATGGAATTCCAGGAGAAATGACTTAGAGGGCGGTGGAAAGCTTTAGGATACGCTTACAGCAGTGTATTGTAGTTCAAGGGGGGCACCTTGAAGACATAATTATTAAGAAATAGTTTACATAAAAAATGGCAATTATACAGCGTTGTTAAATACTTAATAAAGTGTTCATAAAGGCTATTCTTGTCTGTTTTTTCGAAAAGTCAAATGTGGGAGGTTTTTTTACCTCACTCTGTATATATATATATATATATATATATATATATATATATATATATATATATATATATACACACATATATATATACATATATATATGCATATATATATATATACATATATATATATACATACACGCATATATATATATATATATATATATATATATATATATATATATATATATATATATATATATATATAATTGTAGTATTGCCAGCTAGGGGGTTGCTTTTATGCCTTTTTATGCTTATTTGGATCTGTATCTTTGATAATTCCAATATTTTCTTTTCTTATCTAATCGTAAAATTATTTCAGTAAATTTCGATTACATTGACACCGTACTGATCAACAGTGGATGCAAATTGCCAGAAACAATCCAATTTCTTTCATGTGCCCCCTTAGAAGCTATTCTCCCAGCTCAAAACCAACTAGTTTTTGGAGGTTTGGGGGGGGGCATAGTTTCTTGAACCGTATGCGAAAGAACTCACAGGATGAACATCAACTATCTATTCGTTGTAAAAATGTATGTGGTTGTCGCTGTATAGTTTTACAATTAGTCAACTGCGTCGAAAAATCACTTATCTTATGTTGCCGGGCAAACTACTTGTGCTTAGTTGTTGGAGCCCATGTTTTATTAAACCGATCTCTGAATCACCTGTTATCTAAATATGTTTGTAAACTGTTTTGCAATTTTTTCAGGATCAGTTGCTTGTCAATTATAAAGTTTAATTAAAGTACCGTAATATTCCAGTTTCATATTGCAAAAATAATATATATTTTAAAAATACACTCACATACGTAAATTTTTCAATTTTATAAATAAACTTCTTACAGTCAAATAAAAAAAAACATTAAGAAATTTACGTGCGGCGTTTGAACCTACATAGCAAGTCATACAAAATAGGGGGAAAAAACGCGACAATTTTCAAGTATTGTAAAATACTTTGCAGTTAATTAAAAAAAAATTAGAAATTTACTAACAGATTTTAAACCTGCAGACCAATTTATGCAAAAAGAATCCTCTTAAACACGCTATCAACTTACCCACAGTAGAATTTGCACAGTCGGTTGTTCTATCATTGTTGCTCAGCCACGACATGAAAAAATGGGTTTACCAATGATAGATAAAGTAAAAGAGTGGTTTTGATTATCATTTATTGATAATTATCGGGGATATGCTGAGACAAAACTTAACTTAGATCACTCCCAGACTTATACACTATATATATATATATATATATATATATATATATATATATATATATATTCATCTATGTGTGTATGTTTTCATATATAAGAAGTGCGATTTGATCGCATCATCAGTTTGCTATCGCACTTCGCTTAAATTTTTTAATCTTTACTCACTCTAGCGATAGTCTGCTGCTTAGTTAGTGCTAAACTTCTTTCTGGCGATCAATATTGTTTTAAGCAAACACCTTTCGCAGATATGCTCTCTCTCTCTCTCTCTCTCTCTCTCTCTCTCTCTCTCTCTCTCTCTCTCACCGCATATACTATATATTAGATAAAGTAGATGAAGCTATGAGGCTTGATATATATACATACATATATATATACATATATATATATATATACATACATACATAAGGGATTTGACAAAGTATTGTATGAGAGTATTCTCATGAGAATCACTTCGATGTTATTACTCGATCAATATTTTATATACTATAGCATTCCTTTCTTAAAGAAAGATCATAATTGGTTGGTTGTTAGTTGTTTTTGTTTTACGGCATATCAACCCTTTTCAGGTTATTTTATGCCGAATCCGGTGATTTTGAAGAAAATTTTTTTAATAGAATATATTTGTTTTTTGCAAGTCAGTTTCTATTCAACCCATAGTTATGACCCTAACAGGTACTACCACTCCGGGTCAGAGTGGACCTGGGAGCAATGGCAATTAAAGGGTGGTTCCACACTCCCCAGAGCCCGCAAGCTGGGGCGTCACCATCGAATATAGTTTAAGGTCATCTCCAGGACCGATCATAATTGGACTTTTTATGCTTATGATTTTTATTAATGGATTTCATGGTGTAAAAGTATCAGAAATTGATATATTTATGAAATATTGGGACCTTACACGAATAAGCGGAACCGTGTAACACTATGATTAGATAATAATGTCACATCCACGAGACAAAGACCAACCAATTTGTAAAAGTTAGTCTGATTTGGGATGCGAGACAAAGTTCGTCTCACAATGTAGAAAAAACATGTTTCTTTTACTTGGGAGTCACCACTTATCAAAGCCCTAAGGCCACATTAATGATTGTAAGGTGTATAGTAATGGTGTAAATTCTGTAGAATTTGATTATTTATGGGTACGCTCAACAAGAATATTTTACATTGGATTTGAAGGCAACCATGTTGTATTCAGCAGGGAAAGAGGCCAGCAGAAATGTGTGCACAGGCGGGCAGTTCTAGGAAAGTAGCTTTTTTCATGGAATCTGCGTTTATTGTTATAGAGTTGGGGAAATCGTATGTAGTGGTTGCAGTCATTCGATTGTTTTTGTGAAAGATTGTCAAGTGGAAACCATAGATTGGAGTTCAGTCGAGCACTTGCCACGAAAATAATGCCAGGGAAAAATAGACTCGCGGAGAACTTTCTGTGAGAAAGATGTTTACATGCAAATGAAGCCCCCCCCCCCAACGAACGTTATAAAAAGACTGAAGTCGAGAGGGCAGGTGAGTCGAGTTCTTGGAACCGAACCGATTTGGACAGGTCAGAATGGAGAAAGTATTTTTTTTTAATTACATCAAGGCAAAGCATTCTTTATCTCAGAACAAAGCGTAGCATCTGTTCTTTATTACAGTTTATATTTTCTGTTTTCGATCATTGGAAAAGAACTACTTCTTGGCTGATGGAATTTTTGTCCTAATCGAGGATGTCCTTCTTTGAAGTGCTAGTGTTTACCCTACATTAACGGTCAAACTTATGTATAACTTGTGTATAATTTGTATATAACTCTCCACTTGTAAATAACATCTGAGTTACATTTCTTTAAGGGGGGCTTTACACTTGTCGATATCAGATGCTGTTCAATTAGGATTGTCTCTTTGATATTATTTGCTTCTTTATAAGAAAAGATGATGGCAAGAGATGATCTCGTGAGTTGAACGAAAGAAATCGAAGATGCAAGTCTTATTGAATGTTGTTCTGAAATCTTTTTTCTTGTCGTTCTTGAATGTTTTTTTTTTACTCTTGTTATTTGGTCAAGATCATGCGGTACTAAAATATCGATCAGCGTTCGCGATCTTTTTTTAGTTGCTAATTTTTATATTTACCAATCTCTGTTTAAGTTTGGACTCAAACTATAAGCTCTTTATCAATTTGGTTTTCTTTAAATGTACATGTATTTGAAGCACATTGCCGCGAGACTGCTTCCATGTAGTATCGACTTGTGAAACCCCTTTTCTACTGACTGATTCCTTCTACTTATAGACTAAAACGTTTCGAGATTTAAACCAATCCGCATTTTCTGCCTTTACGGTTATCATCTTTCTTTAAATTTCTAAGGCAGTTGACATTACGTCACGTTTGTTACTGGTTAACGATATTGAAATACATTTGTTACTATTGAAATACTTGAAAGATATTGCTTTTTTGTTTTTATTCGAGTGTTTAAATGCAAACTATGAATAAACACATATTTATTTAGTCAACCTATTTATGGTAGCATTTTTTGCCGAACTATTCGTGTTTACAAATGCGTCTTTAATAGATTTGCTTTTGTTTCTTAACGACATGTTAGTTATATTGATAGAATAGCTTTGTTTCAATCATTATCTATACATGAATTAAAGTGCCTTAGTATACTGTTTTTAACTGCCTAAACTCACATTTTTGTCATATTTTCCCGACAGAAGGAACTCGTCTGCAAATAAGTATTTTAAATCCGTCGTAAAAAACTAAGATAAAACTGTTGCATAAAAACAAGGTTTAGTGGAGTGGAGGGAAACCGAAAAAGAGTTAAATCAAGACAAAAGTGTAGAAAAATGAGCAGATTTATTCGCCTTGATCTTCGTTCCAAATCACTTATCAGTAGTGTGGGGAAAGACATGGCCACAACAATAACAACTATTTAATCATATATTCACAGATCATTTGTATATGGTATGTTCACACATGACGGACTGTTGACTTCTCTCGCACACACTCTCTCTAGGCATTGTGATATCACGTACATTTCTATCAAGTAATACATTAGTATGAAATATTGAGTTTTATTTGGGGGGGGTTACACGGTGGTCACCACTTATCAAGGCCCGGAAGCCACTCAGGTATAAGGGTTATTGCAAGTACAAGTAAAGGAGCTACGAAAATAGGTCTGGCACAATTAGAACGCGCTATCTTTTATATGTCAGTATTTATTTTTCTACATAGTCACCACAATTCTCAATTCACGTTTGCCAAATATTCAATGACTCACCTCTGCTTCTGACGCACGTCCAATATATGCGTTGCTTTCTCAGAGTATCACTCCATCAATGTCTGAAACAGGTAGATTAAAAGTCCAGGTCATAAATGCATAAGTTTATTCATCATAACAATGCGATTCACTCTCCTTTCGGACTCATTTAGACAGAATAAAAATAGAGGATGCATTACATTCAGAACAGCCCATTGTATTAATATTTATATTTTTTAAATTTATTTATGACTTGTTAACGTGTATATAATTTCTTTACAAAAATATGTTTTAAAAGAACAGAGCTTCTGCTGTTTGCCTTCGCTTACTTTAGTGTACTGAGAGGAATGCCTGAATGCAGTGAGAATGGCGAAAATGAAATAAATTCATCGATATCTGATGTAATTATGGATGGAGGAAATTAATGAAATAAAGTTATCGATATGTGATGTAATTTATTCAAGCGAGTTAATTTATAGGACTAGCTTATTTCTTTAAAATAACGGGACCTGTGGAAATTTCACAAGGAACTCATTCATATGCAACATATTAATGTTGGCATTCTTTAGATGTCCAGCGTAAATGGAAACGCTCAGATATTATTGTAGCTCTTTTGTTAAAAATGCAAAAGTATCTATCTAAGCGTAGCCCGGTCGTAAAGTGCACTTAAATATGATATTTTAATTCTTGCAGATTTCGTATATATTATTATAGAGTTAATATTATATATATATATATATATATATATATGTGTGTGTGTGTGTGTGTGTGTGTGTGTGTGTGTGTGTGTGTGTGTGTGTGTGTGTGTGTGTGTATAACTTTAGTTTCTTCAGCGATAATTGAAACCGAAACTAAAACGTATGAAAAATTATTGATGAAATTATTTATAAAAAGAAATAGATTACTGGAGTGCCATCAGCTATAATCGAAATCGAAACCAAAACCAAAAACCTATGAAAAAGTCTTGCTAAAATTATTAATGAAAAAAAAAATAGATGACTTAAATGCCATCAGCTATAATCGAAACCGAAATCAAAACTTATAAAAATTCTTGGTAAAATTATTTATTACAAGAAATGGAAGTTCATAACAATTAAACGACAGTCACTCGGATGTAAGCGTGACACACAAAAGAAATAACACACACACGCTCTCCTATTAAATTAGATAGTTGCTTATTAATTGTCAGCGGATCTAATTGAAATATATAAGAAAGAATTTACTATCCCTCTCCCTCTTTGTCAGCGTCGCTACGTTAGGAAGAGGAAGAAGGGGACTCATTCTTAACTTTCTCTCCCTCTCTATTCATCCCTTCTCGTAAAAGACATATATATAGTTTGTATTGTTTGGGGTTTTTTTCATGTTTCTAAATTTAATGAAACATTGTAAGTTAAAAAGTGCCCGGCACAGTTATCATTGCTCAGATTAATAAATTTCTTGTTTGTTTTTATTTTCTTTGCGGCTTTATTTAAAAAGATAAATGAATTCATATTCAAACTAAAAAGTATTATTATCTAATTGTAAAAAATAATATTAACGTTTTTCCATGTATGTGCATTTTTGCCAACTCACAGAATGTCATTTTTGTGGGGGAGGAGGCTGGTTTTCGCCCATATTAAAAACAACCTTGTTGTGTCACATTTTGCTCTCGTGGGGAAGCAAATGAAAATAAATTCAAAAGTCTTGTCTTGTATTTTCAGCATGTTTAGTTTTTATATTTCTGTTTAAAGCAACGTAAACTGTACCAGGACTTCAGACAAAGTTGAAACGGAATATTATCAGGTTTTCTTAAAAAAAAATCTATAAATAGATTAACCAATTTTATTGTTCATTCTTGCTTCGAATTCCGAAACATTTAAATGTTACGGATTTGTTTAGAAAGACACCGACGAGTCGAAATGATTAATATTAAAGTTCAAATAAAATGCCAGTGTTAATTATAAACGTTTCTGCAGACTAAAAAAAAACAGGTTACAAAGTAATCTGAATGTAGAGAAATAAACATAAGGATAGAATCAAAGGAATGCCAACTAAAGGCGACTACCAAAATGTGATTCTCTCGGACGAAATTAAATGAGACATTTTCGGAATATAATATCTAAGACGATTATAGATTTCAGAATTTAATAAAGTCCGTGGAACAGTATTGCACAATAAGCTTCACTGTGAAGAAAGAACACATTTACCAGTAATGGTTTATATGATGAGAGCACGTAAATAGGATTAGTCGTTTGTCGTGGAATCAAATCATTCCAGGACTACAGATGCAGAATTTGTAGTAATAATGAGTTGAGTCAATATTTATCCGCCCTTTACCAGTAGCTTACAAATACATTTACAATATAAAGCTCACCTGTCTGTTTAAATGTATGTATGTATGTTTTGCAAAAACTATCGACAGAGGCGATGGATTTTCACGAGATTAGTATTGTTTTAAAGTTCGACTCTTCGGCCGACAAATACCGAAACATTGGCTAAAAACATTAAGCCCTTCATCCTCAACTGGGCACTTTTATGCAAGGAGAGTTTGCTTTTTTCGCCGATGTTTTCGAAAGTCATCCCCTCTTTTCGATTTACTAGCCTTAATTTAAATTCGTCACTTCCGGTTTGGCGATGGACACAACCACAAAGGCTTCCTTTTTTCTCGTTCTTTTCCTCCTTCGCGGTATGGGTACGAGCTTACCTGCCTACTACCACTTTTTTTCTCAATACACACCTCCAAACACCCGGGCAACGCCGAGCACCCAGGCTAGTAGATCAATAAACCTCATCACCAGAATAAGTCTGAGTGCAGCTGGGTTCTCTTTCTACATTAAACCAGTAGACCTTGACCGTGATAATAAAAAACATCCGAGTGGAATCACCATTTTTATCAGTAAGAAAGTTTTTTGTTTTTTTTTAATTTAAGATGTTAATTGCGACCTTTGACCACACGTTTTCGTGTATTTGGTTACTTCAGAAGTTGAAACTTTAACTGCCACATGAGATCCTCGATTAAAAAAGAATGCATTCATATTTTTTCTTTTGAGCATAGGACACAATTGGAGCATTCGATCCATATTCAATTCGGTTCTCATGAGATTGTACGTTGGAGTAGCAATTTCAGCGTTTTTCACTGGACATGGTTGGGGTTAGCGCTGTTACCATCATCGCGGTTGACAAGAAATATAACTTATTTTTATATTATACCGTTTCACTAGAAACATATATTCATTATGTTCGTCCAAAACAAGTTCAATTTATTTACTATGCGAGGGTACAATTATTTCGGTTCGTATTGATATTTTTATGCATGTTTTTCTATTTTTACTTCAATACGGGCAGCTCACCAACAATACGAATCTACGTAAAGGCCAAAGAACAAAAAAGATTTAAGTTTGAATACAAAATTTAAAAAATATTATTTAAATTTATATTTATAAAAATTCATAGTGTGTGTTCCAAAAGGATAAGGAACTTGCTGTACGAACATCTCAAGTGTGAGAGCTTTTAAGTCAGCTAAAGACCTGACTAGTTCATCTCATCTGAGATGATCCGCACTGGGCCGAAATAAATTTATAGACTTTTAAGTCAGCTACTGATCTTACTGGTTCGTTTCGTCTGAGGAAGCCCGCACTAGGACAAACTAAATTTCAAATAAGATTGAACTAAGTTTGTGTTGAATTGTTTCCTTTTCTATTATATAATTATATATAAATATACATATACATATGTATAACTAGAGAGAGAGAGTATTTTTAATGTAACATTTTGCTAATATTTTCTGTTATTTATGTATACCAATGCTTTTTAAATAGTGAAGTAAATTGAAAAGTACAAGATTTTATGCATCTTACTAATAATTTCCTTTCATACGTATTACAGACCTGTGTCCTTCGAGGTCAAGAACTTATATGTTTATTTATATATTTGATATTTCCTTCATGAACTCATCATAAAATATGAATACTCATATAGGAAAATTAATAAAGATGTAATAAGTAAAATTCAGATTATATATATAATATGAAGTTGAACGTCTGTGTGTGTGTGTGTGTGTGTGTGTCTGGTTACGAATAGGCTCCTATATGGTTGACTATTTTAAAAAACTGATTACATATAATGATAGAAGATGTATCGAGGATCAGGAACGGCTGTGTTTGATCTGACAGAACGGTGGTTTGTAAAAATTTGGGGTCTGCGTTCGCGCCTGGTCCCCAAAGTATGGAAATAAAAAATGAAAAAGAAACCTTTACAAGGGTGTTTGATATAGATGTACATAAAAATAATTTGATAAGTATGTTTCAACTTAAAGAGGGATGGTATAATAAAATTGTGGGGTCTGCGTCCACGCCTGTACTCCATGGAAATATGGCACAAACTTTAATAAAGACTTTTTATATTTATTTGCATAAGTATACTTTGATCATTATGTTTCAGTTTCAAGAAATATGGTATAATAAAATTATTGGGTGTTCGTTCGCGCCTGACCTCCATAGAAAGTAAATATGTCACAAAGTTTAACAAGGTTTTTTAATATAGATCCACAGAATATTGTGATAAGTGTATCAGTGTGAACAGGTATGGTATAATAAATTATGGGGTTCATCTATTTTATTTTTACTTTCATCATATTTTGCTTTGGTTTTGATACTCCCAAATTCGAAGCTATCTCTTTACAACCCTTCCTTTACATAACCTATCATACTTTCATAATTCAGAGTCCATTTTCTGTAGGCTGTTTTTGAACCCAGTCAACGACAGGTACTTTTGCTAGTATATATATATATGGCAAAATAACTGACACCAATTGAATTATTTTGGAATTTCAACAGTTAGAGAGACAAAAGTATATTTTAGGCTTTGATTCTAAATTTGTATATTATTGATACTATTTTCTTCATATAATACTTTAGATATTTTATACTAATTGTCATTTTTATTTCGTATATTGATACATAGTATATCTATCATACATCACCGTTTAAGTATGACATGAGCCAAAGAAGCTTTAGAGTTTCAAAGGAGACATGCTATAGTTTAATCCAAAGATGAACTTAATCAGTATTAAATTGATGCAACCATGGGATTCTGCTTTCCACTGTTAAGCAAATGATTGTTCAATTCATTAGAGATGAGGGTCCACAATAATAACACCTTAACTTTAATCTTAAGTCACGTTAGCTTTTATTTATTTTTTGAGTTGAATCATATTGTGTCGAATAAATTCACCTCATAAATGCACGTTCTTATTAAAGTGGAAGCCAAAAAAAAGTCGGAACTTTAGATAATTCTCGACACAAATTTTGTATATGTTTTTCCTTCTCCACTTGCACGTGGAACTCTTTCGAAAATAGATAAATAATAAAAAATAAAAACGCTACTTGTTATCGTGTCAAAAGTAGGAAAAAATCTTGCTCACGTGATTACGTGTTTTTTTTTAAATATTTACATAACCTTTTTATTTTTATTCATATATCTGTTTAAGCATTTTTGTCAGTGTACTAGAAGGAATTCAATTGATTACAACCCTTTATGCGTGTTCTTTACATTACAATAGTACAACCCTGAATCCGACGGCGCAATACTACACCGTTCAATACTGTAAAACTGAAACGAAGCTGTTCTGCTTTAAAAGGGGTGCCATTTTCTTCTTATTGATATTTATATCGATTCTTTGCTTTAAAAAACTAAAGTAATTACGTGTTTACTTTTTTAATATCCCATTTTGCTGTTTCGGATTATTTTACTCAAGTAAGTAAAGCTTCATTATTTTTCAAAACTGTTTTTGTTTCTTTGTTTTTCGATATTTAGATATTATTTAGTAAGAGTATTTAGCAGAAAAGCCAACAAATGACTATTCGAAAAGATTAATATAACAGAAATAAATGTTACCATAGTCAATAAATGTTCAGTTCATGTTTTTTTCTTTTTTGTAAATAGTTTTTAATGCTCTTTACTTGAAATAATTTCAGCGAACCGAAATTAAAACTAAATTTGAGGCGATAACTACTTAAATGAATTTTTATATAAACTACACATGCCATAATCGAATATTCTTCAAGCCCAAAATAACGGAAAACATTAAAATATGTTTAAAAATATTCCTTACGTTGACGGAACTATCTTAAATTGTTAACACGGAATGCTCAGGTGCCCCTCCTTCAAATTGAAAACCGGGCTCTCCGTTTCAAAGTCGCTGCCATTTCTGTTTTTTTAAACGGGTTCGTTAAAAACATTTTTTTTTTACAAACTACTTAAAAATACAAACCAATGAATTTTCTACCATAGAAGTAACTTTTATTGACTATGGTAAGATTAATTTCTTGTATATTTATATTATTATATATATATATAAGATTTTCTCTTTGTAAGGAAACATCATTTTGTTGGTCACTCTTAGCTTCGAATGGAAACAAAGTTGATATAAAAAATATATTTTCGCGAAAATTATCTTTACTTTAATCATATTTTGCTTAGAGTACAATTTTTTAGTATCAAAACCTATCTCTTTACAACCCCCTCCTTTTCATAACCTATCATACTTTCATCAATCACAGTCCATTTGCTGTAGACGGGTACTTCTGCTAGTTTATATATATATATATATATATATACATATATATATATATGTATATATATGTACATGTTATTTTATGTTATGCTCCACTTCAACTGATAAATCTTTATATACAGAATCTATCCTATTCTGCACGTCTATTTTATATAAATAACTCTCTATATATATATGTGTGTGTGTGTGTGTGTGTGTGTGTGTGTGTGTGTGTGTGTGTGTGTGTGTGTGTGTGTGTGTGTGTGTGTGTGTGTGTGTGTGTTTGAGACCACGCATATATTTATAATGTAATGATTGTTCCAAAATTCAAGATAAAATAGAGATTGTAAAATACTCCATAAAATTTTGGCAAATTTACAGACTTGGATATCATTGAAATTTTCTTGGGTCTACCAAAAAAGAAAACTTATCAAAATTGATCGACAAATGTTAATAGATTTTCTAAGAACACAAAGTCTAAAGGGAGAATCTCGAAATAATTTTATTCGGATAAAATGAATAGTTGTCGTCGGCATTGATATACGATTTGTCTGGTTATAAAAAACAGGGAAACAGTGAAGCAACACTAGAAGATGTGTATGTGTGTTTGTGTGTGTGCGCGCATGTTTGTGCGCACGTGTTTGTGCATGTAAGAGGGAAAGATTGATAAAGTGGTAGGAGGTGTAAATAGGTATAAGGTCCCCATTCTTAACATACATAAACATATACATACACTTATGCATGCACATATACATAAATACATGCATACACACAAAAATGGAAAAGAAATGATAATATATCTATATAATTATAAAACTCAAATGACGTTGTAACAAGTATTGTAACCCAACATCCGGTTTACGACTTTCGGTTGCGCATGCGTACATAAACATAAACCTATAACAGCGTAAATAAATAAACACAAATCGCTGGACCGGTTTCGTTCGAACAAACGGACATCCTTAGAAAAGCGAATATCTTAAGTTTATTGAATAAAAACCTTCAATAAATGGGAAGCAAACGCAAAACATGATTACAAATAATACACATAATCATCGACCTGTTTCATATATACGATATATATTATACTAAATAATCAACGCGACAATGAAACGTATTGTTTTACTGTGTACGTTTTCAGCGTCCCAATTGTTTTCGCGTTTAAATTATCTAAATAAACAACTGTTAATACTTTCTGCTTTTTTTACATCGTTCATTTCCGTATTACGAATTATTAATTTATTTTTACGCATGTTTCTTACGAATACATCTACTTAAAACCGTTGACAACCATAAGAAAATTTTACAACGGCGATTTTCTTTTCATTTTTTTCTACACTACCAACATTAATAAATAACCCAGAAAATATGTTTTTAAAATTTGCGTTACAAATAAATAATCACCGCGACAAAAAAACGTACTGTTTTACTGTGTACGTTTTCAGCGTCCTAATTTTTTTTTCGCGTTTAAATTAAAAGATATATCAAAATTTCACTTTAACTTTAAGTATTATGGGATCTGTCCAGTGCACATTTACCTATAAGTATGGCAAACTACTTATAAGTCAAGGGCTTTAAGTTGATTTTTTTAAATAAACAATTATAAACAGAATGACTCATACAAATCTATCTATATTCTTTTTTTCCATTTTAATATACTTTCATAGAAATGTTTCTGTTATGTCACAAAAAACTATTTTCTTTACGTCACAAGTGTCACGCTCATACATTAATTCTATAGCTAATACAACATGCTGACTCAATAGGTCACGGGTAGTCGAGTATATATATATATATATATATATATATATATATATATATATATAAATAGGAGTGTGTATATATAGTAATTACCTGTCTAGCTGGATGACTATATATATATGGGATTTATAGCAATTTTAAGTAGTGGACTTAATACATTTAAACAAGTGGCTTATGTCAACTATAAAATTAAAAAACAATATTCTCTATATCACTTGTTTATTTCCTTTCCACGGCGGAAAGATTTAGAAAAAGTTTTAAAAGGGTTATTTTTACCTCTTTTAGATGAGGTTATTAGCATTTGTTCGTCACTTGGATTTCAAACTTTTGGCACAAACTCCAGCGCAGATGATGATGATGATGATGATGATGATGATAATGATTATTATTATTATTATTATTATTATTATTATTATTATTATTATTATATGAAGAAGAAGGAGGAGGAGGAGAAGTGTGGCAAGTACACTACGTTGGCATTGGAAGTTAAAACCAAATTAATCCTGAGGTACTAGGTATGCTAGGTGTAGTATCAAGTCGTCGGAGAGGGAAATTTAAAAACAATATGAATCCCTGAGGTGTTGGGCGGCCTTAAGACCTTTGTGATGATTGGGACCACGAATATCTTTGGGCACACCCTTGATTTTTGAAGCTCCTTGTTTGGAGCCGTTAATGAGGTAGAGTCCTCTGAGAATAAAACCCATATTTGGTAAAGGAGGAGCCTTTGCCATGAAAATTACGATAGAGCAGACACAGGCTTGCAACCTCTCTTATATGAAAAAGAGGTTTCAAGGAAAAGAAAAGGGCATCACCTACTAGTTTCTGAAGCCGGTTTTGAACTCTATCAAGGCAAGATAGGTCGCACAAAGGAGTTTCTGCTCAGATGTGTCAACAGTACTCCATTTTAGGATGTACTTGTCCTTGTAAACATTAGTTTATATTTAACTCACAGAAGGCGACTAACACTTCGAATCAGAGTTGAGGTAAGTGTGATACTATATAGTGATGGAACGATTCCAGTATTTCCCCGATTACGATACTATTATCGATTCTGTTTTAAATTCCTGATTCTGATACAATTGCCGATTCCGATTCTTTTAAAATGTATATATATATTTAGTTATGAAGTTGCTGTTTCTTTTTATTCTTTTTAATTTTCTCATTATTGTAATAGCCCATCTAATTTATTTTTGCAAACGTGAAAATTAACATAATAGACTTTAGTTTGATAAGTAGTCGAAAAATCAATAAATATTTATCAGTTAATCATTAATACTAACATTGGAAAATTTAGTTTTAAAATATTTTTTTAAAAAAAGCAATTAAAAGAATCAGAGAATAAGCACGATGTTTATGAACTCGGTACCTCAAAACTCTCGATATTTCTGTGCTAACTAATGAATACTTCACATTTCCAAAATTCACAAATTTAAACCTTCCATTAAATGCACATTAAAGTTTACTCTACAACCCCTTGTACCCTCTCGACGTAAATACCTCCGACAAACTCGACAATCATCAAAATGCCATCCCTACACAGTAGAGATCTGTAGATTTAAGAAGGTCTTCTACTTTAATAATTTCTTCCCCAGAACTGCTAGACTCTGGAACTCCCTTCCAGGTTCCTGTTTTCCCAACTGAACTAACATTCAGATGTTCAAGTGTACTGTGAACAGAAATCTTGCTGCTCAACTCCCTACATAGTATCCCTGCAACTTATGTACTCGGTAGTAGCCCCACATCAAAGTAGCATTTGGCCTTCTTTGGGGTGGAAATGGAATAAAAAAATAAAAAATGAAAGAAATACTCAAAACCTGTTCGCTGGTGCACCCGTATCATACGTAAGGGTATGAACCTATAATCCTCCAACGGCTTTGGGTAAATTATTAACCTGTTCAATGAATTGTATGCATTATATCGTTTACAATCGATATTATATAACGGCATTAAATAGCCTTGATGTGGTTAATATGCTGTAATATTGACGCATTACAGCAAACAAAAGTTGACGCGGTGATGCTTATAAGGTAAAAGTAATTCGCGATTTGAAAACGATCACAAGAGAGAGAGACATGCGTGATAACAAGTAAAATGAAAAAGAATGCCTCTTAATTTGTCGTTTGAGTATCTTTTCTAGAATAAAAGTATCTCATTACTTCCTTTATTCGACTAAAGGGACAGACATTTAGAGAGAATAGATGCGTGTTTTGGTTAACATTCGATGCATTGATAGCGCCATCTTGAATTGATTTCAAGCTTCTAACATAGAACTTATGAACTGGCGTGCACATTAGCAAAAAATGGATAATTTTAAGATACGTCGCTTCAATGTGTGCGTTTATAAATGGGAAATTCTATTTCAAGCTCAAGAATTATGGTCGACAGACAGACAGAGCTTTATGTGGAGATTCATGGACTGTGTAAACAAATATTTCAAATTTAAGTGTAACCGACAAAAATAAAATTTTCTTCTCAACCTGAAGATTGACTAACTAATCGACCAACTAAGCAGTCGTCTATTGTATCCAACACAAAAACATAAATCTGTTGTATTAATCTGTTATTAAATAATTCACTTGATTTCGAAATAGAACAAATTTGTCTATAAGACGTAGTATGTATGCATAAATTTTGTAATGTCGGTACACGTAGATGATAATTGTCAATAGGTCTGGGTTGTTGTCTGGGTCGATACGTTGTGAAACCCGAAATTAATAATGAGTGTAGTGCATCACTGAAGAGCTACCTTGAAATATCTAACAAATATACATATGTGTGTTAGTAATTAGAATTGTTTTTCTTTTCTCGAATCGCCGCGACACACGACACATGTATGCATCTTTATTTAACTTAAGAATGATAAATAACTTTATGGCAAATTCTGCTGGAACAATTCTAGAAGAAGATGAAGAAGAAAAAGAAGAAGAAAAAGATAAAGAAGGCAATGAAGAAGTAGAATATGCCGCGTTTTAACCTTTCTATTGCTCCTCATTCTCTTCTTATGCCAATCTGTTGCTGACTAATAAAATATATAATTGAGAATTTCAAAAAGGTCCAAAAATATTCTAAATAAACAAAATACGAAAGCCTCCTATTTCTTAACTCAAATAGTTGAAGAACTACGAAGATAAAAGTGATACCATTACAACAGAACAAGTTTTGTGCTCGTTTATTTTTCCACATAGTTATCACCATTCTAAATGCACTTTTGCTAGGCTGATTCAATGACGCATTTATATCTCCGACTCGCGTCCATGAAAGGCCTTGAATGCATAAGTTCAGGCATCTTAAAAATGCAATTTGCAATCTCATCTGATTAATTCAGACAGAGTAAAAGAAATACAATAGGGGGCATCACTTTTGGAGCGTTGCTCGTACTTTAGTATTTTTTCTTGCTTTCCCTAGAATGGTTAACATAAATTATTTGGGATTTCAAATCGACAAATCGAGAAAAAGGTTTCTTTTATTCTAATTTTAAAATTGATGATACATTTGTCTAATATTTTATTATTAACTAGCCTGAGTGCTCGGCGATGCTCGGTTGCTTGGAGGTGTGTGGTAAGAAAAAAAAATGGTAGTAGGCAGATAGGCTTGAACCCGTACTGCGAAGGAGGAAAAGAACCTGAAAAAAAATGAGACGTCTTTGTTGTTGCGCCCATCGCCAAACCAGAAGTGACGAATGTTTACATTAAGGCTAGTTACTCGAAAATAGGACATAATTTGGAAAACATCGGCGAAAAAAGCGACCTTCCGTATAGAAATGTGCCCAGTTGAGAATGAAGGAATTAATGTTTTTAGCCTATTTCTCGATATTTGTCGTCCGAAGGGTCGAACTTCAAAACGACATCAATTTCGTGAAAATCCGTCACATCTATCGAAAGTGTTTGCGAAACATACATACATTTAAACAGACAGGTTAGATTTCTATTATAGATGAAGAAATGTTTAAATCTCAAAATATTTCGCGTATGTATTTTCACATAAATAATAATGTTACTGTAGACCTATTTTTATCATAAATAATAGGTGTGGATTTATAAATAATAAAGTTAATATTATTATATCATATTATAAAAAATAAGTTATGAATTTATAAATAATAAGTTGTGTAATTTTTATTATAAATAATAAAGTGTGAAGGTTTGGATGGGTTTGCAAAGCCAGCTTCAACGTGAGTTTAAAATAGCCGAATATGACTTTGATATTATGATAATAAAGTTTACAACCTGTAGTGTTTGAAAATGTTTCACATGATGTGTGATATAGTGTATTTTCATAGTCTTAGGACAAGCATCAAAATTTAGTATCCTTTTTCTTCCTATGTACGGAAAAGACATTATTCACGAGTAATTTTTATTTTGTGTCTTATCCACATTGCCCGTCGTCAGGGAGCTATATATTCCTCATTTAATACAGCTTCCTGCCTTACTTCGCCCTCAATGGGAGCCAAGTAAAGACTGCGTAGTGAGGTACTTCAGCTTATGTTTTCAAACACAACCGCACGTGTTGTTGATTAAGCAAATAAAAAAGCGCAGATCTCCAAAACGTTCAACAATAAAATGTGCTTCACTTAAATGTACAACGTGATTTAAGATATCAAATAGAAATCGAATATGGAGAAGATTTTTTAGTTTGTAAATTGATGATTAATATGTTTTTGAGTTTGTCAATTGATGGTTAATATGTTTTTGAGTTTGTAGATTGATGATTAATGTTTTTGAATTTGTAAATTGATGATTTATATGTTTTCGAGTTTGTAAATTGATGATTAATATTTTTTTGAATTTGTAAATCGATGATTTATATGTTTTCGAGTTTGTAAATTGATGATTAATATGTTTTTGAGTTTGTAAATTGATGATTAATATGTTTTTGAGTTTGTCAATTGATGATTAATATGTTTTTGAATTTGTAAATTGATGATTTATATGTTTTCGAGTTTGTGAATTGATGATTAATATGTTTTTGAATTTGTGAATTGATGATTAATATGTTTTTGAGTTTGTCAATTGATGATTAATATGTTTTTGAATTTGTAAATTGATGATTTATATGTTTTTGAATTTGTAAATCGATGATTTATATGTTTTCGAGTTTGTAAATTGATGATTAATATGCTTTTGAATTTGTAAATCGATGATTTATATGTTTTCGAGTTTGTAAATTGATGATTAATATGTTTTTGTATTTGTCAATTGATGATTAATATGTTTTTGTATTTGTAAATTGATGATTAATATTTTTTTGAATTTGTAAATTGATGATTTATATGTTTTTGTATTTGTCAATTGATGATTAATATTTTTTTTGAGTTTGTAAATTGATGATTAATATGTTTTTGTATTTGTCAATTGATGATTAATATTTTTTTGAATTTGTAAATTGATGATTAATATGTTTTTGTATTTGTCAATTGATGATTTATATGTTTTCGAGTTTGTAAATTGATGATTAATATGTTTTTGTATTTGTCAATTGATGATTAATATGTTTTCGAGTTTGTAAATTGATGATTAATATGTTTTTGAGTTTGTAAATTGATGATTAATATGTTTTTGTATTTGTCAATTGATGATTAATATTTTTTTGAATTTGTAAATTGATGATTTATATGTTTTTGTATTTGTCAATTGATGATTAATATTTTTTTTGAGTTTGTAAATTGATGATTAATATGTTTTTGTATTTGTCAATTGATGATTAATATGTTTTTGAATTTGTAAATTGATGATTTATATGTTTTTGAGTTTGTCAATTGATGATTAATATGTTTTTGAATTTGTAAATCGATGATTTATATGTTTTCGAGTTTGTAAATTGATGATTAATATGTTTTTGAATTTGTAAATCGATGATTTATATGTTTTCGAGTTTGTAAATTGATGATTAATATGTTTTTGAATTTGTAAATCGATGATTTATATGTTTTCGAGTTTGTAAATTGATGATTAATATGTTTTTGAGTTTGTAAATTGATGATTAATATGTGTTTGCGTTTGTCAATTTATGATTAATATGTGTTTGTATTTGTCAATTGATGATTAATATGTTTTTGAGTTTGTAAATTGATAGTTAATATGTGTTTGCGTTTGTCAATTGATGATTAATATGTGTTTGTATTTGTCAATTGATGATTAATATGTTTTTGAGTTTGTAAATTGATGATTAATATGTTTTTGTATTTGTCAATTGATGATTAATATGTTTTTGAGTTTGTAAATTGATGATTAATATGTGTTTGTATTTGTCAATTGATGATTAATATGTTTTTGAGTTTGTAAATTGATGATTAATATGTTTTTAGTTTATAAATTGATGATTAATATGTTTTTGAATTTGTCAATTGATGATTAATATGTTTTTGAATTTGTCAATTGATGATTAATATGTTTTTGAATTTGTAAATTGATGATTAATATGTTTTTGTATTTGTAAATTGATGATTAATATGTTTTTTAGTTTGTGAATTGATGATAAAAATGTTCATTATTTTATTATCCATGAACAAAATGTAAATCTTTAATTATTCAACTGATAGCATTTCTTCGAAGATTTTAATCCAATTTAAACGATCAATTTTTAAATGTTCATATATTTTCATCAATTATATAAAGGGGACCTGTCTGTGTGTTAGTGTATGTGTGTGTTTGTATGTCTGATAAAAACTTTTGTCATCCACATCTGACCAGGTCAAAACTGGTACTATGAAAGAGCTATGCCCCGGATGCATAATATGTGAAAATTAGAAAAAAAGATTAATTCTGTGACGGTCAACAGGGCTACTTTTTTGGAGGGGGTCCTTTTTCGTATCGCTTTTTCGCAAGTCACACACGCGTATCAAACTAAAATTATCTTTTAAAAGCTTATATTCAATGCCATCATGTCATCAGCACTCTTTCGCGTTTCACGTTCAAGCTTGGACACCGAGGCTCATTTTTTGTGGTCGCACAGACACTTCCTGACATTTTTATTGAAAGAAAAATTTGTTTTGATAAATTATTTTATGTTGGTGGAGGAGGGAGTTTTTTTCCAGTGTTCAATTTCCGTGGCAAATATCTATTAAAATAGTCTAAAATGGCAATGAATATGGCGGAAATAAGTAAATCGCGTTTGAGGGCCTTCGGGACAAGATCAAAGTGTAGTATCTGTTCTTCAGATGCTGCACTTCTATATCTTGTTCTCTTTCAGTGGAGGAGAAATCCTTCACGACTGAGACAATTTTTATTTTTGTACCTTTTCTCCACGTTAAAAAACGACCCTGGTGTCTAACTCTGTCCCGTGGGGAGGCATAGTAAATAAGTACTTTATAACCGATGAAGAGAAAATTAAAGGCAAGAAAACAGAGTTGTAGCAGCGGCAAGAGTAGAGGAAAAAGAAGAGTCATGGAAAGAATGAAAAAAGATAACGCAGAAGAAGAGGGAGATGAAAGAGAAAAAAGAGAAGAATAAAAAGAAGAGGAAAGAGCCGAACGAATACGAGATATTTGTATGCTCAGTACGTTGAGTTTAAAGTAGCTGACCAGCGGCTTGGCTCCCACCAGCTTTGGTGAATAACCAACAGGGTTCTGAACAGAGATGTGTTCTGTACCTCAACCATCAGCAATAGACCTGGGGTAATTATATCAGCATCTGACAAAGCAAAACTCTTTGCCAGTAACTTTGCAGCAAATTCTATCAATTTTAATCATGGCTGTCGCATTTACTCCTGTGACTGAAAAAAACTCTATGCGACATGCAAATATCCGTGCGTGATGTTGCCAAACTTATCAAAAACCTTGATTCCAGTAAAGCAATTCTAATGTGCTCAACACAGTTTGAATTAGAACTAGCACCCATACTCACAAAACTGTCTACACATAGAAAACTTCATCAGTCTGTCACGTATTTAAAAATTCCGGAGATCAGTCATCTGTTTCTCAGTACAGACCAATCAGTAAGCTGTTTGTCATGAGTAAGTTGCTGGAATCTATTATAGAAAATTGATCATCCACCTCAGCAGAAATACCTTGCTCTGTCACATGCGATATGGTTTCCGTTCTTCTAGATATGCACCTAATGTGCTACATGTAATTACACTGAAGATTAGTGAATCCCTCGACAGGGCTCTTTCTAGAGAAATGGCTCTCGATTATCAAAGGGTTATGGTAGATTATGGCAACGAGAAAAAACAGAAAAAGAAGCAAAAAAAGGAAAAGAAGAACCAAAAACGGCAAAAGTGAAGCAGAATAAGATGATGGCGCGTTTGAAATATTCCATCCATTTTTATTTTTTTTTAATCCGTTAACCATGTATTTTTTTTTCTATTTGCTTATTAATCCTCCTAGATGCATAGATAAAGGAAAAGGGAGTAAACCGCGACAAAAATTTTGTTTTGGAGTCTGATAGGCAGAGGGTGATAGACAGAGTGTGATAGGCAGAGGGTGATAGGCAGAGGGTGATAGGCAGAGTATGATAGACAGAGTGTGATAGGCAGAGGGTGATAGACAGAGTGTGATAGACAGAGTGTGATAGACAGAGGGTGATAGGCAGAGGGTGATAGACAGAGTGTGATAACCAGAGCGTGATAGGCAGAGGGTGATAGACAGAATGTAATAGGAAGAGGGTGATAGGCAGAGGGTGATAGACAGAGTGTGATAGGCAGAGGGTTATAGGCAGAGGGTGATAGACGGAGTGTGATAGACAGAGTGTGATAGGCAGAGTGTGATAGGCAGAGGGTGATAGACAGAGTGTGATAGGCAGAGGGTGATAGACAGAGTGTGATAGGCAGAGGGTGAAAGACAGAGTGTGATAGACAGAGTGTGATAGGAAGAGGGTGATAGGCAGAGGGTGATAGACAGTGTGATAGGTAGAGGGTGATAGGCAGAGGGTGATAGACAGAGTGTGATAGACAGAGTGTGATAGGCAGAGGGTGATAGACAGAGTGTGATAGGTAAAGGGTGATAGACAGTGTGATAGGTAGAGGGTGATAGGCAGAGGGTGATAGACAGAGTGTGATAGACAGAGTGTGATACGCAGAGGGTGATAGACAGAGTGTGATAGGCAGAGGGTGATAGGCAGAGGGTGATAGGCAGAGTGTGATAGACAGAGTGTGATAGGCAGAGGGTGATAGACAGAGTGTGATAGGTAGAGGGTGATAGGCAGAGGGTGATAGGCAGAGGGTGATAGGCAGAAGGTGATAGACAGAGTGTGATAGGCAGAGTGTGATAGGCAGAGGGTGATAGACAGAGTGTGATAGGTAGAGGGTGATAGGCAGAGGGTGATAGGCAGAGGGTGATAGACAGGGTGTGACAGACAGAGTGTGATAGACAGAGTGTGATAGGCAGAGTGTGATAGGCAGAGGGTGATAGACAGAGTGTGATAGGTAGAGGGTGATAGGCAGAGGGTGATAGGCAGAGGGTGACAGACAGAGTGTGATAGACAGAGTGTGATAGGCAGAGGGTGATAGGCAGAGGGTGATAGGCAGAGGGTGATAGACAGAGGGTGATAGACAGAGTGTGATAGGTAGAGGGTGATAGGCAGAGTGTGATAGGAAGAGGGTGATAGGCAGAGTGTGATAGACAGAGTGTGATAGGCAGAGGGTGATAGACAGAGTGTGATAGGTAGAGGGTGATAGACAGAGTGTGATAGACAGAGTGTGATAGACAGAGTGTGATAGACAGATTGTGATAAGCAGAGTGTGATAGGCAGAGGGTGATAGACAGTGTTATAGGTAGAGGGTGATAGACAGAATGTGATAGACAGAGTGTGATAGACAGAGTGTGATAGGCAGAGGGTGATAGGCAGAGTGTGATAGGCAGACGGTGATAGACAGAGTGTGATAGGCAGAGTGTGATAGGCAGAGGGTGATAGACAGAGTGTGATAGGTAGAGGGTGATAGGCAGAGGTTGTTTGACAGAGTGTGATAGGCAGAGGGTGATAGACAGAGTGTGATAGGTAGAGGGTGATAGGCAGAGTGTGATAGGTAAAGGGTGATAGACAGAGTGTGATAGGTAGAGTGTGATAGACAGAGGGTGATAGACAGAGTGTGATAGGCAGAGGGTGATAGACAGAGTGTGATAGGTAGAGGGTTATAGGCAGAGTGTGATAGGTAGAGGGTGATAGGCAGAGTGTGATAGACAGAGTGTGATAGGCAGAGTGTGATAGACAGAGTGTGAGAGGTAGAGGGTGATAGACAGAGTGTGATAGACAAAGTGTGATAGACAGATTGTGATTGGCAGAGTGTGATAGGCAGAGGGTGATAGACAGTGTGATAGGCAGAGTGTGATAGGTAGAGGGTGATACGCAGAGGGTGATAGGCAGAGGGTGATAGAAAGGGTGTGATAGACAGAGTGTGATAGGCAGAGGCTGATAGGCAGAGGGTGATAGACAGAGTGTGATAGGTAGAGGGTGATAGGCAGAGTGTGATAGACAGAGTGTGATAGGCAGAGGGTGATAGACAGAGTGTGATAGGTAAAGGGTGATAGACAGAGTGTGATAGGTAGAGGGTGATAGACAGAGTGTGATAGACAGAGTGTTATAGACAGAGTGTGATAGGCATAGTGTGATAGGTAGAGGGTTATAAGCAGAGGGTGATAGGCAGAGGGTGATAGACAGAGGGTGATAGAGAGAGTGCGATAGGCAGAGTGTGATAGGCAGAGTGTGATTGGCAGAGGGTGATAGACAGAGTGTTATAGGTAGAGGGTGATACGCAGAGGGTGATAGGCAGAGGGTGATATGCAGAGTGTGATAGACAGAGTGTGATAGGCAGAGGGTGATAGGCAGAGGGTGATAGGCAGAGGGTGATAGACAGAGTGCGATAGACAGAGTGTGATAGGCAGAGTGTGATAGGCAGAGGGTGATAGACAGAGTGTGATAGGTAGAGGGTGATAAGCAGAGGGTGATAGGTAGAGGGTGATAGGCAGAGTGTGATAGGTAAGGGGTGATAGGCAGAGTGTGATAGGTAGAGGGTGATAGACAGAGGGTGATAGACAGAGTGTGATAGGCAGAGGGTGATAGACAGCGTGTGATAGGTAAAGTGTGATAGACGGAGTGTGATAGGTAGAGGGTGATAGACAGAGGGTGAGAGACAGAGTGTGATAGACAGATTGTGATAGGCAGAGTGTGATAGGCAGAGGGTGATAGACAGAGTGTTATAGGTAGAGGGTTATAGTCAGAGTGTGATAGACAGAGTGTGATAGGCAGGGGGTGAAAGACAGAGTGTGATAGGCAGATGGTGATAGACAGAGTGTGATAGGAAGAGGGTGATAGGCAAAGTGTGATAGACTGAGTGTGATAGGCAGAGGGTGATAGACAGAGTGTGATAGGTAAAGGGTGATAGACAGAGTGTGATAGGTAGAGGGTGATAGACAGAGTGTGATAGACAGAGTGTTATAGACAGTGTGATAGGCATAGTGTGATAGAAAGAGCGTGATAGACAGAGTGTCATAGGTAGAGGGTGATAGGCAGAGGGTGATAGGCAGAGGGTGATAGACAGAGTGTGATAGGCAGAGTGTGATAGGCAGAGCGTGATAGACAGAGTGTGATAGGTAGAGGGTGATAGGCAGAGGGTGATAGGCAGAGGGTGATAGACAGAGTGTGATAGGTAAAGGGTGATAGACAGAGTGTGATAGGCAGAGGGTGATAGACAGAGTGTGATAGGCAGAGGGTGATAGACAGAGTGTGATAGGTAGAGGGTGATAGACAGAGTGTGATAGGTAGAGGGTGATAGGCAGGGGGTGATAGGCAGAGGGTGATAGACAGAGTGTGATAGACAGAGTGTGATAGACAGTGTGATAGGCAGAGTGTGATAGACAGAGTGTGATAGGCAGAGGGTTATAGACAGAGTGTGATAGGCAGAGGGTGATAGGCAGAGATTGATAGGCAGAGGTTGATAGACAGAGTGCGATAGACAGTGTGATAGGCAGAGTGTGATAGACAGAGTGTGATAGGTAGAGTGTGATAGGTAGAGGGTGATAGGCAGAGGGTGATAGGCAGAGGGTTATAGACAGGGTGTGATAGACAGAGTGTGATAGACAGAGTGTGATAGGCAGAGTGTGATAGGCAGAGGGTGATAGACAGAGTGTGATAGGTAGAGGTTGATAGACAGAGTGTTATAGGTAGAGGGTGATAGGCAGAGGGTGATAGACAGAGTGTGATAGGCAGAGTGTGATAGGCAGAGGGTGATAGGCAGAGTGTGATAGGCAGACGGTGATAGACAGAGTGCGATAGACAGTGTGATAGGCAGAGTGTGATAGACAGAGTGTGATAGGTAGAGTTTGATAGGTAGAGGGTGATAGGCAGAGGGTGATAGGCAGAGGGTGATAGACAGGGTGTGATAGACAGAGTGTGATAGACAGAGTGTGATAGGCAGAGGGTGATAGGCAGAGGGTGATAGACAGAGTGCGATAGACAGAGTGTGATAGGCAGAGTTTGATAGACAGAGTGTGATAGGCAGAGTGTGATAGGCAGAGGGTGATAGACAGAGTGTGATAGGTAGAGGGTGATAGGCAGAGGGGGATAGACAGAGTGTGATAGGCAGAGGGTGATAGACAGAGTGTGATAGGTAGAGGGTGATAGGCAGAGTGTGATAGGCAGAGGGTGATAGACAGAGTGTGATAGGTAGAGGGTGATAGACAGAGGGTGATAGACAGAGTGTGATAGGCAGAGGGTGATAGACAGAGTGTGATAGGTAGAGGGTTATAAGCAGAGTGTGATAGGTTGAGGGTGATAGGCAGAGTGTAATTGACAGAGTATGATAGGCAGAGGGTGATAGACAGAGTGTGATAGGTAGAGGGTGATAGACAGAGTGTGATAGACAGAGTGTGATAGACAGAGTGTGATAGACAGATTGTGATAGGCAGAGTGTGATAGGCAGAGGGTGATAGACAGTGTTATAGGTAGAGGGTGATAGACAGAATGTGATAGACAGAGTGTGATAGACTGAGTGTGATAGACAGAGTGTGATAGGCAGAGGGTGATAGGCAGAGTGTGATAGGCAGACGGTGATAGACAGAGTGTGATAGGCAGAGTGTTATAGGCAGAGGGTAATAGACAGAGTGTGATAGGTAGAGGGTGATAGGCAGAGGGTGATAGACAGAGTGTGATAGGCAGAGGGTGATAGAAAGAGTGTGATAGGTAGAGGTTGATAGACAGAGTGTGATAGGTAGAGGGTGATAGGCAGAGGGTGATAGACAGAGTGTGATAGACAGACTGTGATAGGCCGAGGGTGATAGGCAGAGGGTGATAGACAGAGTGCGATAGACAGAGTGTGATAGGCAGAGTTTGATAGACAGAGGGTGATAGGCAGATTGTGACAGGCAGAGTGTGATAGGCAGAGGGTGATAGACAGTGTTATAGGTAGAGGGTGATAGACAGAATGTGATAGACAGAGTGTGATAGACAGAGTGTGATAGGCAGAGGGTGATAGACAGAGTGTGATAGGTAGAGGGTGATAGGCAGAGAGTGATAGACAGAGTGTGATAGGCAGAGGGTGATAGACAGAGTGTGATAGGTAGAGGGTTATAGGCAGAGTGTGATAGGTAGAGGGTGATAGGCAGAGGGGGATAGACAGAGTGTGATAGGCAGAGGGTGATAGACAGAGTGTGATAGGTAGAGGGTTATAGACAGAGTGTGATAGACAGAGTGTGATAGACAGATTGTGATAGGCAGAGTGTGATAGGCAGAGGGTGATAGACCGTGTTATAGGTAGAGGGTGATAGACAGAATGTGATAGACAGAGTGTGATAGACAGAGTGTGATAGACAGAGTGTGATAGGAAGAGTGTGATAGGCAGAGCGTGATAGGCAGAGTGTGATAGAAAGGGTGTGATAGACAGAGTGTGATAGACAGAGTGTGATAGGCAGAGGGTGATAGGCAGAGGGTGATAGACAGAGTGTGATAAGTAGAGGGTGATAGACAGAGGGTTATAGACAGAGTGTGATAGGCAGAGGGTGATAGGCAGAGGGTGATAGAAAGGGTGTGATAGACAGAGTGTGATAGACAGAGTGTGATAGGCAGAGGGTGATAGGCAGAGTGTGATAGAAAGAGTGTGATAGGTAGAGGGTGATAGACAGAGTGTGAGAGGTAGAGGGGGATAGGCAGAGGGTGATAGACAGAGTGTGATAGGCAGAGGGTGATAGGCAGAGGGTGATAGGCAGAGGGTGATAGACAGAGTCTGATAGAAAGATTGTGATAGGCAGAGTGTGATAGTCAGAGGGTGATAGACAGAGTGTTATAGGTAGAGGGGTATAGTCAGAGTGTGATAGGTAGAGGGTGATAGACAGAGTGTGATAGACAGAGTGTGATAGGCAGAGGGTGATAGACAGAGTGTGATAGGCAGAGGGTGATAGACAGAGTGTGATAGGTAGAGGGTGATAGACAGAGTGTGATAGACAGAGTGTGATAGGCAGAGGGTGATAGACAGAGTGTGATATGTAAAGGGTGATAGACAGAGTTAGATAGGTAGAGGGTGATAGACAGAGTGTGATAAACAGAGTGTTATAGACAGTGTGATAGGCATAGTGTGATAGGAAGAGCGTGATAGACAGAGTGTCATAGGTAGAGGGTGATAGGCAGAGGGTGATAGGCAGAGGGTGATAGACAGAGTGTGATAGGCAGAGTGTGATAGGCAGAGGGTGATAGACAGAGTGTGATAGGTAGAGGGTGATAGGAAGAGGGTGATAGACAGAGTGTGATAGGTAAAGGGTGATAGACAGTGTGATAGGCAGAGGGTGATAGACAGAGTGTGATAGACAGAGGGTGATAGACAGTGTGATAGGTAAAGGGTGATAGACAGAGTGTGATAGGAAGAGGGTGATAGACAGAGTGTGATAGGCAGAGGGTGATAGACAGAGTGTGATAGGTAGAGGGTGATAGACAGAGTGTGATAGGTAGAGGGTGATAGGAAGAGGGTGATAGGCAGAGGGTGATAGACAGAGTGTGATAGACAGAGTGTGATAGGCAGAGGGTGATAGGCAGAGGGTTATAGACAGAGTGCGATAGACAGTGTGATAGGCAGAGTGTGATAGACAGAGTGTGATAGGTAGAGTGTTATAGGTAGAGTGTTATGAGCAGAGGGTGATAGACAGAGTGTGATAGGCAGAGGGTGATAGACAGAGTGTGATAGGTAGAGGGTGATAGGCAGAGTGTGATAGGTAAAGGGTGATAGACAGATAGTGATAGGTAGAGGGTGATAGACAGAGGGTGATAGACAGAGTGTGATAGGCAGAGGGTGATAGACAGAGTGTGATAGGTAGAGGGTTATAAGCAGAGTGTGATAGGTAGAGGGTTATAGGCAGAGTGTGATAGACAGAGTATTATAGGCAGAGGGTGATAGACAGAGTGTGATAGGTAGAGGGTGATAGACAGAGTGTGATAGACAGAGTGTGATAGACAGAGTGTGATAGACAGATTGTGATAGGCAGAGTGTGATAGGCAGAGGGTTATAGACAGTGTTATAGGGCGAGGGTGATAGACAGAATGTGATAGACAGAGTGTGATAGACTGAGTGTGATAGACAGAGTGTGATAGGCAGAGGGTGATAGGCAGAGTGTGATAGGCAGAGGGTGATAGACAGAGTGTGATAGGCAGAGTGTGATAGGCAGAGGGTGATAGACAGAGTGTGATAGGTAGAGGGTGATACGCAGAGGGTGATAGACAGAGTGTGATAGGCAGAGGGTGATAGGCCGAGGGTGATAGGCAGAGGGTGATAGACAGAGTGCGATAGACAGAGTGTGATAGGCAGAGTTTGATAGACAGAGTGTGATAGGCAGAGTGTGATAGGCAGAGGGTGATAGACAGAGTGTGATAGGCAGAGGGTGATAGGCAGAGGGTGATAGACAGAGTGTGATAGGTAGAGGGTGATAGACAGAGGGTGATAGACAGAGTCTGATAGGCAGAGGGTGATAGGCAGAGGGTGATAGAAAGGGTGTGATAGACAGAGTGTGATAGACAGAGTGTGATAGGCAGATGGTGATAGGCAGAGGGTGATAGACAGAGTGTGATAGGTAGAGGGTGATAGACAGAGTGTGAGAGGTAGAGGGTGATAAGCAGAGGGTTATAGACAGAGTGTGATAGGCAGAGGGTGATAGGCAGAGGGTGATAGGCAGAGGGTGATAGACAGAGTGCGATAGACAGAGAGTGATAGGCAGAGTTTGATAGACAGAGTGTGATAGGCAGAGTGTGATAGGCAGAGGGTGATAGACAGAGTGTGATAGGCAGAGGGTGATAGACAAAGTGTGATAGGTAGAGGGTGATAGGCAGAGTGTGATAGGTAAAGGGTGATAGACAGAGTGTGATAGGTAGAGGGTGATAGACAGAGGGTGATAGACAGAGTGTGATAGACAGAGGGTGATAGACAGGGTGTGATAGGTAAAGTGTGATAGACAGAGTGTGATAGGTAGAGGGTGATAGACAGAGGGTGATAGACAGAGGGTGATAGACAGATTGTGATAGGCAGAGTGGGATAGGCAGAGGGTGATAGACAGAGTGGTATAGGTAGAGTGTTATAGTCAGAGTGTGATAGGTAGAGGGTGATAGACAGAGGGTGATAGACAGAGGGTGATAGACAGAGTGTGATAGACAGATTGTGATAGGCAGAGTGGGATAGGCAGAGGGTGATAGACAGAGTGGTATAGGTAGAGTGTTATAGTCAGAGTGTGATAGGTAGAGGGTGATAGACAGAGTGTGATAGACAGAGTGTGATAGGCAGAGGGTGATAGACAGAGTGTTATAGGCAGAGGGTGATAGACAGAGTGTGATAGGTAGAGGGTGATAGGCAGAGTGTGATAGACGGAGTGTGATAGGCAGAGGATGATAGACAGAGTGTGATAGGTAAAGGGTGATAGACAGAGTGTGATAGGTAGAGGGTGATAGACAGAGTGTGATAGACAGAGTGTTATAGACAGAGTGTGATAGGCATAGTGTGATAGGAAGAGCATGATAGACAGAGTGTGATAGGCAGAGTGTGATAGGCAGAGGGTGATAGACAGTGTGTGATAGGTAGAGGGTGATAGGCAGAGGGTGATAGGCAGAGGGTGATAGACAGAGTGTGATAGGTAAAGGGTGATAGACAGAGTGTGATAGGCAGAGGGTGATAGACAGAGTGTGATAGGCAGAGGGTGATAGACAGAGTGTGATAGGTAAAGGGTGATAGACAGAGTGTGATAGGCAGAGGGTGATAGACAGTGTGTGATAGGCAGAGGGTGATAGACAGAGTGTGTTAGGTAGAGGGTGATAGACAGAGTGTGATAGGTAGAGGGTGATAGGCAGAGGGTGATAGGCAGAGGGTGATAGACAGAGTGTGATAGACTGAGTGTGATAGGCAGAGGGTGATAGGCAGAGGGTGATAGGCAGAGGGTGATAGAGAGAGTGCGATAGACAGAGTGTGATAGGCAGAGTGTTATAGGCAGAGGGTGATAGACAGAGTGTGATAGGCAGAGGGTGATAGACAGAATGTGATAGACAGAGTGTGATAGACAGAGTGTGATAGGCAGAGTGTGATAGGCAGAGGGTGATAGGCAGAGTGTGATAGGCAGACGGTGATAGACAGAGTGCGATAGACAGTGTGATAGGCAGAGTGTGATAGACAGAGTGTGATAGGTAGAGTGTGATAGGTAGAGGGTGATAGGCAGAGGGTGATAGTTAGAGGGTGATAGACAGGGGGTGATAGACAGAGTGTGATAGACAGATTGTGATAGGCAGAGTGTGATAGACAGATTGTGATAGGCAGAGTGTGATAGGCAGAGGGTGATAGACCGTGTTATAGGTAGAGGGTGATAGACAGAATGTGATAGACAGAGTGTGATAGACAGAGTGTGATAGACAGAGTGTGATAGGCAGAGGGTGATAGGCAGAGTGTGATAGGCGGACGGTGATAGACAGAGTGCGATAGACAGTGTGATAGGCTGAGTGTGATAGACAGAGTGTGATAGGCAGAGGGTGATAGACAGAGGGTGATAGACAGAGTGTGATAGGCAGAGGGTGAAATGCAGAGGGTGATAGAAAGGGTGTGATAGACAGAGTGTGATAGACAGAGTGTGATAGGAAGAGGGTGATAGGCAGAGGGTGATAGACAGAGTGTGATAGGTAGAGGGTGATAGACAGAGTGTGATAGGCAGAGGGTGATAGGCAGAGGGTGATAGACAGAGTGTGATAGGCAGAGGGTGATTGGCAGAGGGTGATAGGCAGAGGGTGATAGACAGAGTGCGATAAACAGAGTGTGATAGGCAGAGTTTTATAGACAGAGTGTGATAGGCAGAGTGTGATAGGCAGAGGGTGATAGACAGAGTGTGATAGGTAGAGGGTGATAAGCAGAGGGTGATAGACAGAGTGTGATAGGCAGAGGGTGATAGACAGAGTGTGATAGGTAGAGGGTGATAGGCAGAGGGTTATAGACAGAGTGTGATTGGCAGAGGGTGATAGGCAGAGGGTGATAGACAGAGTGCGATAGACAGAGTGTGATAGACAGACTGTGATAGGCAGAGTGTGATAGGCAGAGGGTGATAGACAGAGTGTGATAGGTAGAGGGTGATAAGCAGAGGGTGATAGACAGAGTGTGATAGGCAGAGGGTGATAGACAGAGTGTGATAGGTAGAGGGTGATAGGCAGAGTGTGATAGGTAAAGGGTGATAGACAGAGTGTGATAGGCAGAGGGTGATAAACAGAGGGTGATAGACAGAGTGTGGTAGACAGAGGGTTCTAGACAGGGTGTGATAGGTAAAGTGTGATAGACAGAGTGTGATAGGTAGAGGGTGATAGACAGAGGGTGATAGACAGAGTGTGATAGACAGATTGTGATAGGCAGAGTGGGATAGGCAGAGGGTGATAAACAGAGTGTTATAGGCAGAGGGTGATAGACAGAGTGTGATAGGTAGAGGGTGATAGGCAGAGTGTGATAGGTAGAGGGTTATAGTCAGAGTGTGATAGGTAGAGGGTTATAGACAGAGTGTGATAGACAGAGTGTGATAGGCAGAGGGTGATAGACAGAGTGTTATAGGCAGAGGGTGATAGACAGAGTGTGATAGGTAGAGGGTGATAGGCAGAGGGTGATAGACGGAGTGTGATAGGCAGAGGGTGATAGACAGAGTGTGATAGGTAAAGGGTGATAGACAGAGTGTGATAGGTAGAGGGTGATAGACAGAGTGTTATAGACAGAGTGTTATAGACAGAGTGTTATAGGCATAGTGTGATTGGAAGAGCGTGATAGACAGAGTGTGATAGGCAGAGTGTGATAGGCAGAGGGTTATAGACAGAGTGTGATAGGTAGAGGGTGATAGGCAGAGGGTGATAGGCAGAAGGTGATAGACAGAGTGTGATAGGTAAAGGGTGATAGGCAGACTGTGATAGGCAGAGGGTGATAGACAGAGTGTGATAGGCAGAGCGTGATAGACAGAGTGTGATAGGTAAAGGGTGATAGACAGAGTGTGATAGGCAGAGGTTGATAGACAGTGTGTGATAGGCAGAGGGTGATAGACAGAGTGTGATAGGTAGAGGGTGATAGACAGAGTGTTATAGACAAAGTGTGATAGGCAGAGGGTGATAGACAGAGTGTGATAGACAGAGGGTTATAGGCAGAGGGTGATAGACAGAGTGTGATAGACAGAGGGTGATAGGCAGAGGGTGATAGACAGAGTGGTATAGACAGAATGTGATAGGCAGAGGGTGATAGGTAGAGGGTGATAGACAGAGTGTGATAGACAGAGTGATAGGCAGAGGGTGATAGACAGAGTGTGATAGGCAGAGGGTGATAGGTAGAGGGTGATAGACAGAGTGTGATAGACAGAGAGTGATAGGCAGAGGGTGATAGACAGAGTGTGATAGGCAGAGGGTGAAGCACTGCAACATGTTTCTGGCAACTCCTGCAGCTGCGCTGGCTCCGACCGTATTAATTTTTCTTTTCCGTCAGACTTTATCTGTAACGCCGAAAGGAGAAACTCTGGTAGCTGGACAAACTTAGGTCTCTTTATTACGCGCTCAGACGTGTATCCGAAGAGACAACTCCAGCTTCGACTTTACAGCCACATCAGACAATGAGACTAGATGCAGAACGCCATTTTCTTCATTAGTAAAAATGCTAACATCACACAGCAAGCGAACAAATAACCACTAATCGCAAAAATAGCAACAATGAAACGTTGGAAATAAATAATCTTCAAACTCTTTTTGTTTTCTTTAAATGCTTAACTTAATCATAAAAATGATTTACATTTCAAGTAAGAAATCAAGTTTCAAGATGAAATTTTTCTTTTCCAGTTTTCAAATTAAATATGGAGTGTATCAATATTTAATTTCCAAAGACGAAAATATGAAAATTTCTTATAAACTTTATAGATAAGCCGTGATGTCCAACAAACAATTTTTGATCGCGTATGGCCGCGTGTGAGGAAATCAACAGCAGCAACCTAGGGATGGCTGCGGCAGCCGTTAAAGCACGTATGCAAATTAGCAAGTGTGCTCGAGCTTGCATCACAAAAAATAGGAAAAATACACCACGTGGTCGAATGGGAGAAGCAAATTGTGCCGGAAGAGATGGGCGTGTTAATATGATAGCGCCAGCTTGAGGTGGTGACGACAGTGATTTTTAAAAAAGCACATGTGTGTGCGAAAAGACTTTGAAAATATAATGAAATGCGTTGTTTTGGACGAACCACGAATGAATGCATTTTATTTGCACTTGTAAAAATACCGAGTTGAATTTCTGTCTCTTTCCAGTTTTATTTTATTTTGTTCGTTCCTAAGAACCGGTTTATTTGGTAGAATGTAAAAGGTCTTTTTCTAATATAGTAGTTTAATAGTTCATCGGTTAAATATTTACGCACACACATACATGCATCTACTGTTTTATTTATATGGTTAATGGTGACAGTGTTTTGCTAATGGACCAAGGTACCAGAGTTCGAATTGTGTGAAAGGCTTTAAAAATGGTATTTGATACTTTTTGCTAAAAGAAAATGAAACATTATATAGCTATAATCCTGGATAAGTTGAGTAATCCTGGAAAATGTTGGGGTCCTCCCTTACCCTTACATCATGCTGTAGTGTATATATATATATATATATATATATATATATATATATATATATATATATATATATATATATATATATATGTTTGTATGTATATGCTCTGGAAAGTTAAGCATAAGTTCAAGAGTGTGTTAGATAAAAGTGTTTCTGTGGAACGAACTAGATTCGAACCTTATAAATAGTTTTTCGGATCGTTTCATTAATCTGTTATCCATCTTTATACATTAATTGATTAATTAATTAATCAGTAAGTCACTCGTCACTCCTTTCAAAAAAGCCTTTGGATAGCCCTTGACTATGGGCTAGAGCTATACCTATTTAGTGATAAGCGTCGTGCCATACGCCGGTACGTTTGCAATAAACAAATGTAATAGATGTTCACAAATGTCTGGCCATTATCTCCCAATTTGTTGATTGAATGAAGTAGGTAAATATGATAGCAGATATAAAAGGCAGCGGATATGATGTTAGCTGGGACTATGATTTGAAAAACTCTAATCATTTTACATGATTAGAGATTTTCTGATGACGCGTTCTTTTTCTGTTGACGCGTTCTTTCTTGGTCATTGAATTAGGATAAAAGTATAATTGTTCTGTCTTAGATTGGGGAAATACACCTTCACGATTAGGCTATTTTTATTTTATCGTTTTATTTTTTTTTTTTTACTGGGTGCCTACTTTTGGAAAGCTATATATCCCGTCATTAAAATCAACCTTGTGTCTAACTTTGCGCTCGTTAGAAACAACTAAATAGAGACCTGTTGGAAAGAGAAGTAGACCAATATGATGACTAATATAAAATGCGTTCACCGACGTTACAGTGTTGGACAAAATTAAATTTGTATTGGTCGAAGTAAAATTAAGTTACGTACATATTCAGCCGATACATGTCCAACAGCACGTGACAGATGTGCCTGAAATCTTGCCACCAAGAGCGACAAAAGGGTTAAAGGCCAAGAGTACGTGGAATTAACGTCATTTGCATTACGTGAGATTTCGTTGTAGCGTAAAAGAGTAACCGTCCTTACTAGAAAATCTTGCCAAGGTTAAAAAGAATAAGTAACTTCCAAAAGACATTTATTTTCATGACATATCTGTCAATATTAAATGTGTTTTCTAGATACTCGAAAGAGAAATGGCCGGGAGAGGGTATATAATCAATTAGCGCGGGAAATACAATAAGAATATTGTAGTTTTAGTCGCGAAGTAGACGAAGGATAGAAAACAGTGTGAACTCACTTTTTATTTGTAACAACAACATTTATTTCCTCATTGTTAAGGTTGTGACGTCACCAAAGTGATCGCCTTCTCGAGTGTTCTCGAGCGTTATCCACGCCTCTCACGTGATCTCGAACGTGCTGCACGTCTCTAACGTAATTGTTTTTTCTCCTTTTTATAGTTTTTTTACCGGTGACGTCATTTCTCATGCATTTGCATACGTGCGTCGGCGCTATGTTACAGATAATTGCATTTACGTGTTTAACTATGCAAAACTTTTTGTTTCAAAATTAAATTTTCGAACTATTATTTTCCTCGATAATGACGAAAGTTAAATGGGCGCAACTTATGAATATGTTTCTGAATTTTTAGATGAGGATTTATTATTCGTATTATTTGGAATCTTTGGACTACTGTTCTCATCTTGAGCGTCATTTTCACAACGTTGCGGTCGATGTAACTTCCGAAGTTCTTCTGGTGTATCTTGTCCAACTCGGGAATGTTTCTATCAAACTCGGGAATTTGGACGGAATTTCAAATGGAACCCATTATTTCTTTCCCGCAAAGACCCGTGGCGCAGTGGTTAGAGTACTTGGAAAAATCAATCGTAAAAGTCACATTCTTCTGAAGGTTGACGGTTCAATTCTTAAGGGACAACTGAAAAATACAATTGCGAATTATTTAAGAATTCTATCCATAGTATTCTATGGCTGGCGGAGCGTAACTATGCTAACCCCGTTAAATAAATAAATAAATAATAATAATAATAATAATAATAATAATAATAATAATAATAATAATAATAATAAAGGATTCTGTTCGAAATTCCGTCCAAATTCCTGAGTTCAATAGAAATATTTCCGAGTTCGACAAGATGAAGAAGGTCGGAGGTTACATCGACCGAAACGTTTTAAAGTAACACTCAAGATGATAACAGCAGTCAGAAAATTCCAAATAATAAGAATTACGAATACTTTTATAATTTTACGCGTTTGCTTTCTTAATTGTGTTTTTGGACTTCTTTTGTAATAGTTGATACAACAGAATTAGCATTCACCTGACCATACATATTTTTACAATACATTTTTCCCCTATAAAACTTGTCATCATTTACTACTTTGTAGAGAAGATAAATTTTTTATATGATTATAATTCAGTTGGCCCTAAAGGAGTGTTTCAGATTAGGAAAAAAATCAAATTGCTTCATTCAAAAAGAAAGACCTCTCTTTTATTGACTTCAGACAGAACAGATGTGATGTAGTATGTAAACAGATACTGCAGTTTGATCTGAGCTAAAAGGCCACACTTCATTCATATAAACGGGTAATGACGTAGATTGCAAATGCATTTGCTTTTAATCCACGCGATTTTTTAACCGCAGTTCTGATATTTTTTCTGCTAAAAAAAGCAGATAATTAAAATGTCTGCCGTCAATTCGAATTTAATTATGCCGAATCATGGAACACATTCATGACTATATTTAATATGGCTTACCCTGGTCCCTAGCGTCCTTCAAACAATAACAAATGAAACATGCTAATAAATCATTCCTTTTTTTATATATGTACAAATGCGAGCGATGGTTTGGCGTAGAATAAAAGGTGAATAGACGAATAGATTAATCATTTTATTACCAGTTGTTTAAAACAAAGCTTGATGCAAGTTCTTTCCTATTCTTTGTTTGCTTCGCAACTCAGGCTACGACATATTGGTTCCCGGACAACATTAAAATACTGTTCGTTGATAGTAACGAAAAAAATATTAGTGCATAGAAAGTGTATATTTATAACTTTTAATACAGATATACAAACTACAATTGAACAAAAACGTATACTTATTTCAATGTATTCAATTTGCAAGAAGCATAATTATCTATCAACAACATTGTTTAAAAATAGAAATTATTGTAATTCGGAGATGTTTCTTGGCTAGTAGACTCCAGCTAGATGAAATCATAGGTCGACCAGATAAGATTCGATACTGATGCGCTGTCACTTACAGCAGCAGAACTTAAATATGATCCTAATAAGTAAAAGAATTATGTTCTCAAGCACGTGGCGAAGCCCTCCAAAGCATGCACTTTATTCAAAATGTAAGCGATGACATGTTTTATTTTGTTTTGTTTTTTTTTTGTTTTTTTACCATTATAACAGCTAACAAATATATGCCAGTAATTAGTGTTTGATCGAAAATTTTTGAATACGCACAATATGTGGCATAACAGGAATACAAAAGTATCCAAAGACATACATATGTGCGAAAGAATCAAAACACGATCAGCTATCGGAAATAAAATAATTGTTGATTTATTTAAAACCCTACGCAAAGGCTATTCACAAAGGTTAACTGCAGCTGGATATACCCCGTTATTTAATAAACGTTCAACGGAGATGTTTATAATGAAAGTAAAGACTAAAGATCTTAAAGAATTAGAAGTGGTGTGTCACAAGCTATTATATAAACTAACCCAAAATTGAGATCGAGAGTCAACTGGCGATCAAGTCTAAGTCTTTTCATACCTCACTCACTCTACCGTACCCACCATCGACAATAAAAATGTATAAATATATTTAATACACTAGTGTCTCTCCTTGCTCTATCGTTATTTTCAGGGGAGGAGCTCAACTGATCTGCAACCTATGGTCTCTCTTTCAAAACATTCATAATAAACATCCGTATAGCTACAACCACAATCAACAATTCCCCTCATTTTCTATCTGTGCTTAAAACTGATTGTAAATAACATGAACACAGTTTCCTTTATAGAACTGACCGCCCGTGGAACTTTATACCACAGAGCTGATTTCCATCTAACTACAACATGCTCGTTTTCAAGCCCAATAAAAACAAGTTTTTGTTGTGCCGTTTTCTAAAATAAGCAAATTTTACCCAAACCCTCCAGTACTGCTCATTATTATAGTGTTATCTCACCTAGTCTCTTGAACCCATTAACCCTTATCCTTAAGTGGTCACCAGACCTTGATTACTGGTGGCTTCCTTGTTAAGGAAGTGTTTGTCGTCAGTCTTTTAAGCACAGCAGAAAAATGCCCACGTGTAAAATTCGTTGACCTGTCAACCGATAAAGATTAGGTAAATTAGGATTCACTGGCAATATTTAAATTATAACGACGCTTATTTCAGATTATAATAATTTGTTTAAACTACATAACATATCAAACCTTTTGCTATAATACGATAAATTTATTCTAATGCAGTGTATGTCTGCATTATTAAACCGATTAGCTCCGCATCTTATAGTAATGCAATAGCGCATAAAAACAGTGTTCTGCAGATATAAAAGCCGCCCGTACACAAAACATTCACAACAAATACTCGTCCATCTACAACAATTGTTAATAATCTCCCTTATTCTTTATCAGGTCCCAAAATTAAACAAAACTTCTATGAGAACCTTCCATCTGTGGAGAACAATACCGCAGGGTTGCTTCCTAGTAGACTATAATATAGTTGTTTTCAAACCTAATATTGTTTCCAGTCGCCTTGAACTTCTATACTTGAATCGAAATTAAACAGTACCTACTCTGAAGCGGTGTGGTTAGAATTCCGCCACTCTTGCCACAAAAATTTCACGCGTAGGAACCCATTCAGTGGGTATCTATAGTCTGTCAAGACTGAATGGAGTCTTTAAATAAACATCTAATATGGATAGATATAATAAAAACTAATACGAAATCATAGAAAAGGCGTTTAGAAGTCGGTGTGAACGTGTCAAAAAATTATTGTATGAACTAACCCAAAATGGCGATCACTCTGTCAATTCCCGTGCCTCCTCTTTCCTTACTCAACCTAACGAGTTTTTATCACTGACATTAATGATGTGTAATTATACTTTTATGCACAAGTGTTTGTCGTCAGTATTTTATGTACATGAGAAATACTACAAAATATGTCCAAGCGAAAAAAAAGTTGTTGACTCTATCAAACTATAAACGTTATATAAATTCTCGATTACGACTTATTAGTTGTGTATAAATTCTAATGTTCTCTATGCCAGATTCTACTTCTCTATTTAAACCACATGATAACATGTAAAACTGTCGGCTATAAAGCGACAAGTTTGTTCGGATGCAGTGTTTATCAGTATTAATAGGCCGATTAGTTTCTCGGCTTACGAAACTGCAATCACACATAAACGGTGTCCAACATTTATAAAATCCACCACCCCCTTACACAACAAGCAAACTCTTCAACTTGGTATACCTACCATTTCTTCTGTTGCAAATGAGGAAGTAATAGAATTAGATATTCTGTCTACAAATACATGATAAAATCAGAAAACGTCCATTTATGTCTGATCTGCAACTGACACATTGCAGGAGAAGCGACGAATAACTTAGATCAGATGATACCCGATTTTTCCGCCATTACAACTAATGGCTTCTATTTAAGATGACCATATTTTTGCCGCATTATAGCTGTGAAAACTGATACCAACTTCAACGTGATTATATTTATCGATACATTACAAAGATATCGTTTTCGACACAGCCATTTCTTGGTAGCGTTCCAAAAGTCATTCACAGCAAATGGTTCATTTATAGATTTAAAACAAACATTTAAATATGTACGATAGAACCTTCACCGGGGAGATGGTTTACTGTTTTTCATCCCAACCAATGCATATTGCCACTTGGTCGTAAGGGTCGTCTACTTGGTAATGTTTCTAACTGACTGTGAGAAGTTTAAATTTCAACATACCACTACAGCCTAAAAAGCAGGAAACAGGTTAAGAAATTCCAAAGTTTAGCAATCTAAGGAAAGAAACTATTAAAGTAGAATTCTACCAGCATCTAGGTACCCAACAGTAAAAAAGGGTGGAATTTTGCTGCGTGTCAAGTTGGGCGGAAGTATGTATGTTAAGAGGAAATAAATGTATTGACGTCATCAAAGAACATGCCATCAAAATAATTGTAGAACATGTACAGACTAATAACGGCAGAGAGAGAACAACTTAAACAGATGGATAAATTATTTGTATACAAATAAATATATATCATTTCCGTAACATTATTTAAAAAGTTAAAAACAAAAAATGATTCGTGAGCCACCAGCGAGAATCGAAACCAAAACGTTTAGCTTACGATTTACTTTGGCGTTAACGCCTGAGCTATGAAAACATGTTTGATGAAGGCTAAAATTAAAACATGAATCAATAGCTATTACTTTACGCATGCATATGCGTAATGCCTTCACCTGGAAAATTACAGGTGTTTTAATTTTCACACATTCAAAACAAAAAGCGTGATTTTAGTAGATGGAAGGAAAATGAATGAAGAAGTATCGACGCTTAAATACAGACATAACTTTATTAGCAATACTACTACTTCTTTTACTACTACTACTACTAATAATACTACTACTATTACTACTAATAATAATAACAATATTAATATCATTATCAGTAATATTGTTATCAGTAGTAATGACAAATATAATGATGTTAATCTTCATAATAAGAACACCGAAATAGATAAATGAGTGATAATAAACAGAAATAATAATAATAATAATGAAAAACATGATTATGAGAGTAATATTAATAGAAATAGTATTAATAATAATAGTATTAATCTTGACATATAAGCTAAAAGTTATTGTAATAAAATTAACGGTAGTTATAATATATAGATAATTTAAAATAAATTTTAAGATTAGAAAAAACAGAATATGGATATTAAATCTTACTTTTATAAAGTTTTTTATAAAGTTAAACGCCGTATTCCCCACCTCGACACATCCCACCTCTCAAAGCTGGGAACTTGGGAGTGCTTGAGTACCACATATGCCTGTGCAATTAGATTGGGTTGACCTACCTCTGATGGGTTGAAGGTACCGGATTGACAGTTCCTGACTGCTGTTTCCGACTGGTAGTACAGGGCCTAATACTCTTTGGTAGCGCTTAGAGCGGCTACTCCATCAACAGTTGAATAATATCGGGATGCTTGTAGTGCCATGTCACGCATGGAAACGGATCTTGGGCTCATCCCCGGTGGGCTTTCCTGGGGCCACACTCTTAGTTGAAGAAAGGTCAGCTGATGGTCTACTTGTGTTGCATGTCTGATACTCTGCATAACCTCTTGTTCAGCTCCCCCTTACCTAACTGAAACTCTTTAAAAAAAACCATGACAATACAATAAAAAATAAGCTTAAACCAGGTCTAGGGTCAAACAAATCCAAATTTCCTCCTCCCTTGAGGCTTGCATTCACGAACATCCGTGGGCTTAAAACTAATTTAGCTGATGTTGAAGCATTTCTCCTAACAAATACACCGGATATCTTAGCACTAAGTGAGACTAAACTACACTCCACCATCCCCTCTAACTACTTTAACATGCCTTGATATCTCTCACTCTGCCGTAAGGATTATGACAGACATATGCAACGACTTGGAGTCTACATTCGTAACACCCTCCACTTGACTAGAGAAACAAACCTAGAATCGGACGATCAAGCCTTTATGTGCTTTAGACTAAACATGCAATATAACATTAGCTATTTTATTTTCTCTACCTCTCTCTCTCTCTCTTTCTCTCTCTCTCTCTCTCTCTCTCTCTCTCGGCCCAGGACTGCACCATAATAAACAAAGTCTCTGACAGCATAGACACAGCACTCTCCCTCGACACTAGCGCACAAGCACATGAATTTGGTGACTTTAATGTCCACCACAAAAATTGGTTTGGATTCTCTACTTACACAGATTCAGCGGGCAGCACAACACATAGCTTCTCTATATCTCACTCCCTATCACAAATGGCTACATTTCCAACCTGTTTCCCTGACCAGCAAGAACAACACGCATCAATTCTAGATCTGTTTCTGACCACAGTTCCCGATGATTGTATAACAAATGCTGACAGCCCACTCGGAAACACTCTGATCATGCAGTGATAATGGTCGAAATTGCCCTAAACTCTAGACCCAAAACTGAAGAGCCAGTGTTCAAAGCAACGAGATATTATAAAAAGGCTAACTGGGAAGCCATCAGAGATCTTATCAGAGATGCCCGATGGGGAAATATTTTTTCTCTTCCTGCTGAACAGTGCGCAAATGAGACCACTGAATGGTTCAAAACGGCAATTGAAGCATATGTTCCCATGCGGAAATGTTATAGCAAGCCCCACTCTCTACAATGGTTTACTTCTACTTGCGCAACTGCCGTTGCTCAAAGGCAGCATGCATACCGTAAATTAAACCGACATAGGTCCAGTTCAAACAAGCAGAGGTATATAGAAGCTAGAAGTAACGTTAAGAAAGAAATAGCGACAGCTAAGAGAGAATTTACTGAAACCACTAAAAAACGCATTGAAGCACAAAAATTAGGAACTCGAGACTTCTGGAAAATCTACAACAGTGTAGTAAATGATGGGCAATCAACAATTCCCCCACTAACCAACAATCACGAGGTTGTTTGCTCAGCAACCGAGAAGACTAACATGCTTGCCAGTCAGGTTATCTCAAACTCCACACTGGACCCTTCCAACCACCCGCTACCTGACTTTCCTTTGCAGACAGACTCCACGCTAGACGATCTGAAAATCACCCCTGCTCAGGTGCATGCTATCATAAAAAACCTTGACACTTCAAAAGCATGTGGACCCGATCTCATCACAGCTGTGCTATTAAAAATAAAAAGTCCTCAGCCGAAGTAGCTCCAGTTCTCTCCAAACTCTACAACAAATGCCTTAATGAATCTTGCTTTCCGGGCTGTTGGAAAACTGCTTCTGTGGTACCAGTATTCAAGAATTCTGGCGAAAGAACTGACCCATCAAATTATCGCCTCATTAGCCTCCTCCCACTTTTTGCCAAAATATTTGAGATCATAATTAACCATGCTCAAGTCCATCACCTTACAGATGCTAAACTACTGACTGACAAACAATATGGATTTAGACAAGCCCGTTCCACGGCAGACATCCTCACTGTAATCTCTGAACGTATATACCATTCACTGGACAAAGCAGAAGAGGATAGAGCGGTAGCCCTAGATATATCTAAGGCTTTTGACAGGGTATGGCATGAGGGTTTCCTAAGGAAAATTAAATCATACGGTATCACTGGTAGAATACTTAACATAATTAAATCCTTCTTAGATAAGAAAAAAAATCCAGATTGTCCTCGACGGTCGTACATCTAAACAATATGATATAAATGCGGGAGTGCCTTATGGGTCTATCCTTGGACCTCTATTGTTCCTAAGATTCATAAATGATCTCCTCGACAAAATTGCCTCTGAGATGGGTATATATGCTGATGATACCACACTCTATAACAGGCACAACAGAAGAACTAATGAACACATATCTTAAAAAATGGAAAAAACACTAGAGGATGACCTCCAATCTGTAGTGGAATGTGGACATAAATGAATAGTCACATTCAATGTTGCCAAGACTAAACTGGTTTCCTTCAATAATTACAAGTAACTTTCTCTGCCGCCAATATCAATGGCCAGTGACTCTTTATCTGAGAGCACATCTTTCAAACTCCTCGGCCTAAAGTTCACAAGAAACATGAGTTGGAACAATTACATTGAAAACATTGCCAGGACCGCTGAGAAGAAGGTAGGATCTCTCCACCGTGCTAGAAAACTACTAACACCTGAAAGTATCCTGTACCTCTATTAGGCCACCATTCGCCCATGTATGGACTATTGCTGTCAACTTTTGGCTGGTTCATCTGCTACTAGTCTCTGTCTCCTAGACAAGGTTCAAAAGAGAATCGCTAATCTGATAGGCCCTGAACTGGCATCTAAGCTTCAGCCTCTGTCCCATCGACGAAATGTTGCATCCCTCTGCCTGTTCTACAAGTATTTTAATGGTGAATGCTCTGGCGAACTGCAGACATTTGTGCCCCCACGACGTAGACACCCTCGACAAACCCGACAGGCAGCTAAATCCAACCCCACACAGTAGAGATCCCTAGATTTAAAAGATCTTTCTACTCCAATAGTTTCTTCTCCAGAACCGCTAGACTCTGGAATTCCATTACAGGTCCCTGCTTCCCAAACTGTACTGACATGCAGAAGTTCAAGTGTAACGTGAACCGTCATCTTGCTGCCCAAATCCCTACATAGTACCCCAGTAGTTGTTGCCCCTGATAGTAGCCCCCTACACCAAAGTGGCAATTTGCCTTGTTTGGGGTGAAAATGTAAACAAACAAAAAAAAACATTATAATCAAATATACAAAAATGAAAAGAAACTAAAGGAACTCAAAGGGTGATTGTCACTTTATGGATAATCAAGGTAACTGGTGGAATTGAAAATAAGAAATAAAACTGTACAGCAAGAATTAGGGCTTAATTTCTCAGATGTAATGTGAGGTTAGGTAGTTTACGGGATTTAATTAAGACTAAGTTTCTATATTTGCATTGGGAAATTAGTTTGATTTTCGTATTATTCACATTTTTACTTTGGGGGAATTTTATTACATTTGAAACTCCGCGGATAAAGGAATTTTTTTTTTTTTTTTAATATTTCTTATTTGACTATCTTGCCGAAAAATAAATTCATGTAAAGCACAATTCATAATTGTGTTTCATTGTAAGGAAGCTTGTCAGGTTGGGTTGTCCTTTATAGGATGGCACTGCTTTCCTCTTCATGGGGAGAGGGTCTATAAAAGGTGACCTAAAAATTGTTTACCTGATCATGTCCCTGTCATCAGGTGCAGATGCCTGGGCATCCAATATTCGCACCCAAATCAAGAATAGAAACAAAATACTTAGAACGAATATGTCCACTGCGACCTTAGAATGTAAGAACGCTCAAGGATAACAAAAAGAACCCTGAACAAAAAACCGCTATCATAGCACATGTGTTAAGGCATCATAGAATTTCTGTTGCAGCTCTTTCTGAAACTAGGTTTGCTGATACAGGACAGCTAGAGGAAGTTGAAGGTGGATACACTTTTTAGTGGATTGGAAAAGCAAGTTCTGAGAAACGTGAATCTGGCGTTGGTGTTGCCATCAGAACTAATATTGCCAAAAATCTTGAGTCCTTGCCCGTTGGTATAAATGACAAACTTATGTCATTGCGCATTACAGTAGGAAAGGACAAATATGCCACATTTTTGAGTTGCTATGCACCTACACTTAATTCATCTGTTGAGCTAAAAGAGATGTTTTACTCCTCTTTACGCGAACAAATCAACAAATTTTGTATACAGGATAAGCTGTTTGTCTTGGGTGACTTCAATGCTCGTGTTTGTAGTGATACCCAATTTTGGAGAAATGTCATTGGTTCACATGGAATTGGTAAAGTCAACTCAAATGGTGTTCTCTTATTGTCTCTTTGCAGTGAATTCGATCTTTTGCTCACTAATACTGTGTTTCAGCTGCCTAATTGCAAGAAAGCCAGTTGGAAACATCCCCGGTCTAATCATTATCATCTCATTGATTATGTCATTGTATGTCGTTCTGATAGACAAGATATAAATCTTACACGTTCTTACAGCATCGGGGAATGTTGGTCAGACCATAAATTGATCTGTTCCACAGTCAGGATGAAAATCAGGCGCCTGTTCGAAACCAACGTAATTCTTCTTCCATTAAGAGAATTGATGTAGGCAAGTTGAAAGCTAAGGAGAAAATGCACTCATTTCAAAAGGCTACTGATGAAAAGCTGTCCTCCGTTGTATGTGGGAATGATATTGAGGCATCTTGGAGAAAGTTTAAAACTGCAGTGTATGACTCTGCTAAAGAGTCATTAGGATATGTCCGAAGGAAAAAACAAGATTGGTTTGATGAAAATGATCCAACTATCGTCCCACTGCTCAATAAAAGGCATCAAACCCATATAGTATGGATTACTGACAAAAGTTCTTCAGTGAAACACAAGGCTTTCAGAATGACCAAAAGGTTGGCACAATCTTGGCTCCGGAAAATGAAACAAAACTGGTGGGAGCAGAAAGCTGAGGCCTTACAAGATGCGACGGATAGGTGTGATTTTAAATCATTTTAGCCAAACCTCAAGGGAGTGTTTGGTCCCATTTTAAGGGGCATCTCCAATATTTTCGTCTGATGGCATTCTCCCCACTGATAAGAAATAAATTACTAAGCGCTGGGCTGAACACTTTTCAAATGTTTTAAACAAAGAATCGACAGTGGATCGAGGAGGCCAAATGGTAAGGCTCCAGGTGATGACGGCATACCTGCAGAAGTATACAAATGTGGAAGCCAACTGTTAATCAGGAAACTAAGTGCCCTGTTTTCATCAATATGGTAACTGAGTACCGTGCTACAATAGTTCAAAGACGCGTCAATTATTCACCTGTTTAAGCACAAAGGAAATAATTATGAGTGTGATAACCCTAGAGGAATTTCTCTTTTGTCTGTTGCTGGTAAGATTCTAGCTCGTGTACTCCTAAACAGACTCAATGGTTCAATCTGTAAAACTGTGCTCCCAGAAACCTAGTGTGGTTTTAGGGAAGGAAGAGGTACTGTGCACATGATCTTCAGCCTTCGGCAACTACAGTAGAAAGCGAGGGAGCAGAATAAGGACTTGTTTGTCACATTCGTTGACCTCACATAAGCATTTGATACCGTCTCTAGGGATGCCCTGTGGACTGTTTGGAGGAGGCTTGGTATTCCGGACAAGATGTTGAATGTGATTGTCTCCTTTCACTGGAGAATGGTGGCGACAGTACGATCTGGCTGTGAACAAAGTGAACCATTTGAAGTGTCAGATGGAACTAAGCAAGGGTGTGCCCTTGCTCCGATCCTATTTGCTCTTTTCTTTTCGGTGATGCTTGAGACAGCTTTCAGGAACACCTCAGGATGGATGGGTGTTGAGTATCGATCAAGTGGAGGATTATTTAACCAGCAACGGTTCAAGGCCAAAACCAAGACTTCTGTGCAGACTGTTCTTGACCTCCTTTATGCTGATGACTGTGCTCTTGTCACCCATAGTCTTGATGACATGCAGAACATCCTCAATAGCTTTTCTGGTGCATGTAAGGCCTTCGGTCTGACAATTAGCATAAAAAAGACTGAAATTATTCACCGGCCAAAACCAAACACTACGTCCTCTTCACAACCAGTGGTATATGTCGATGGTGAAGCTGTGAAAACAGTATCTCCTTTTACATACATCGGCTCTATTGTGTCTGATGATGCTAAATTTGAAAATGTTGAATTAATAAAGCTAGTGAGGCATTTGGTAGGTTGCGACACACTCTGGAACAGCCACGATGTGTCTCTAAAAGTAAAGGTGGCAGTCTACAAATCTGTTGGTCTGCCTACTCTTCTGTATGGTGCCGAAACGTGGACCTTGTACCGCAGGCATATAAATCAGCTTGACTCCTTCCATATGAGATGTCTGCGTTTTATTTGCAATGTTGGATGTCAGGATTGTGTTCCGAATAGTGAATTACTGGAGAGATGTGAAATCACTGGTATTGAATCATTTTTGATCAGGATACAAATGCGGTGGTCGGGTCATCTTGCAAGAATGGTTGACTTAAGATTTCCTAAGAAATTTTTTATGGGTAACTGACAATTTCTTGCCGTCCAATAGGGCGTCCCTTGTTTTGTTACAAAGATAAACTAAAAGACAACCTGAAACGTTGTGGAATTTCTCTGGGTTCCTGGGAGAGTGCAGCAGGGGATCGCAGAAAATGGAGGAAGATGTGTTTCCTGGGGACCAAAGAATTTGAACATAACCACCTTTGTCATTCGTGCAAATATGAAGGCAAAACACTCTAAACATCCACCTAAAAATGAATATGTATGCCATTGTGGTTTCAGAGCACGCAGCAAAGCAAGGTTATCTGTTCACTCGAGAAGGCATCTTTGACCGACGAGCATATGAAAGTTCACCTGCAGAGGAGTGTGCCGGACGTCTACAGGATTGCAATTACGCATGTGGTGTACAGAGCTTAGGAGCTGCTGAAGATTACATACTGAACCCTCATTCATCGTCTTCGATGAGAGGATCCACCATATATATATATATATATATATATATATATATATATATATATATATATATATATATATATGAATATTTTGAAAACTTTAGGTGTCGGAAAATGATAAAATCATTTTTATGTCCTTTTGTTGGTGTTGTAAGTCCAATATTTCGCTAAAAATAGCTTCATCAGGGTAGTTAGTCAGTTCGTAGTTTTTTTTTTTTCATTCTATTCAAAACATTCTTGAGAAAAAAGATTTTTGTTACTCTGAATTTCTAACACGTAATATAATAGAATATGATTAAAATCTTCAGAAAGAAAGACATATGTATTTTTCTATTCCAATTGTTAGTATTGATATATAATATATCCCGGGTTACGCTGGCATGTTAGAAATTGTGAGTTGATTCACAGGTTGATCAGTGCAAAAAAAGTTCAAGGGGTTAAGGTTGGCGTATGTCAAACACGGTAGCTAGAGTGACCACCGAGGTGATTCAGTTCCTGTGAAAGAAGACGATGCATTGAAAAAAGAAAGAGAGAAAAGATATCTTTTTCGTTCGGATGCAAGTGCGATCTTACTTGTTATTTTGGAGGAAGCAAGTAGTTAAACGCGAAAATGCGTCGAATAATAAGAAGAAGCAAGGAAAGTTTAAGTCACAATGCGATGCTTCCCTCCGTTCACTCGTTAGACGAATAAAGAATATATGCGAGTAGATCAGTGTTATGTCTTAGTCAGATGTTCCTTTTCAGCATCAACTAGAGACGGGAAGAAATCGCATCCTCAGAGAAAACCAAGAAAAAGAAAAAAACGTATGGTGAATTCAAGCTGTGGTTCACCGTCAAATGGTGATACCCATCTCCTCCCACTTTGCTATAAGCCCTCCAACAGTCTGATACGACCGTCGTCCCCGGCAAAACGTGTTTTTTTATTAGTGGGGAAAGAGGGTTTCGGCGTTCCTATTTGGTTCAGTGACCAAGAAACCCTCCTTTTCGATGGGGTCGTATCCACCGAAGACCGAGACCACCGGTGTCAGAAGTCTGCCGACGTTGTGTTTCCTACGGTTAAATACGGACTCGTCGATTTCTACCGTTTGGCCTGGGCCTCCAATCTGCCGGGGATTCCTGAGAAAATAGTCCCTGCATATATCACGCAGGAAATTCTTCCAATCCACAATTGTGTGGCGAGAACGTAGCCCACATTCGTGATGAAGGTTTTTGGTCGAGGCCATCTCGAAAGCCCATAAGTATATTACTTTTAGGATGCATGAGATGGTCAGTCGGGAATATGAGAAGAAGGTCCCATTCCTGATGGAGGTCCAACAGTGGCAACTTCTACACCTCCAACCGTAACCGTCGGAAAGGCTTGCTCTCTTTGCTATTACACAATCCTGGCCGCAATGTAAACACCTTTTCTCTTCTGCCACCAATTTTCGTTTCTGGCAAAAGTTTAGGGTAGGCTCGGGGGTCTGTAGCTGGTCTGCAAGGTTAGTAATATTCATTTTTATTTCGTCGGTTATCTTTTTAAAACTCTCCTCGATTAAGCGTTTCTTGGATTTGTTACAGTCTTCCAACTGATAGCGGTTATCTCGTCTGCTTAATCGGCAACGCTCGGTTATATCCGGCTGTTGACGTCATGCGCCGGACAAATCCGAGCGCTTGCTTAGTTACGTCTGGTTCGCTATGTGCACAAGTACCAAAAACTCCTCCCTAAGAACGTTACAGTATGCAAATGAAATTGAAAATATATGGCGAATCTAAAGGAGAGCATTAAGAAAATAGCATAATCAATTCTTGAAAATTCGAGGCGAGTTATTACTGAAGTGTGAGCATTTTATCCTCACTCAATCCCGAGCAACGGCCGGTCTCCTAGCTAGATTAAATATATAATATGTGTTATTCATTAGCTTTTAATACCACCAAGGCAACTCCTCAGTGCAATATGAAATATACAAACGTAAGTGGGAGATTATATTTTGATTTTATATGGACCGGTAGATTTAAATGTTTTAATTTTATTCAGCAGAAACACTGAGATCGTTAAATGTATTATAGTTTTTAAGTGCTTATATGTGTATGTGTGTGTATGTGCGTGTGAATATACAACTAAGTTTGAATGCATTTCATAAACAACAAGGTGATGGATGTTACGGTTTATAATTACGATGTGCCATTTAATAAGCTTTCTGAGTTTTTGTACAGGCATTTAAAATGTTCGTAGACTCGTTAAAATTCAGCTATGTATCTTATAGGATGACTGACTAATTTCTGATACAAATGAACAGCTACAGCAGGAATTGAAATGCACTCTACTAAAACCTAGTTGTCACAACTAGTTAATTTCAAAAATGCAATCTGGAGATGAAGACACTTTAGAAGAATGATATGCAATAAAATTATGTTTTAAACTTTAAAAAATGCATCAGAAACGTATAGACTGTTTCAAACTGGTTTTGCACCATCTTGCATGAATTGAGCATTAGTTTTGAGTGGCATATGAGATTTAAGAATTGAAGGGAGTTTGTAAGGGATGATTAAATGTGTGCGAGAAGCAAGCAACTCAGAACACCAAAGTTGATTGGCCAAATAAAGAATTTCATATGTTGGGAGATTGTCGTGTGCCTTATAGAAACAATAAGTGCACAGTTTGATGTCAGTGTAGGAACTGTATGCACAATTATTCCTGAGAAATGAAAGATGCGGAAGATTTGCGCGAATGCACTAGTCCACAACTCCATCCTTGTCACAGACTATTTGACCAATATGGGTATTAAGACAGTTTGTCACCCTCCCTATAGTCCAGACCTTGCTCCCTGTGACTTTTTGCTATTTCCTAAGTTTAAGGAAAACCTAAGAGTTATGAGACAATTAAGATGAAGGAGATGAAAGAGGCTGTGATTAGGGTCATTGTTACCACCACACAAAAGATCTTCCACTTTTTAAAATGAATGGAGAACTGGTCTTTATATACATTTATAAAATAAATATTTGCGTCTAGAGGATGCACATATTGGTTTGTGTATATAGTCTAATTTCTATTAAACTGCAGTTTATGTATTAAGTGGATTTTCAGTTTTGTAGTTTATTTACTTGAAACAAACTATAAGATCATCTGGTGCATTCCAGTGTGTGCATCTGTGTTTATGCATATGCGTGTGTGCATGTGAGCAAACAATTAGATTTTGGACGCCAGCCATTTTGTTCGAAGTCCAGACAAAGGTTGCCGAAAGGAGAGTTCAACACGTATCATTCAATGTTTATATGTGATTGGCTTTAACAATTCATCTGTTCTAATCTTATAAGTAGAATTGAAAGCTATTGAATTTGTGGCCACGTTTGGAGAAGCCATTTTATTGTTCGTTTTGTTGTTTTGGAATTAAAAACACATGAATAACCAGAAGTTTTCAATTGACGGAGAAAAAAAGAGGCATAAAATCAAATAAGTAATTAAATAACGAAGATAATAATGGAAATCTTTAAATTCACATTTAATTCAATAAAAATGGTAATAATATTAGGTATTTAGGTTCGTTTTACATGGTGGCATATAGTAGGTGCCTTTTAACAAATTAACTTACGAACTAAGCTGTTTTTGACTAGGTCTAGATTTATCCTCTTTTCGGCAAAGTCTATACTTATTATTAGTTCCATATTTTCCTTTGTGTTCGCATATCTCAATCGTTCTACATATATAAGCCAAAAAACGTTGATTCCCTGTACGTGCTCACATCAAAGTTTCCTTTCCTGCAATCATATTTCTATACTCTTAACATTTACTCTCCGCGGTGTCATCAAAACAAAGAATTTTTTAAGATTAATCACACACATTAATTGTATCGTTTTTATTTAACTTCTCTCCACTTCGCGACCTAATGCGAGACTACATTCGTATTAGCCTCATGGTTTATATAATGGTTAGCAGAGAGTAAACACCGTGACATAACGCGAAACTACAGACTATTAAGCTGACCAGTCGGCTAATACCGACAACCTTTCTTTTCTGGCGCAATATATTTATTTCTACTTAAACATGGGGTTTTTCTTTACAACCATAATATTGCACATCGTATCCATTTTCTCTCGGGACAGTAGTAGGTCTGTCATTTATCTATCTACATATCTATAAAGTCATACCTATAGTTTTATCTAGTTATCCCAATCTATATAAATATATATATATATATATATATATATATATAACTACTGTATTTAATAACATAAATTAATATACGAAGATATAATTTTATGCGCGAATTTTCAGTATTTATTTCAACAGTGCTCAATAAATTTGCAGAGCCAGGTAGAAAACTATGAAAATATCTATGGCAATTGTACAACACAGAATATTCCGCGTTTTATTCTCGTGAGACTCCGTCAGGCTTATGTATAAGCCTGATAAAATATCACGAGAAGGAAACGAGGAATATTTTGGTGTTGTATAATTGCCATATATATTTTCATAACTTACTATATATATATATATATATATATATATATATATATATATATATAACTTAGTCGAAAGTACTTGCAAAGAATATGGACCAAAACTACTATGAAACTTTCTTACACAATTTCAAGCGAGAAACAAAAAAGATAATTAGAAAAATTGAAAACTACAAAGAAAGTTTATTAAGCAAGAGCACTCCGTGCTATTCAATACTTTCTGAATATATATATATATATATATATATATATATATATATATATAATTATTATTACTATAATTATTTTTTAAGACCTACGGACACTAGTGTTTCATCCTTTCGGAAATCATCAGTGCAGGGAGTTACGATTACAGCCGATTCGGGAGATTCGAGTCCGGCCACAAAGCCATCTCTGACTCCATTAGCAAGGAACAAACCACACGGCCAACGTGTACAACGAAGATGAGGTTGAAATTTAACATTTATATAAAGCGTAAATGTTCAGACGGCAGGAGTAAGTTCATGATTAATATCATTATCTGCCAATGTGAGGTTAATGACCAACTTTTATTTTAACTTAGAGTGCTCAACAATAAGAACAGTTTTCTTAAAAGGCTGTCATAATTATAAGTACTAGCGGGACCTGTTGAAATTCAACAATTTCCTATATTGTTGCTGTGCATGATGTGAGCGTTCTATTCAGCATGAATGAAGGCACAATCATATTCTAGTTTTCTTTTTATTAAAACTTTACTAAAATAATAACTTTGATATATTTTATGGGCTGATTATTTCATTACAAACACACTAATAAACTCACATTTTATCATTTTGCATAATTATTGAATATGTTACTATGTTCGACAATAATTTTTCATAATTTAAACCCAAATTATCTCCTCTCCCTTTACTAAAATAGTAAATTCGATATATTGTATCGGCTGATTATTTTATAAAAAACACAACTATTAATTAACTCACATTTCATCATTTTTATTTTTAATAATTCTTGGATATAGTACTAATTTTGACAATAATTTTTCATCATTTCAACTCACCATATCGCACACCTTACTAAAATAATAACTTTGATATATTTTCTAGGCTGATTATTTCATTACAAACACATACATCAATCAACTCACATTTCATCATTTTTCGTAATTCTTGGATATGTTACTAATTTCGACAATATTTTTTTCATAATTAAACCAACGTTTTCGCCCAACCTTACTAAAATAATAACTTTGATACATTTTCTGGGGTGATTATTTCATTACACACACACTAATCAATTAACCTCCATTTCATCATTTTTCATAATTCTTGGGCATGTTACTAATTTCGACAATTATTTTTCATAATTTATACCCACATAATCGCCCTCTCTTGATAAAATAATAACTGTGAAATATTTTCTGGGCTTATTATTTTATTACAAACACACTAATGCATGAAATCACATTTAATCATTTTTCATCATTCTTGGATATGTTACTTATTTCAACAATCATTTTTCATAATTTTAACCCACATTTCCCTCTTTACTTAATAACTTTGATATATTGTCTAGGCTGATTATTTCCTTACAAACACACCAATCAATTAACTAATATTTCATCATTTTTTCGTAATTCCTGGATATGTTACTTATTTCGACAATAATTTTTCATAATTTAAGCCCTCTTTATCTTCTTCCTCTTTACTTATATAATAACTTTGATATATTGTCTAGGCTGATTATTTTATTATAAACACACCAATCAATTAAATCACATTTCGTCATTTTTTCGTGATTATTGGATATCTTACTAATTTCGGCAATAGTTTTTTTTATAATTTAAACCATCCTCGTCGCCCTTTCTTACTAAAAAAATACTTTGATATATTTTTCTGGGCTGATTATTTCATAAAAAACATAACTATCAATTAACTCACACTTAATTTTTTTTAATTCTTTGATATGTTACACATTTACAACAATTATTTTTAATATTTTTAACCCACATTATCAACAACCCACTACAAATATAATAACTTTGATATATTATCTGGGATGATTATTTCATTCCAAACACACCAAACAATTCACATTTCGTCATTTTTTATAATTCTTGGATATGTTACTTATGTCGACAATCATTTTTCATCATTTTAACCCACATCATCGCCCCACTTACTAAAATAATAACGTTACTATATTGTCTGATTTGATTATTTCATTGCAAACACACTAATGCATAAAATAACATATTATCATTTATAATAATTCTTGGATATGTTACTAATTTTGACAATTATTTTTCATAATTTAAACCATCCTTATCGCCCTTCTTACTTACATAATTACTTTGATATATTTCCTGGGCTGATTATTTTATTATAAACACACACTCGATTAACTCACATTTAATCTTTGTCCATATTTCTGGATATGTTACTAATTTCGACGATAATTTTTATAATTAAAAACCCACATTTTGCCTCTCCCTCCTACTTATATAATATATTTGATATATTGTCTGGGCTTATAATATCATTACAAACACACCAATCAAGTAACTCACATTTCATCATTTTTGATAATTCTTGGATACGTTACTAATTTCGACAATAATTTTCATAACTTTAACCCACTATGTCGCTCCCCCTTACTTAAATAATAGCTTCGATATATTACCTGGGCTGATTATTTCATTCCAAACAAGTAATTAAATTCTGGGTATTCTCATAGTATATATGTTTCACATATTTAATCCAATCCCGGGTGACGTCGCATATTCTGCTAATATATATCGTTCACCTATCTCATTCGATCCCGGGCGACGCTGGGTATTTTGCTACTATATGTTTTCCACCTATCTCATTCAATACTGGGCGACGCTTTGTGATAGTATATATTTGCACATCTCATTCAATCCCTGGACTGACTTCATGTCCGCCACCCCACTGTTGAAAATATACATGTAATAAAGTAATGTTTTAATCGTAAACTGTTTCACTCATTTCCGGGACTGACTTTATATCCACAAGCCACTGCTAAAAATATACATGAAATAATGTAATGTCTAAATAGTAAACTGTTTCAGCCATTTCCAAGACAGACTTTATATTCCAAACCCACTGCTAAAAATATACATGAAATAATTAATGTCTAAACAGTAAACTGTTTCACCCATTTTCAGGACTGACTTTATATCCTCAACCCACTGCTAAAAATATACATGAAATAATTAATGTCTAAATAGTAAACTGTTTCACCCATTTTCGAGACTGGCTTTATATCCCCAACCCACTGCTAAAAATATACATGATATCATGTAGTGTCTAAATAGTAAACTGTTTCCGCGATTTCCAGGACTGACTTTATATCCCACACCCACTGCTAAAAATATACATGAAATAGTGTAATGTCTAAATAGTAAATTGTTTCATCCATTTCCGGGATCGACTTTATATCCCAAACCCATTCCTAAAAATATACATGAAATAATGTAATGTCTAAATAGTAAACTGTTTCACTCATTTCCGGGACCGACTTTATATCCCAAACCCTTGCTAAAAATATACATGAAATAATGTAATGTATAAATAGTAAAATGTTTCAGTCATTTCCGGGACCAACTTTATATCCCAAACCCATTGCTAAAAATATACATGAAATAATGTAATTTCTAAATAGTAAACTTTTTCAGTCATTTCTGGAACTGCCTTATAATCCCCACCACACTGTTGAAAATATACATGAATTAAAGTAATGTATAAATCGTTAACTTTTTCACCAATTTCCGGGACCGACTTCTTATCTCCAATCCTACTGTTAAAAATATACTTTAAATAAAGTAATGTCCAAGACGTAAATGGTTGCAGCCATTTCCGGAACCGACTTCATATTTCCCGCCCCAATGTTTAAAATATACATTAAATAAAGCAATGTGTAATGCATAAACGGGTTTACCCATTTTCGGGACTGATTTAATATCCTCCACCCCACTGTTAAAAATATACATGAAATAAAGTAATGTTTAAATCGTAAACGGTTTGAGTAATTTCCGGGACTGACTTCATATCCCGTAACCCACTGCTTAAAATATACTTGAAATAAAGTAATGTTTAAATCATAAACTGTTTCAGCAGCTTTTCGAAAGTAGTACATAAAAACATTAACACGGTTAAAGGTTAGGTAATCATTGCTTCAACATTAATGTCTGAGTGTACTATCAGTTTCAGCATTCCAGTGACTTAAATCCCCCCCCCATTTTTTGGTCTTGGTTAATGGAGGAGAAGTCCTTTATTACTGATACAATTCTTATTTTTATTATTGACCAGAGAGACCCTTTTGGGGAGCTGGTTTCCCCCCTAAATTTTTAACCGACCTCATGTCCAATTCCGCCCTTGTGGCCCGGGAGGCAAGTAAACAAAAAAAAATAATCAGAACGGACATTTTCCAGGGCATTTTATAATTAATCAGAATTAACACTTCCAGGGCATTTTGTAATTAAATCAGAAATAACTTTTTCCAGTTGCTTTTTTAATATTAAAACTTTGTTACATTAAACATAGTACCTATTCATAATGCCTCCCCACGTGACAGATTTAGACACCAGGGTCGTTTTTTTAACGTGGAGAAAAAACTGTCTTAGTCGTAAAGGATTTCTCTTCCACTGAGAGAGAAGAAATTGAAATGTAGCACTTTGATCTTAGACAAAAGGCCAAGAAAGACAAATCATTTTTATTAGCTTTGCCTCAACAGCAACACCAATTTTTTTTAATATTTCAAGGGTGACAAGGTTTATTTATATTCCACTTTTTGGAATATTCCACTTTCCTTTTTTAGGGATGCACAGCATGATAACGGACGGAGCGATAAGCGTAATAATATAATGATAATTTTCTTAATACCTACAGACACTAGTGTTTCATCTAATAGGGAATCATCAGTACAGGGAGTTACGATTACAGCCGGTCGAGAGATTCGAACCCAGCCACGAAGTCATCTCTGATTCCATTTGCAAGGAACAAGCCACATGACGAACGTTAACCGCGAGAAATAGATTTGAAATTTTGTTATATAAAGCGTATAGATTGCCAAACTTATTTTATGTTTATCGAATCAGAATAGTATGTGAAACAAATCTATTTAATATCTTTTTAGTGTTTCACACGTTTACATTATGTACCTAATGATCTCATTTTTCTTTTTATTGCAAAACTATGGCTTTTCTCATATCATATTGAACCATTCATCATTACCGCATGATTTCTTATTTTGATACAGGTTTCTATGTAGTTTTTTATGATTTCATTTACTATATATTTTCAATTCAGTTTGGAAGACATATAAATACAGCGAATGGAAAAGGAATAAATTAAAATTAATATACCGTAAATAGCTTGAAAGAATAGCATATCGACAAAGAAGTAAGAGATTAGGAGTTAATAGGGAGAAGAAAGTTCTTTATATTTCTGTCTCGTCTCCTTTCTTTCTCTCTCTCTCTCTCTCTCTCTCTCTCTCACACACACACACACACTCTCTCTCTCTTTCTCTCTCTCACTCTCATCCTTTCTCATTGTCTGTTGATCTTACTCTTCTCTCGGGTTAGTATATTTAGTATAATAATATATTTAGTTTTGTAATAATATATATCTTCAATTTTCGAAATTTACCAATTACTTACTTTTTTAAACTCATGATGTCCTTTTTGGTTTGTTTAAAAGCTATGAAGTAGCCAGGCCACGTTGAATTGAATATCTCTTTCAGGGCAGCGATGGAATTAGTATTTGTTTATTTATTTTTCTTAAAAAACTATGGATTCCTTCATAGTATACGATTTCATGACTCGTGCAATGCACGGTACTCGCACTTCTTGAATATCTCAACTAATGAATCTCTCTTGTTTTACAAATACTTTAAAATTGTAACGAACATGCTATGCTTTTTCTATTACTGTAAACTTTCATTTAAAACATATCTCTTTTATGAATATATATATATATACATATATATATACATGCATATATGTATACATATATATATGTATATGTATATATACATGCATATATATATACATACATATATATACATATATATACATACATATATATACATATATATGATGATTGCAACGTCTTGTCAGACGAGTGCCACTCCCTCAGACATTTAAAATCCATGAGCCCAAATGTCTGAGGGAGTATCTATACAAATATGATGTTACAGAGTCTTAGCTTTGTACGACAGCTAAGTCTCTCTCTCGGTTCAAAATGTTGAGATCTAGCAACAAGCAAGAGCAAGATAGCCAGCAACAAATTAAACTGCAGACCAGCTTAATACGGGTAATGGTCTTCCGCTTTATGGTTTTTTGAATCAGAGATTTGCTTCTCCTAGAAAGGTTGCCTTCACCACGGCTTACGGGAGCCCTCTCCACCCCAATACACATATACAAACACACACATATACACGGTGCTAGTTGGCCGTTGACCCAGAAAAAGAGTTCATTCGCCCTTTGGAAGGTCTTGTTTTTAATCCTTCAGGGAGACTAGCCGCCCTCCTCACCAAACAAGTCTGGTGGTGGAACAAGTTTAGTCGCCGGTAACCCGACCATGAGGCAGGTAGTACTGGGTTACATGGTACCAGTAGCACATGACATGACCTGACATACATATATATACACATATATATATATATAAATATATATATACATATATATATACACATATATATACATATACATATATATATATATATATACATATATATATATATATATATATATATATATTATGAATATATATATATATATATATATATATATATCTTTTATGAATATATGCCTATTTAACGCCTTGGTCCGTTTTGTCTGTCGTATAACATCTTTCCCATTTTTTCACATTTAATAAAGAACCCTTTTCTACTGAAAATATTTCTGTGGAATTGGCAACTCCCAAAATATCTTCAATCAAAACATCTAAAATAACTTCCCTAAATTTTATAGGAAAGATGTGTCTAGTTTTTTATGATATCACGCACGTGAGTAGCGGTGATTTTCCGATAATTTAGTGTGACTTCTTTCCGATGGAGGGAGGAGTTTGTGAGGACTAAAATAGAGGTGGAGGCGAAGCGCCGTGGAAACCGACTTCCATATTGTCGAAAATGTAAGGAATAATTACTTCTTTATTATTCACCAAACTATTATAAAATTTCCAGGAAACCGCAAGTTCTTGATTTCTACGACTCAGTGAGTTTTCTTTTGTATGCTTATGTTGCTCTTAAATTGATTTCTTGCATCTATAAATTTTTGTCTTATTTGTAGCTATACAGAGAGATGGGAACCATTGGAGAGATTAAGGTTTGATTTAGTACTTCTGTGTGTAAACATCTGCTCCATTGGCTTCTTGGAGCTAGTAGCCTTAACTGCACACTGTTCAGCAGGAAGAGAAAAGATATTACTCCAAGAGCATCTCTGGTGGCCGATCAGTCTTTATAAAATATCATCACTTTGAGTAACGCCTCCTCAGCTTTTGATTGAGAATGAAAGGTGAAGTCTATCAATAGAGCAAGGGTTAATCACACCAAGAGGGGTAATTACAAGCTTAGGTATTAAGCCCGGTAATTATCCCCTCCACACTGGGTAGATAAAAATAATAAGTATCTATTTAGAATAAGTTTTTCCATCTTCCAAAAAAGCTAAATAAAATAAAACCAAAGATATCCCCTTTCATACGACAAAGGAAATAGTTAGATTTAAAGCACGGAAAATAATTGAATTTGTTTGATAATTTGACTTTTACATCTTTAGTAAACACACACATATTAATATTTATATGTACAGATTCAGTTGAAAAGGCTAAGTGTCATTATTTAGCTTGAAAATTGCTCACCGCCACGACAATACCAGAATTTTACTTTGTTTCAGCAATAAATCGTATGGAATGTTAAACGATTTGTCAATGCATGGAGAATAAGTTTAAGTACATCGACAACCACTTTTGTACCCCTTTATTTATAAAGGTAAGTGTGTGCATATGGTTATTGTGAGGAAAATAGAAACGAACATACAAACGGTCTACTTGTAAAGCGCCCACATATCTGCCTGTCATGCGCGTTGGACAGAAAAAAGAAAAACCAAGATAACGTCTGCGATATTTAACAGAAACGGTCTCATGTGATCCCGCGAGATTCACGTCTGTGAATGCAATATAAAGCAGGTCGCTCGGAGGAGTGGAAAAGGTTTTTTTTTTCGCCGTACAGACGATTACTCAGTGCATTGGAACGAGTGAAGGAGGTTGCAGTTCTACAAGCTATTTTAGGCGTGACGTCAGGATTTGATCCTAAGCTGATTCCACTGTTTGATGGCAGAAGCACTGAGTGGAAAAGGCAGAATTGATATGCCAGCTCAGTGGTGTGAAGCATCTAGAATGTGTGGTCTCAATGCGCCTCGCTGGGGGCGCATATACTGTATACCAGCAGCTAACGGACGAAAGGAATGCAAATTTCACCTGCATCAAAAACGCCCCCTACACGGCGTTTGCACTAGATCCGGACGTTGCATGGAAGGAGTTTATGTCACGCAAGTTACATTCCAGGAAGACGGTTGATGTTTATCTTGCAGAACTGAAGAAGCTTGCGGTCCTGTTCGGAGCAATGCCAGATAAAGGCCTGATGTGTGCATTTATTGCAGGATTTCCCGCTGGTGTGGAGGATCTGCTCCGAGCCTCATCCGAAGTAGTCGGGATGAATATCTCGTAAATATTAGCGCGGGCGCGTGTTATACTTAAAAAGAGCCCAGAAACTGTAGACCGTGCAGAAGCCGTGCAACCATCACAGTATGGATCTCTGAACCTGGACACACTTACAAACTGCTACAAGTGTGGTGGGCCCAACCATTTGGCCCGTGATTGTCTCATCGCGCTCATTGACTCGAAGGCCTAGCGGGCTTCAGTGCTACAAGTGTAAAAACTGAGGACACCTGGCCCGTGTCTGTCCGGAAACAAGCAAGGGGAAGAAACTACAGCGCCAGTCTTCTCCCCAGATCGTCACTGAACAAGGCGCTGCCCGCAGTGAATGTGCGTGTTAACAGACGTGAATGCCTCGCCTTTGTAGACACAGGTTGCGACACTTGATACAGGGAGAGAATTCCGGTGCTAACCGTGGGTGAAGGGTCGCTGGCCACTTGAGAGGTGAGCATCATCATCACAAGCATCGGCGACGGGCCTGTAGTAGCCGTACAAGTCCTGGTTTCGGATGGGAAGCTGCTTGGGTACGACCTACATCTAGGAATGGATTTGATTACACAGCTGGGTGGAATCACTGTGGACTGCACCGGCAAGATAGAGTTCTCCCGACGTGAGAAACGTTTGCGCCGCGGTTACCCTGGACGAGCCTTACTTCCATGCGGAGTACAATAGGGAAACCAACGCGTGGACGGCATCTTGGAAGTGGACTGGCGATCAACCACCAATATACTTACGGAACCGACTATCAAAGTACCCCCATGAGGTTAAGGGGGGGGGCACTATGAAGAAGAACTGCAGATTTGGATCAACAATGGTTGGTTGCTACCATACCCCGAGGATGAGTTCGGGCCCCCCGAGGACTGATTCCCCTGATGGCTGTCTTACAAGATAGCAAACAGAAGGTCCGACCCGTCATGGACTACCGTGGGTTTAATGAATATGTCGACCCGTACACGGCAGGAGCGGATGTTTGTGCGCTAAAATTAAGGGATTGGCGGCAGCAAGGGTCGGACGTGGCAAATCTTGACCTGCCCAGGGCCTACCTGCAGATAAGCATTGAAAAAGCGCTGTGGCCATTTCAGACTGTGGAAATTAAAGGAACTCGCTATTGTCTGACCAGGCTAGGGTTCGGTCTCAACGTGGCACCAGGGATTATGACGGCAATTATGCACGCGATCTGGCAACAGGATGAGGCTGTGTGTCAGGCGAAATCGTCTTACATCGACGATATCTTTGTAAATTAGAGCCTCATGTCTGCCCAGTTGGTCAAAGAGCACTTCGAGAACTTCAGACTGACATGCAAGAAACCCGAGCGTCTGCGAGACGGGGAAAAAGTATTTTGCTTACGCGTGAGCGGTAGCAAGGAGGGGCTCTACTGGAGGAGAAGTGGTGACGTTCTGGAAGTTCTATCCAACATCACTCGTCGGAGCGTTTTTTTTCTGTTTTTGGAAAGCTGGTGGGCCACTTCCCTGTGCGTGGTTGGCTCAGGGTGGAAGTGACGGCCATGAAACGTCGTGCTACATCCGTATGATTAGGTTGGGACGATAAAGTACATTATGCACGCTCCTGGGCATGCTGACAAAAACTGTGGTCAGGGTGACTCGTGACGACCTTGTGCGAGGAAACTGGTGTGTTAACGGGAACAGGTTCACGGTATGTGTGAACGCTTGTTCACTAGCCCTTGGAGTTGCTCTTGCGGTTGATGATGGCATTATCGAAGATGCCTGTTGGCTTCATCCAGAGAATGATTCGAGGCACATAAACCTGGCCGAACTTGATGCCACACTGAAAGGAGTTACCCTGGCGCTGCAGTGGCAAGCCAGGGTAACGCCTAAAGAGGTGCTGACGGACAATGACACAGCCTTCTGCAGCCGACAGGTCAGGGAGTTCCTGAAGGAGTGGGGAGTTCGGCTGAGACTGCGGTGTGCTTAGGTGCCATCTGGCAATATTATTGCTGAGAGGAGCCATCACAGCATCAAAAGAATTGAATCCAGTAAGCAGTGCACCGTCTCAGAAGCCATATATTGGTACAACATCACGTACAATATTGGTACAACACCACGCCGAAAGATGGCGTCTCTCCAGGATCAGTGCCTGCCAACGCAATTTACCAATACCAAGTCCGAGAAAAGGGAATCTACCCCAACAGAGAAGTCGCCAACGAGGAAGTACAGGGCTCGTATGCACCAGGGGATCCTGTCAGGGTGAAGCCGCCAGAAAGCCGGTGCACTGATAGATATACACGGGGCCTAGTGACCTATGTGGTCAGTCAGCAGTCAGCCATGGTTGACGGTGTGCCGCGACGCAGGTGCAACCACCACTTGACGACGGGAGCGACTCTGAATCTGAGACCAGTGGGCCATCGCTCTGGTTTGCACGATCTACATTCTCATCAAGCAGCGAATCCGATATTAGTAGCCTCTCAGGGGGACAGTGTTCTTCTACCCTCAGACTGTGGATGAGAGCGTAAATGAACAAGAGGCCTACACAGTCCCCCCTTCGAAGAAGCACCCGCCGGAAGAGAGCGCCACCTCCCTGCCATCTCTGTGGTCATGAAATCAGAGGGGGGATAGAAACGAACATACAAACGGCTTACCTGTAAAGCGTCCACATATCTGCCTGTCATGCGCGTTGGACAGGAAAAAGAAAAGCCAAGATGGCGTCTGCGATATTTAACAGAAACGGTCTCGTGTGATCTCGCGAGATTCACGTGAGTGAATGTAATATAAAGCAGGGCACTTGGAGTGAAGGAGGTTGCAGTTCTACAGTTATACATTTGTATATACAGAATTTACTCGTAAACTTATGAACTGGTCATTATGAATTTTAGAACAAAGTTTCGAAACATAAGCGGTCTCGATATGTATATTTTTTGTTTCATTTATGTTTCTGTAAATGTGATGAAAAGGGATAGAATGTGAACCGTGAAAATTCATATATATATATAAACGATCATGTGTTTACGTGCCTATTGAATGTATATAACGTTCATGTATTTATGAATGTGCTATGATCGTCTAATATTCTCGTGTTTGTAGGTGTCGATATATTCACAGATATATTCCAACAACAGACATATAACATTTACAGCAAAAAAGGATGGCTGAGAGTTTTGTGGGGACTAAACATCAGAACAATCAGCAAAACATACCTACAAAACATACCATATTTTGGACAGAAAGCTGCAAAGAAGATTAATTCTAATGAATCTACAAATCTCTGTTTGTCTTTTCAACAACTTTAATGCAAATGTTTCCCCACTGGAAAGCTTCGCGCTGGTTCTCCGTTCCTTACATTTCATAGGCGTTAGACCCCTCGCTTCCCCTGGGGGCTCCAAGCCACTACAACGTGTAGGGCCGACTGTCAGTTTGTCTTCTTTAAGTTCAAACCAATCATTGACTAAATCTTAAGTATATAAACATATCCCGTAATAATAAACACGTATCACTCATAACCATTGCGTGGTATCTGACACGTATACTAGTTTATCTAGCTAACATTCCTTTTCGTTTCTAACATAAATATTTTAATTCTAAAATACCTTTCGCCTTGATACATCCTATCCAACATTTTATTTTACAATATAATTTACGATCATAATCATCATTCAATTCTAATCAACTACATAACAATATATAATATCCGTTAAAAGAAAAGAAATAAAATAACGTTTGAAAATTGAGAGTTGCTAAAAAAGACAGAAAAAAAAACGTATCAATCCGAAGAGGAAAAAAAGGAGGAAACACGTCTTATAATAGAAATAAATTGATAGACTTCTTTCTGAATTAATTTTAGCGAGCTAGTGCTAATAATGTAGTACTTTCCAACACAACAAACGCCCTCGTGTTTGTACCTTGTATAGGCATGCGCGACAACAAAACTTGGTTTTTTATAAGCGGAAGTCTCGAGGTTGTCAGGAATCTACAGGCGCATGCGCAAGAGAAGGGATTGAGATAGTGGTATAAAGGCAGGTCGAGTGAGAAGGTTGGGGTTGTTGTTGTCATTGGACGTTACAGTGACGCATGCGTTAGCAGGTGATTAAGAGGCGGTTTATTTTTGTGTGTCAAGTCAGGCACCTCGGTGAAGATCATATAAATCGTTCACCTCGGTGAAGGTGAAGGTCATAAGCTATTTCGGCTATTTCATTTTGTCTCTTTTCCTGGACAACTATGGCTGGGGCAAAGTTTGATTTAAAACTGATACCCGAATTCGACGGATCCACTTCTGTTGTCGACTAGGTCGAAAGGGTTGAGCTGACCTGCAACCTCTGTGAAGTAAGAGGGGTACATACCGTGATTCCCCCAAGATTGGCTGGAGGCGCCCTAAGTGTATATCAGCAACTGAGTGCTGTGGAGAAGGCTGATATTACCTGTATAAAAAATGCTTTATACAAGGCATTTGCAATGGATCCCTGTACGGCCTACGAAACATTTGCCACTAGGAAGCTCATGCCAGGAGAAACCGTGGACGTCTTCTTCGCGGAGCTGAAGAAACTTGCAGTTCTATTTGGCAATGGAGTTTCAGAGCAAACACTGGCGTATGCGTTTGTGGCCGGCCTTCCCACCTATGTTAAGCAACTGTTGAGGGCTTCCACCAGCATATCTGTAACGCCCATGGAACATTTGTTAGAACGCGCTCGAGCCATTATCAGAGATGAGGAGGACCTGAGGGAACCGGTTGTAATGATGGCGCAGGCAGCCAAGACTAATGCTGAAAAGAGTCCCAGTTTGAGACCCACGACCAATGGGAGATGTTTCTGCTGTGGCCAGCGAGGCCATATCGCAAGAAATTGTACTAACAAGGGGCGGGGGCGCCCGCGCTGTTTCCAATGTGGTAGCTATGGACATTTATCCCAAAATTGTGCGGGAAATGCATCAGGGGGCAGGACGTCAGCGCCGCCCTGTTCCCCCGGACAAGATGTAATTGAGGCGAAACCGACAATAAATGTGTACGTGGACCAAGTGCTTTGTTCAGCTCTTCTCGACTTCGGGTGCTCACACACCATCATGAGTGCCAAGTTGTGTCGAAACTGGACAAAGCAGAACATCAAAGTAACCACAATAGGTGGCAATACGCAAGCTTGCTGTGGAGCCGGAACTGTCAAAGTCCACACAGACTCTGGTGTGGCCGCAAACATTAATGTGCTGGTGATGCGAGGGGATTTGCTGGGATTCAATGTACTATTGGGATATGATGCTATTAAGGCACTGGGGGGAGTGGTTATCGGAAGAGATGGGACTGTGCGATTTTTGGAAACCCCACTGTGTGCTGCAGTTCACATTGATCGGCCTGATTTTAAGGTGGACTACGACCCTCACCAAAAAGCATGGACTGCATCGTGGAAGTGGACAGAAGGAAGGGCGCCAACCGAACTCAAGAATAGCATTGCAGAGTGCTCGATACCCGACGAGGCCCGTAATGATTACGAGAAGGAACTTGAGGCATGGATCCAGGATGGATGGCTGATCCCCTACCCCAACAAGCTGGGACCACCCAAGGGTCTGATTCCCTTAATGGCTGTAGTCCAGCATAACAAATCAAAAGTTCGTCCGGTGCTGGACTATCGTGAACTCAATAGATACATTGAGACGTACACTGCCGATGCTGACGTGTGCGCCAGCAAGCTGAGAGAATGGCGCCAGAAGGGCTCCAATGTGTCTATAGTAGACTTGCGGAAGGCTTATTTGCAGGTGCGAGTGGATGAGACACTGTGGCCGTTCCAGACAGTGTGGTTCCGGGGTCAGAGATACTGCCTTACTCGGCTTGGCTTTGGCTGAATGTGGCACCGCAAATCATGAAGACCATCGTAAATGCAGTGTAGTCCCAGGAAAAGACTACTGAGGACGCAACATCGGCCTATATCGATGATGTGTATGTCAATGAAGACGTACAATCTGCGTCGCACGTCAGAGAAAAGTTAGCTCAATTCGGGTTGGAGTGCAAGGATCCCGAACGTCTGAGGGATGGAGCACGGGTATTAGGATTGGACGTTTGCGGGAAAGACGGTACCTTACGATGGAGGCGTGGCAGTGAGATTCCAACCGTCCCTGATGTTATTACGCGGCGGACTATTTTTTCCTTGTGTGGGAAACTTATTGGTCACTTACCAGCGTGTGGCTGGCTCCGAGCAACTGTGGGCCTCATCAAACGCAGGGCAAGTTTAGTAACTACAGGTTGGGATGATGTATCTGATGATGCTCTTCTAACTCTGATGACGACAGAAACCCTAGAGAGAGTTAACAAGGAGGATCCTGCCCGTGGAGAATGGTGTGTCGATGGGGACACTGTGAATGTGTGGGTTGACGCTAGTTCTTTGGCATTGGGAGTGTTATTGGAGCAACGTGGAAATGTAATTGAAGATGCATGCTAACTGCGACCCGTGAATGGTGCTCAACACATCAACCTGGCGGAACTGGATGCTGTTGTGAAGGGTTTAAATCTGGCACTACAATGGCAGTCGAAGAAGTTACACTTGTACACGGATTCTCTCTGCGTCTACCACTGGGTGTCCGACACTCTCTCGGGACGAACAAGAGTCCGTACTAAGGCAGCCAGTGAGATGTTAATCCGGCGGAGGCTAAACACCCTGAAGAGTCTGGTATCAGAATATGACCTGTCGGTGAGTGTAACGCTCGTGGCATCACACTGTAATCGTGCAGACCAACTAACCCGCGTGCCTCACAAATGTTATGAAGCTGTGAATTCATGTGCAGAGTGGACATCCAGGTATCAAAAGAACTTTGTATTTTGCGAGGCGTGTAGACCCGGCAGTGACAAGGGCGGATGTCAGGCAGATCATCAGGCAATGTGAGGCATGCCAGTCTATCGATCCTGCACCTGAGCAATGGCAGAAGGGGCGATTGGAAGTTGAGCATGTGTGGCAACGATTAGCGATGGATATTACCCATTACAGTGGTAAACCCTTTCTAACCCTTATCGACTGTGGACCCACTCGTTTTGCGGTGTGGTGGCAAATGACCAGGCAGGACTCAGCGAATGTTGTCCGCCAACTGTCATCTATCTTTTCTGAGCGAGGTGCGCCGGAAGAGATATTGACGGACAACGATGCTGCTTTTTGTAGCCACCAAGTTCAGCAGTTGTTGAATGAGTGGGGTGTCCGACTAAGACTGCGATGTGCCCATGTGCCATCAGGGAATGGCATTGCTGAGAGGAGCCATCGCAGCATCAAGAGAATTGCTGGAGTGGTCAGCCAACAGTCGGTCCTTGGTGATGGAATCCCACGCCATGTGCGCGATCTTCGCCCGGCTAGTGAAGTACATCCCACAACTACAGAGGGCGACGAATCATCAAATGATGAGCTGCTGATGTGTGAGGTCACCGAGCAAGAGAGTGGTAGTTTTAGTTCGTCTGATCAGGCAGGATCAGAACCAGAACCAGAACAGGAACCTCACACAGAACCAGAACCAGAACCAGAACCTGAATCCGAGAGTGTAAATACCACCCTTCGCAGAAGCCAACGAACTAAGAGGCCACCCCCGGAGTGCACTCTATGTGATCATCAGATCAGGGGGGAGTGTAGTACTTACCAACACAACAAACGCCCTCGTGTTTGTAACTTGTATAGGCATGCGCGACAACAAAACTTGGGTTTTTATAAGCGGAAGTCTCGAGGTTGTCAGGAATCTACAGGCGCATGCGCAAGAGAAGGGATTGAGATAGTGATATAAAGGCAGGTCGAGTGAGAAGGTTGGGGTTGTTGTTGTCATTGGACGTTACAGTGACGCATGTGTTAGCAGGTGATTAAGAGGCGGTTTATTTTTGTGTGTCAAGTCGCGCATCTCGGTGAAGGTCATATAAATCGTTCACCTCGGTGAAGGTGAAGGTCATAAATAATACTTGTTATTTGCTTGGCTTTTTCCTTAGACGCTTGAAATAGGCCGGGTTTTACTCGTTAGAGAGACAGAAACATATCCATATACAAATAAATGGACATTATAAAGTTGACGATAGAACGCAAGATATTACCGAAAGTTTGTAGAGAACAAAGGACTTGCCGCAACTGTCGTTTTATTGTCTTTTTAAATTTCTTTCCTAAAATGTTTTATATGCAAGAGGTGTACAAAACTGTGTTAATTTATGTTCTTGCATTTTGTTCATGTTTTTAATAAACTTTTCTAAAACTCACTGAAGTAAGTAAACAATAAAAAATGAAACAAACTATTATTTTGTAATGGTAGATGATAGAAAAGGAGAATAAATGAAAGGAATTAAAATATGAAAATAAAAGAAAGAAAATACAATACGTATTGAATCAGATAACGATTCCTTACTTAATGAAAGTTCATGAAATTGTATGGCCTTCCATCTTTTTCTTTTCAAATTCTAATTCCAAGTGGATAAAAGGAATTCTTCTTGTTCAGCTTCAAATTGAATTGACTACTTGAATGTTTCTATTAATAATATTTCGAATTAAAATGTCTTCATATTAAAAATAGTCTCCGTTGCAGAACTGCTTTGAAAAGCATCGTTGTCGGCAGCGGCCATAAATCTTTACGATTTTGATACTAAAATATTTTATCGTATCTAATGTTGATTGCCATTTTCCTAAGCAATCATCGACCGACGAGTTGAAGGAAAAAAGGCGGGAGACACAGTGTAACCATCGAACTATCAACAATGAGTCAGACAATTATTTTCTACCCTCAACAGAACAGTTGGCTTCCATTTTTATTTAGTCCATACCGAATTATCACATCGACACAAAGCGATGTAATCTCACAAACAGTTAATTTTATTCATACCAGAATGAACAGAGTGTCACGATACGCATAAATGTTTTCAAGATTATTTTTATTAGAATTCATATATTTTTACGTCCACTTACGACGGTTATCTACTTTGGAATTTCTTTTGTTCCTGTTTACTTTGAAACCCAGAGGAACGGAGGTCTTAATGTGCGGGAAACCGAGCTTCCACAAAAGAAATACTCTGGCTTGGAACAATGCCAAATCTTAATATTGTATTGCGGGGATTTATGACGAAGACGCGACATATAAGGGGGTACACGGCGACAACGGTTGTGATGTGACCATCTCAGGGAGCGATTGGGTTCCCCACGTAGGGAGGTCAAGACTCTTGAAATGCTGGAGAAGCTGGGTAGATATGATTTCTTTTATTCTTTAATTATCGTTTGTGTGCCCGGGCGGCGGCAAAAGTCCTTGCTGACAGAAAGATTGGCTTTGTAAATTTCATTGTTTTATAAAAAGCGACAACTCAGTGTTACTTTAAGAAAAGGTAACGAAAACATCATTTTGTTTTCGATACTAACGAATGATGATTGAAGTTTAGAGGAGAAATGTTTAGCCTTTGAGTACAATTACCCCGACCGAGGTTACGGGCTTGACCTTTCGGAGCATGAGAGCGCTTGCAGAATCGCAGGTGCACCTGGGAAAGAGAGAACCTCTCCTAGGGGTGACGTAACTAGATGCGATTGGTTCACTTCGAAAAAGCCAGAATTGAGCTGAGTTTGGGAGCAGAGTCAAGCACAGTGGAAGAGTCGCCACACCCCTCTCTTCCCGCATTATTTCACCGCGTTACCGAGAGAAATTAACCTAGTTTAAACTAAGTGGAGTCTGTCAAAATCAACATTGAACTACCACAAATTGTACATAACTATATATCTGTATATTATATCTTGAATTTAATCAGTAGAATGGATAACTGAGTTGTTTCTTTCCTTTGTGTGCATGAAATTGCTTTCCTTCTAGCCGACAGATCGACGAAACGGCGACATATCAACTCGATCGTAAAAGTAAGACCAATCAAATCGATGTACGGATCCTGCCACGCTAAGATATCTTGATGACCTACGAAGGACTGGTCACATGGTGATGCGAAAATTACTTGTTCATATTATTTATAGGTGAAGAGATGTGTAATGGACAGTTCTTTTAAACACAGAGGGAAGATACATTATTCTAATGCGGTAATAGACAACACTTTAAAAGGGTTTACTATTATTGTTTTTTACAAGACTAAGACAAAATCACATTACCTTGCGGTTGTAATGAGGACAAAGACAAAGACTCACAAACAACATGAAAACATTTATTCCAGCTGGTGATGAAGATAGTCAGGTGTTCGATACAGTATTAGGTTCCTACATTTTGTTCTCTCTCTGCTTCGCATCCGAAAGGGCTTAGGGTAACACTCCTTCTCTGGCTGTTCAGAACTCAACTCTGAACTTTTCTCACTGTAACTAAATTCGAACCCTAACTTTATTGAATATATTAAATCTACTTTTTTGTGACGTCAGCACGTGCTCAAACACGTTAATATTTTTTCACGTGGATTTTACATATTATATACGTCTCCAACACGCTTTTAGCAACACGAGGACATTCCTTAATTTACATTGTCTGATTCTACCTCTTTGGCCTAACTATTTGTATAGTTATTATAAATATAATGGAAAATTCTCCACCTTCCTAGAATTGCATCCAAATAGCAAAATGCATTTTTTTTAACTTTTCATCGATTCTACCATTCTCGTTTAATAAATATTATTTTCAATCCTATTAATTTCGTGTCACTAATTATCGGAAACTGTCCCCTTCCATAAATAACATTAATAATCGTTACCGTTGTCCGTTGATTGACACCATATTTTGCAATGTTTTTTGTATCTAACGCGGGTATGATCCCTGGAACTTGGGAGATTCTATTTATAAACAAAAGAAAGAATAATTGTGCTGAGCAAGACTGCATCGATTTTGTTTGTATTAATACGTTTAACATATAAAAACTTTTACAAAAATAAAAATAAAATTAAGTAAAATAATAATTGAAAGAAATGAAAAGAATCATTTTTGAAAATATTTATTGTATTTTTTTACAATTACGTTTTACGTGCTAATTTTAAACGCTGATTTTTTTTATTTTATTTTGTGCACCATATTTTCTATCTAATATACGGAATATTAGCCAAGCCTTTCCTATTTTTCCTTTTGCTTTGTTTTAATGTTAATTAACAAAAAATACATACTTTTTACGGATATATATATATATATATATATATATATATATATATATATCACAGAAACGCTAATGAAAAGGCATTTACTACTCAAGGGAAAGCAAATTCTTAAATCAAACATAAATATAGTTATTTATATTTTACTCTCAACCAAATGAAAAACGCTCAATGCATTCACTGAGGGATGTAAAAGAGCAGCCAACTTTGGGGTATTCTGCCGAATAATAACAACTTTTTGTAAAATTCTACTTTAGAACTCTGTTCGTGTTATATATATATATATTTAAACATTTATATATATATATATATATATATATATATATATATATATATATATATATATATATAAATGTTTAAAGGTACAGAATTTAAATAAAGTTTTAAATATAATGGGCGGAAGTCTCTCGAGAATTCTTAAAACGGAGAAAAGAGTCACAGTTCCCCAAAGAGTAACAATGTCTTAGATGTTTCTTTCTGCCGGCACAAAGAAGGTTTCCGCACCGCAATAGAGACAGACCCCAAAATTTTTAAATGGTTTCTGGATTCCGCTCTATGTAACACCTCAAACAATTCAATTTTATATCTATCGGCACAGCACAGGTTGTTAACCAAATGCTGGCCAATAGCAGAGTCCAAAGCTGCAGAAGGATGGAGACTACCAGACCCCCATCCTCCCTTGTCTGATCTTCGATGGAACATGCTGGTTTATACGAGTCAAAAGATGCAAGGATATTCGCCCAACATAACCAGCATCGCACTGGCATTTAAATTGTTTCTTATTGTTTCTCTTTGGGGAACTGTGAATCTTTTCTCCCGTTTTTTTTTCTTCCCCTCGTTGTGCCATTATTTTAATCGTTTTTTTTTAAACGTTAATAATCTTTATTTTAGTGTCCCCGTAATGTTTGCCACATTGAATAGTCCCCCATCAGAACTCTTTACTTTCGACATAGTATTAGTTTTACGCTATCGATATTCTCCTGATGAGATGATAGCTGAAAGAGCTCTCGAGAAACTTCCGCCCATTATATTTAAAATATATATGTGTGTGTGTGTGTGTGTGTGTGTGTGTGTGTGTGTGTGTGTGTGTGTGTGTGTGTGTGTGTGTAAGTACGAAGTACGGGAATGTATAATAAATATTAAAAATCGCTTTATTGTTACATCCTCAACTTTTCTAAGTAAAAATAAAATTAATTTCTTTTATTTCTCTTTTTTACACACATATTTTTTCTTTGACATTTGAACAAAATTTTATAAAATGGCTTCCTGTTTTACTTGCTCAAATCTTCAGATCTAAATGAGCTAAATTATTTTCCTGATTTTATTTTACAAAATATTTAAATATATATATATATATATATATATATATATATATATATATATATATTTGAACAGAATTGAACACGACTGAAAGGAGTGTACCATTATATCAAAAATAGGGGTGTTGCAATATTTTATACCCAAATGGGGGTTAGATCCCTGAAAGTTGGGAGATTATATTTATAAACGCTGGCGATCGTAACTAACAAATCACATTAAGCCACGTTTTCCTAGCAACCAATCAGAAACCAGAATAGCTATATAAAAATATTAAATATTTGAGTATTCCAGGCCATAATTTTTTGGTGTCAACATAGGAAGGATCTTTGATCTTTTCCTGCAAAACGATAAAGTCCAGAACTGACACAGGAAAGTTAATCACTGAGAATTCTACATTTCCACGACATTTACAGAGAAGCTACCCGCTGAAAACTCTTCTGAAATTAAACGTGGCTTCCAATTCAAGACCATAAAATATTCTTTGCACATTCGATACGTACTATTAAAAAACTTTGATGCTGAAATAAACTAATTTAAGAAAACTTTTTATGCTTCTTCTTTTTCTAGGTTTCTAAATTGTATTGTCCATTTTCAACCATGAAATTAACTTTCTATTTCACTAACCACTCAGTCATTTGAACTTCATTTAATTCCCGCCACAGTTGTAAGCAAGGGAGCGAGAGGGAGTAAAAAAGAGAGTTTATGAAATAGTTGGTGTAAGAGGGTTTGCAACCCTTTCATACTTGCAGCCATAGTTTGCTCTGAAAATTCCTTGTAAATATCAAAAGTTTTCATGAACTTTTGTAATTACATATTAATTTTTTCAATTCTTATTAGAAACGTGTTTTTATTTAACGCATATAAACGTCAGCAAGAACTTCCAACTCAAAACCGTAACTGTTTATCTACAAAGAAATATTATAAATATTACCGAAAAAGAAATAAGGGAATACAATAATATTCAGTAGATGTGCAGCGGGTTATTTTTTTTATTTTTTGTTATTTTATTCATTGTCGTAATGATAGTTTTGTATATGTTGAAATATAATTTGTTTTGATCTGATTTTTCAAAAAATTATTTTTTTTCAAAGACAAATTGTTTATTTTCCCTTTTAATGTTTTATTGTAAAATTAACTTCCTATTATAAAATAGAACAATACGTATATGACTGTTGGTGCGTCTACCCCGGTTTCAATCAACAGAAGTAAAAACATTTTTTTAAAAATATGTTTCATATCGACGACAACAGTCATATCGGGTTGTTATTATTTCTTTCACCAGGAAGAAAGAAAAAGGTCTATCAAGGGGATGGGGTGGATACAAACATATTACACATTGAGTTACCAGACGGGCAGACACCTATATACTTATAAGCGTATCAGTAACTAAGTCGAACGTACATACATACAAAAGCAAACGTGTGCATATATATACACATACACACACACACACACATATATATATATATATATATATATATATATATATATATATATGCACACATGTAAAAATGAGAATAACGCACTAATATTTTTTGTTCACCACCACCCCCTTGAGCCGACCCCTTTCTTTCTTAATGTTCCCTCTATGGTGAGCAAAACTTTTTTTACACTTTCCCTACCTTATTTATAAATGATTTCAAATGTGTTCACCCCGCTCCTATTTCTTATGACAATGTAATCACGCTAACTTTTGCCCTTCTTCTGTTTCTCGGTTCCTTTCTTTTTCTTTTTCCTTTTTCTTCTTTTTGTTTGTCTCTCTATTTTTTATCTTCCTTTTCTTTTGCTTTTCCTTTTTATTCCTCCTTTTATCCTGTAAAGTCTTGATGCTCTCTTCCCCATATCGCTTCCTATATTTAGAGTCTATAATGTCACTTAACCTATTACCCTCTCTTTTTAATTTTTAATCTAACATTTTATTTTTATAAAAAAATACATTTTTTCTTCTCTATTTCAGAACCAGTCGTCTTTAGTGGCACATAAGCCATATCACCTTGCCTGATGAGGACTTCTGTTTTTTGCCAACCAATTGTCTGAGACATTAGCATGTTTAGTGTAGCGACTATGTAATATTTGTCTACATAATTTAAATAGTATATTTGCTCTTTTTATTAAGCACTCTTAATAACCTAGTTTTAAATCTTGAACACCTTTAACTTTAATATATATATAATATATATATATGTGTGTATATATATATATATATATATATATATATATATATATATATATATATATATATATATATATATATATAGGAACAATCATGCCCGTCTACTAAATGACATCATATCAAAAGAAACACTGGGACAGGCATTAATCCAAAAAGGCCACGTTACCGGCATGTATTTCATGCATGTTTTTCCTATAATAATCATTCAGTTTTATTACAATTCATAAATTACTACAATGTCTCCGCTCTGATTCACCGTTTCAATTGCGACATCCTTAGAGGTAATAGCAGTGTAACTTACCCATTAATTATGATCTACTTTGACTACTCCAACTATCACTGGAGCAACTATTTCATAGTCTACGCTATCGTGATATACCGTAATTATTTCGTTTACCTGCTAGCAAAACTCGATTTCCGTAGATTGTCCTTGAAAAACGATTTCAGTAACAATTATTTTTCTACATTACTGTTCTCTATCATAAGTTTATAAGGTTTTCTCTTCGGATCGACTTTTCTTAAAATAAACCTAAATTAGAAACTTTTAGTAAAACTAGATTTTCGATAATTGCTTTCTAAAATATTTTTCACTAATAACTGATTTTCTACCTTATCACTTTTCGTAATGCACACATCCTAACAAATTTCCGTCAGTCTAGAAGGATTTATCTTCGGATTGGCATTAGATTTGATTTTAACAAACAAAATATTCTTCTTCGAGCTTTCTCTTATTTTTCGTTGACTTTTTATTCATGTTTCCTTATTTTCTTATTTTTTTATTATTCATCATCTCTAAAGATTTGTCTTCAGGATTCATTTTCTTTCGTAAAATTCACATAACGGACTTACCAGTGTCACTTTTAAATTGCTTTTGCATAACTGAATATTATTTATTAGAGATTTTGCTTATTTCGAATCGATTTTTTTCAGGTTTCGTAATTTATTTTTAGTTTCTTTCATTTTTTGCCATCGACCTACTCGCTTTCAAAATGCATACTTATGCAGAATCCGGATCGTATTACCATAATAACGAATAATCTTTTTAAACTATTTAGATTTTCAAATAGTATTTTCGTACACAAACATACCATATACAGTTACATTTAAATTGTCTATCATAGCTAACAAATAGGACGGTCGGTATCCTATATATATAGAAGGTACTCCTTGCTTTGCTCAGTCTTGAGATAAAGCACCATATTAGTCATCTCAATCATTGAGCGACGATCGCGGCAAATGAATAACAGTTTTGAAGGAACTGCCTAACTGTGCCCGCCAGTGACCGTCACTGACCGCTACTGACTGCGAGTAAGCCCCACTATCCGCAAGTAATCACATCTAAACAGCAGTTACCGCTTAAAAGCGGTAGTAATCGACTCGTAACAGGAGCACTCGACAGCGCTCAGCAGCATACCACAGAACTCAGCCTGTGTTATGAAGTGATAGTAGCCAGCTTACAAGAGATAGTGCCCGCCACTCGATGAGAGTGTCTGACAATAGAAGATACGTGATTTTTCGACCAGTTCTCGTCAATGCCTACCCCTTTCTAGAAGTGGCAGTAAAATCACTGTCAATCAGTTACAACCTAAAAACAACAGTAATCGATTCGAAACAGCAGCGCTCGATAGTACTCGACAACGGTGGTCAGATCGTTCTCCATCTCTCCCATGAGATCTCGGATGTTATCTCGTCTCTCTCGATATAGTTCTCCTTTTCTGTTTTATAATCTTTTTTTTCTCTCTGCCGACGACATCACTTCGCATGCATCCGCGCTATGTTACGTAGATATGCTGGAGAAGAGATGGAAGTATTTCTTGTTGTGGTAGCAAAGCGATTTTTTGCTGTAAATATTATAGTAGGAAGGACCAGAGATTAGAGCTTAGTTAAGAATATTTCTAGGAAATAATGAGAATAGAGAGTGACTGGCAAAATTGTTTTTGCGAGAAAGGAGTTGTAGTTGAGAAAATATCTCATCCTCCTATTGATCAGGAAATCAATTTTGAATTCCATGTAGGCAAAGAAGAGTTCCTATTAGGAAACCCTATTCCAACTGAAAACCTATCTGAAACTTATATACGCCGCGAGCGGCATTCGCCCTAGGGTTGAATCGCCTTATTCCGTAAGATTAAGTTCCATGGGAATATTAAGTTCACAAGCAGTGATCGGTCGCATCTATATTCGGTTAAATGACCTTACCAACAGATTAGATATTATGCAACTTTTTATAACTATTTCTCTGTCTGTCTGTCTGTCTGTCTGTCTGCATGTATGTATGTATGTATTATGCGTCTCCTCCCTCTTCTCTCTCTCTCACGCACACTAACTCGCTGTTTTCAGACATCCATTTCCGTTGAATAAACGTACGCCATACGAAAGGTTAACCTAAACAATTACAAATTCAAACGATAGTACAAAAAAAAATGTACTGAATCACCCTCGACTTGATTACCATTAAATTGAATCAATATATTTTTTGTGTCATAATCATCATTAAGCAAAAATACTTTGATTTTTTAATTCGTTGTTTTGTTGGACTTTTTTATGGCGTAACGTTTGATAGGTTTTGCTTAATTTGTTATAATTCCTCTGATTGTCTGGCTCGAAACGCAAAAACATTCTCAGAGTGAAATAAACAATCTTCATCAGAAAACAAACGTGTTTTTACTCGTGAAGGTAAATATGATTTTCGAAGCAAATTTCTTTGTTAAATTCTCAGTTTTTCTACTTTATCTTTCGGTTAGCATTATGAGAAAGAGTTATCGCGTTTTTTATCTATTTATCTTATAAAAGCGAACATACGTGTGACCGGCTCATTTCAATAATCACGCATAAAAATATAATTTCGGAGCAAAGAGAAGAATGCTTAATCTTAATAATAATTGATAATAATAAATGAAAACAAGAACGTATGTCAATTTCATTTTATAACCAAAGCATCTTAATAATTTGATAATAAACTGTAAAGGAAAGAATTCTTTCATTTTAAGGAATGTGACACTGTGGTGATGGGACAAATTTGGGGTTGGCTTATAGTACGGGAGTTATTAGTTTTTAGACACTTTTTGAACCCTGTCTAAAGGAGAAAGATGCACTATCCCAGCTGGGCAAGGATACTTCATGCATGGGCAAATTGTAGCCAGACGGGTTTATCAGGTGTGAATAATTTTCTAATACGGTAGAAAGAATCCACCTTCTTTGCAGCAGACTTAGCAATGGCTTCAATGTCGTTGCTTCGATTTATGTTGTATGTGAATGTTAAACTTAGGAGGGTCAAGTAAAATGTAAATATGCCAATAGAAACCTTGCATACATGAACATTCAAAAGTGAAATATTTTCGTTTAGTAATTATAATAAGTAATATACGATCATTTATTGCAAACTAGATGTACACGAACAACCATGCACGTGAATTGTTTTGCATTCTTGTTGGCTACGCCTTTTTTTTAAGTATAAATTTTTGATGTTTATAAAAGTATTAATGTTTTGTAATGATTGCTTATCTTGACTTAAAAGGTCACGCGTGAATAAAGGTTAATGAATATATTAGTTTTGACCAAAGAACAGTGCTTGAGAGAATTTAAAAGCATAGCCGAAACTGTTGAATCATTTAAAATTACGGCTCGACAATACTTTGATAGTAAATGAGGCTTGAACATTACGATGTTGTAATAAGCTGGAAAACACTCATAGTATTGTGTTTCACATGAGTGTAGTCATAGGAAAGATAGTTTGATCATGGAAGTCATATTTGAATTTGTCTATACAGGGTGTTTCAAAAGTCTTGGGAACATAACGATTTTTAATAACTCAAAAACTATTAGGAGTTGAAAAATGAAATTGGTACCGTTGGAAAGGTTAAAGTTTCAAGTTTTGTGGGGAATCTTCAAAGTTGCTCAATATGAGCAATATTCGTCACACAGCAGACATCTAGTCGATAGTCCATTTCCTGCCAAACATGTTCCAGCATCTTGACGTCAATGGTTCCCACAATTGCCGTTACTCGAGCCTTTAGTTCGTCAATATCTCTTGGAAGGGGCAGCACATAGACTTGTTGCTTGACAAAGCCCCAAAGGAAAAAGTCACACGGGGTAAGATCTGGAGACCTAGGAGGCCAGGGCATGAGAACGTCCTCACCTCGCCCAGATCTCCCAATCCATCTACCAGGCAGCCTTGTGTTAAGAAACTGCCTTACTCTAAGACTCCAGTGTGGTGGTGCAACATCTTGTTGAAAAATGAAGTCATCAGATTCTGCTTCTTCCAACTGAGCCATTAACCAGTCTTCCAGCATGTTGAAATAGGATTCACCAGTGATAGTTGCCTCTTCAAAGAAGAACGGTCCATAGACACCTTTCTTGGAAATTGCACAAAACACGTTCACTTTTGGTGAATCTCGCTCATGCTCAAGAAGTTCATGAGGATTCTCAGTACCCCATATGCGTGTGTTATGCTTGTTAACTTTGCCATTCAGATGGAAGGTCGCCTCATCGCTAAAAACAAGCCGGTCATCAAAGCCGTTATCTTCCAACTTCTCTTGCATTGCAATGCAAAAGTCACGGCGAAGTGGCTTATCAGTGTCCTTCAACTTTTGGACCAACTTGAGCTTGTAAGGTACCATTTGCAGTCGTTTCCTTAAGACACGCCAGGCAGTTGCTGGAGCAAGCTGAAGTTCCCTGCTGGCTCTTCTCACTGATTTACCGGGGATCCGCTGAAAGGCTGTCCGAACTTGCTCAACTGCATCTTCTGAAGTTAAAGGGCGACCTGTTCGCTTGCTTGGGCACAAACACCCATCTTTCACAAATTTAGCATGCCATCTGACAATGGATTTCCTTTCAGGGGCTTCTTTTTTAAATTTCCTGCAAAATGCACGCTGAACACATGTCCACGATTCAGTCTTTGCAAATTGGAGGACGCAAAATGCCTTGTCTTGTTTAGAGAACGCCATTACCGCACCTGGAAAGATAAGACGAAAATCATTAGTATGACCAAAGACTTGATTAAGCAAGCTTTAAAATGGCACCAGTTTCATTTTTCTACCTGGAATAGTTCATGAGATATACGCATTTGTAATGTTCCCAAGACTTTTGAAACACCCTGTACAGATGGGCAGTTGTGTCTAGACGAGATTTTGTTGTGAATATTTGACATGGTAGATTGAAACACAGTCAAGCATCTGCTATCGACTAACGATAGAGAAGAGAAAGTTTAGACTGTGAGAAAGGGGCAGTGAGGAATTGTAGTTGACATTCGATTTGTCTATTAATTTATCGATTATGGGCAAATTCACAAATGGATTTGAAAACTCATTCTTTTGGGGTTAAGAACAATTTAACCAAAGCTGGAGAGATTAACTAATGGGTCGCATTTTATGCAGTAATAATAGTGTAATGTGGCTGTTACACTTTAACCGTGTCGTTACATTTAAACCACTCGAACTCACACGTTGTCTGTCGCAGGAACAAACAACCAAGGAAGGGCATAAAAAGTATGACTCGGCATTTTTTTATGTGAATACAAAACATTTATTTCAGTAATTTCTGACAACGCACTTCCTTTTTCTTTTTTCGCATTGACATTATCACGCCTGTGTCCACTCGCTTCAACACGTGTCAAACACCTCTTCTCTCTCCGCTTTTCTGACCACGAGGTCTCCTTTTTTTATTGTCTCCCCTTTTTCTTCTCGTAACGTCAGCGCGTGCACACTTGCCAATTTGAATAAGTGCTTTAAATGCGGCAGTTGCTGCTTCTCTCGTTCGTCGACACTCCGTTATAATAAGTGCAACGCTTCAATTTACACAGATTTCATATTCATTGTTATAGAGTAAATTCTCTATTAATTATTATAGTGTACGTAATATATAGCAGTACCTCATCGATGTAGCCCGGTCGTAAAATACGCTTAAATATGATATTTAAATTCATGCGGATTCCGTATTTATTAATATAGAGAAATTTATCTATTGAGTATTATATTGTGCCCAATATATAGTAACGAGTACAAAAGTTACAAAAACTATAACTTGGATGCCATCAGCTAAAATAGACACCAAAACATATAACTCTCCAGCATTATTCGTTACCATTTAAGCGAAGTCAATACGCATATAAAAACTTAAAATCAATGCTGTTTAATGTGTAAATGTATATTAACGCATGCGCAGAAGTAAGCGGAAATTCTATAGCAAGCCCCACTCAAAAGAAGTAAGCGGAAATTCTATAGCAAGCCCCACTCTCCCCAATGGTTTACTTCGACTTGCGCAACTGCCATTGCTCAAAGGCAGCATGCATTCCGCAGGTTTAATCGACATAAGTCCAGTTCAAACAGACAGAAGTACATAGAAGCTAGAAGTAACGTTAAGAAAGAAATAGCAACAGCTAAGAGGGAATTTACGGAAACCACTAAAAAACGCATCGAAGCACAAAAACTAGGAACTCGTGACTTCTGGAAAATCTACAACAGTGTAGTAAATAATGGGCAATCAACAATTCCCCCACTAACCAACAATCACGAGGTTCTTTGCTCAGCAACCGAGAAGGCTAACATGCTTGCCAGTCGGTTTGCCTCAAACTCCACACTGGACCCTCTAAACCACCTCCTACCTCAATTTCCTATGCGGACAGACGCCACGCTAGACGATCTGATAATCACCCCTGCTCAGGTGCATGCTATCATAAAAAACCTTGACACTTCAAAAGCATGTGGATACGACCTCATCCCAGCTGTGCTATTAAAAAAGTGCTCAGCCGAAGTAGCTCCAGTTCTCTCCAAACTCTACAACAAATGCCTTTATGAATCTTGCTTTCCGGGCTGTTGGAAAACTGCTTCTGTGGTACCAGTATTCAAGAATTCTGGCGAAAGGACAGACCCATCAAATTATCGCCCTATTAGCCTCCTCCCACTTTTTGCCAAAATATTTGAGACCTTAATTAACCATGCTCTAGTCCAGCACCTTACAGATGCTAAACTTCTGACCGACCAACAATATGGATTTAGACAAGCCTGTTCCACGGCAGACATCCTCACTGTAATCTCTGAACGCATATACCATTCACTGGACAAAGCGGGAGAGGGCAGAGCGGTAGCTCTAGATATATCTAAGGCTTTTTGACAGGGTATGGCATGAGGGTCTCCTCAGGAAGATTAGATCTTACGGTATCACTGGTAGAATACTTAACATAGTTAAATCCTTCTTAGATAAGAGAAAAATCCAGGTTGTCCTCGACGGTCGTACATCTAAACAATATGATATAAATGCGGGAGTGCCCCAGGGATCTATCATTGGACCTCTGCTGTTCCTGATATTCATAAATGACCTCCCCGACAAAATTGCCTCTGAGATGGGTATATATGCTGATGACATCACACTCTATAGCAGGCACGACAGGAAAACAAATGAACATATATCTAAAGTAATTGCAGAAACACTAGAGGATGACCTCCAATCAGCAGTGGAATGGGGACAAAAATGGATGGCCACGTTCAATGCCGCCAAGACAAAACTGGTTTCATTCAATAATTACAAGAAACCTTCTCTACCACCTATAGCAATGGTCAACGACTTTTTATCTGAGAGTACGTCTCTCAAGCTCCTTGGCCTAACGTTCACAGGAAACATGAGTTGGAACAATTACATCGAGGGCATTGCCAGGGCCGCTGCGAGGAAGGTGGGCTCTCTCTACCGTGCTAGAAAACTTTTAACACCCGAAAGTATCCTTTACCTCTATAAGGCCACTATTCGCCCATGTATGGAGTATTGCTGTCATATTTGGGCTGGTGCATCGGCTACTAGTCTCTCGCTCCTTGACAGGGTTCAAAAGAGAGTCGCAAATCTGATAGGCCCTAAACTGGCATCTAAGCTTCAGCCTCTGTCCCATCGTCGAAACGTTGCATCCCTCTGCCTGTTCTACAAGTATTATAATGGTGAATGCTCTGAAGAACTGCAAGCACTTGTGCCCCCACGACGTGAACACCCTCGACAGACCCGACAAGCTGCAGAATCCCACCCCCACACTGTAGAGATCCCTAGATGTAAAAGATCTTTCTACTCCAATAGTTTCTTCCCCAGAACTGCTAGACTTTGGAATTCCATTCCAGGTCACTGCTTCCCCAACTGTACTGACATGCAGAAGTTCAAGTGTAACGTGAACCGACATCTTGCTGCCCAAATCCCAACATAGTGCCCCAGTAGATGTTTCCCTGATAGTAGCCCCCTACACCAAAGTGGCAATGTGCCTTGTTTGGGGTGAAAATGTAATAAAAAAAAGACATTTAGGTGACATACACCTAGTTCCATATTTTTCAATTTTGACCCTTAGCAGCTGTTTTAAAATTGCTAAAATTCTAATTAAATTTATTTTACATGTTTAAATCCCTTATATATCAAGTTTTAAGTCTGTAGATTCAGAATTGACAGAGTAGTTTGGAATGGGCACAGACGGATAATCAAACAGACAGAGAAACACAGTCACTTATATATATATATATATATATATATATATATATATATATATATATATATATATATATATATATATTATAGATAATATATTCTTATTGAGTTTAAACTAGAAGTCAATATAATTTTCCGCGAGTTTCAATAGCAATACTTATCAATATTAAAGTGTCATTGACGTGTGAAAACTATTTAGCAGGCAATTGTTTTGTTTTTTTTTCATTTGCCAAGTTTTATCGATTTATAAAACGAAAGTTTTTCGTGCCGAATACAGATATTTTATTTCTCTACTTATTTTGACATGTCGTCAATAATAGCAGATTTGTGGCGTTTTCATAAAATGCGTTTTTACCTATATAAATATCAGATATATAAAATGGCGCTGAAATATCACGATTTTCCCGTCGAACTGATTCATATATATCAGTAGTTATCTATATATCTATAAAAGTTAAAGTGTCTGTCTGTCTAAATTTCTCTACATAATAACTCTGACAATTTTCAGTCTACAGACTTGAAATTTAATATACAGGGTACTGAGATTTGGGAAAATATTTGTAATGTGTTTTCGGCCAGAAATTTGGCTTTTAAGGGGTCAAAGTTGAATGATTTGACCTTTGAGAACTCTACCAAACTCCTCCGCCAATTTTTTGGTATAAACACTTGAAATTTTAGAAATAGGTTCCTTGGACATGGATCTGACTTAATAACTTGATTTGAGCCCAAAACCATAAATGTTAAGGTGTCATAATAGGGGTCAAAGTAAAAAAAAATTTGATCTCTGCGGTCTCTACCAAATTACTCAGACAATTTCCGGTCTAAACATTTGAAATTTTATCTAAAGGGTATTCAGAGATAGGGCAAGCTTTTTAACCGGTTTGGGTCGAAAATTTGAGCTACACATATATAATTCTATGTATGTATGTTTGCATGATTGCCTAAAACTTTCGACAGAATCAGTGGATTTTTATAAGATCAGTATCGTTTTGAAACTCGACCCTTCAGACAACGAATACCGAAAAATTGGCTAAAAACATTAATTTTTTACCCCCAAGTGGGCACTTTTCTACAGGGGAGGGGTCGCTTTTTTCGCCGATATTTTCGAAAGTCATCCCCTCTTTTCGATTGTTTAGCCTTAATTTAAACCTACGTCCCTTCCGGTTTGCAGTGGTCGTAACAGCAAACACGTCACGTTTTTTTACGTTCTTTTCTTCCTTTGTAGTACAGGTTTTAGCCTGCCTTCCTACTACCACTTTTATTTATTTATTTATTTATTTATTTTGCTCAACACATACCTCCAAAAACCGGGCAACGCCGGGCAACGCCGGGCAACGCCGGGCAACCATGCTAGTTTTAAAATAAAGAAAAGCTTTTCTAAAATATTTTCTGTCATTTTGCTAATTCTAAAAACATTTTGCTTCGATTTGTATTGACTTTGTAAAAAATCTTTTGATCAAATCTAATAAATGATTTAATGACGAAATACGCAAAACATTTGTTGCGGAATTCCGCTTTAGTTATTGATATTTAGTCATGTTTAATACGCAAATACTACTGAAGGCATTCTATAAAAATGGTTCTTAAGATTGTTAACGAATAAAGTGGACGTAACGAAACAAAACAGGAAGTGAATACGCTTTTTGAAAAGCAGATTAAACGCCCGTAGATTTGCACATTGCCGGTCTGTGAGGAAAACAACGACCGATTCGTACTATAACTATTTACTAATTCAATATTTTAAATATTTTCCTAATGCAATTATAAAAGTAGTTATGTTATTAGCGTATAATGACGTAGTTTTAAATTATAAACATCAATAATAAAAATGTATACAACTCTTTATATACAGGATGTCCAAAAAGTAACTGAAGGGTTGCAAATCTTTTTCATTTTACCATTAATGATTATTTTTTCTCTATTCAAGATATTTTACAGATAATATTTTGGATATTAATTATGGATAAATATATAATTGAACAACGATAGTTGTGAAATCGTTTTACCAAAGTCAGGGGTAAATTGTTTTGACTCAAGGAACTTATCGACGAAATTTTCATGTAAGAGATAGCCCAAGTCACAACATAATACGATACATTGTCCGCCGATTTGAAGACCAAGGAACTGTACTTGATCTTCCGAGAAGTGTCAGACCTTGAAACGTCATCACAAATGAAAATAGGGAAATAGTGCGAAAGAGCGTGGAGATACTTCGTGAAATATCGATTCAACGACGTTCCACACAACTTGGGATATGTCGAAGCTCACTACACAATATTCTGCACGGTTTAAAACGTTTCTTATAAAGTGCAGCGTGTTCAACACTTGAAACATGAATATTTTTATACACGGGTTCAATATGCAGTTCAAATGCAAGAGCTTGTCCGAAATTACCCCAATTTTCTGCAAAAGTTTATTATGTCAGATGAAACCCATTATCATTTGAATGGATTCGTTAACAGACAAAATTACAGAGTTTGAGGCTCTAAAAGTCCAAGGGTCATTCATCAAAAGCAGTTACATCCAATAAAGTGTACAGTATGGTGTGCAGAAACGAAAGAGGACGATTGTTGGACCTTATTTTTTTTAAGATCATGACGAAAATGCTGTCACTGATATGAGTTGGAAAAAGATATTTGTACTGAGAACCAAACAGAACATACAGAGACCAACAGTCATAGTACTGAACGCAAAGATGGTGTACTATGAAGTACACACGCTACAATGACCATCACGATAGTCGGTATCTCTCGGTCCATTTAGACATTCGAATAGTTTACATATTGTGTATGGGTGAGTCCCTCGCAACAAATATATAAACAACGGATACAATTATGAGATTTATTTGCGTTACATACATTCATAAATTCTAGAAATATAAAATTCTAGAAATATAAATTCTAGAAATATAATTTACTATTTTTTTGTTGTTGTTGAATCATTGCAAATCAATATAAATAGATGATTGGCTCATAATAGCTAGAGCGGCCCAAAACATCAACGAATTTTAATCTCACTATAATTCATCTGGAGTTTATTTTAGAATCTGAAAATTATGACATCTGCGGAAATATTTTATTAAATTTACTTTCTTTTACTACATTTATTTTGGCTACATCATTTCGATCTATTCATTGGACATGTAATTTGGTTTCTTTTATATCTTGTCATTTTCGAAACCATGAAACCGATTAGTGATCACCAACCAAAAACGGAAAACGATCCTCTCCTCTTTTGGTGCATAATAATTTAAGGCAAACATGGATTTCAATTTGGAATTCATCCATAGAATCAACTGCGGTGAATCGTTTCTTATTTTTATTCGTGTTTCAATTTTTTCGATGCACATTTCTATGGCTTGTCAATTCCTCTGAAGATTTCGTTATAAATAACGATGTATTTACATCTAATAATTACTGAACGAGACGAAGAAGACAATGTCTGGCACAAATTCCTTTTTCATAGACAACATGTTCTTTGTATGAAGTCAGTTCTTTACCTTCGGGATCGACATATATTTTTTTACATTTTATATTCTTTCTGTCGCATAAAGCCTGTTTCGTTAACGGAATATCAAGATTAAAATTGAATTATTGCTAATATTCTGACCTGGAAATATTTTGAAATCTGATTTATTATTGAAAAATATTTTAAACTGTGGTTTACAAATATATTGCATTAATTTGCGTATAAAGGAATTAGCTGTGTTTAGAAGAAAAATTATGGAGGACAATGACTTAAGTACTTGATTATTTGACAGCGCACTTGTCGAAATTAAGTGTTGGTATGAAGTACATCAGTAGTGAAAAAGCACGCTGCTATTTTTTTTTTCTATAATCTATCAATTCTTTTAGAGATTTCGTTACAAGCAATTATGTGTTTACATCTAATAATAACTGAATGAAAAATACAGCGTATATAATGCATTTCTCCTTTACGCACAGATAATGAGTGGAGAGATTATTGATAGTACTTTCAGATAGAAGAGTGTTTTTCGTGAAAGTTCGGCAAAGGGGGGTCGTAGATTGGAGCTCAGACGACATATAGACATAGTAATATAACAATGTGAGCATAATCCTAATAAAACCTCTCAAAATACTAGAATAATTATACGTATACTTCTTAAAATAGAAGGGAATGAGAGTTTCTTAATAAATGTTAGTTGAAAGTATTAAAGTTTCACTCAATAGTGTGTAAACACCTTTATAAAGTTACTGTAGATTAGGTCAGAATGTCCCAGGGGAGATTACTCGAATGGATTTAGTAATGTTAAATCCTGTTTTGATTGTATCATCGTAAAATAAAACTGATAGTTTCCATCGGATTTTTCGGCTGTCTTGTACGAGAAGATAAATCTGCTGAAAAAAAAAACTCAATATGAAATCGTAAGAATTTATATTCAGAGATAGGGCAAGCTTTTTAATCAGTTTGGGTCGAAAAATTGGCTAAAAACATTAATTTCTTCACCCCCACGACAAATTAGCATTGAAATAATTTTAAAGGTACCGTCTGGAGTTTCCACGTGTTCAGAGATTCATGTATTTATGTTACCGAGTCGTATCGTTAGTGTCTCTTTTAATTTGTATATGAAATATATACTTCTGTTTGTCTCATGTGTTGGTATGTCTGTGTGAGTTGAACATTTAATTATAGTTCTTATTTGCCCGGCACAGAAACAAAGCACATACTTTCTTTATAGTTGCTGTTTACAGACGGTTGGCATTTTCCTTGGAGTCCTGTAACAGATGTCTCCCTCCGAAAGAAACGCCAAATACCAGGTTATATATTACATATATTCTTTATTCTCACTTCCCTTGAAGTTTGACACGTTTCTCTTAATGTATACATCCTCTCTTGTGTTCATGGATCGCAGAGATTAAATCTCTTCCAACTTCAATAGTCCGATCGAAAACTCCTCTGTTCTATCCATTCTGGGTAACTGACGTGTTTGTGTTTCGTGAATATATGACAGCTTTGTTTTCTTGTTAGTTACCACGTAACGTAACCAGTTCAATCTTATTGTTTGTTTTTTTGTGAATATTATTGTTTTGTATCTGAAATTCGAAATTATTTACTCTAGTAATATTTATCTGGCTTGATTAAACTCTTAATATTTTATTATAAATATTTCGTAATTATTTTATTACGACTTTTAACATCTGCTAGTTTACAAAATGTCTATTCCGTTTCCATAACTTTCCTCAGCTATTGAAGACATTGATCTCAATAGCATTGTTAATACCACTACATCATCTTTTGCTCTCGGTACATTGAACACTCTAGCACTGTCCGAAAGTCACAAATTACAACTAGAAATATTGACAAAATAACGTTGAAGTGGTGCAACAATTAAGGCAGAAAAAAGTGTTCAACTGAAATAGACAAGTAATTACTTTAAAATTAAATTATCAGCAGGAGTCACTAGAAAGAAGCAAATGAATTGCGTGGAATAAGTTATAGATTATAGATTATTTTTAAGTAAAGGGCTATGAGTTTGATGTGGAAACGTCTATATATAATAGATTAGGAAGTATATTTTAAGTTGTGATAAATATATATATATATATATATATATATATAATAAATAACGGGGATAAAACAACATTTATTGGGGGAAGAAATTGGCCGGCATCAACAGGCTCCGCTATAAGGCAAGCAAGCGTGTATGTAAATGCACAAAGCAAAGTATAAGTAAATCTACATACAAAATATAAATGTATAGGTAGATGGATAAATTTAATTAATTGGAATACTTATACACTTAAACGGAGACTGTAGATGTAAAGCCGGTCAAACATAAAAGAAACAATAAATTAGAATTAAAATTATAAAGTTATAAAATGCTAAGAAAGTATGTAGAAAGATCTATAATATTATAGGATTATGTATCTGAAGGGTTAATTTAATAGCTATGTAATTTCAAATTACATGTAATAAACTTTAAAAACGAACTGATCTCCTATTGCAAAAACAAGACCAAATTTAAATATAGTAAATTTGAAATTACATAGCTATTAAATTAACCCTGCAGATATATAATCATTTGCTTCTTTCTAGTGACTCCTGCTGATAATTTCATTTTAAAGTAATTGCCCCCGTTTTTCTGCCTTGATTGCTGCACCACTTCAACGTTATTTATCTGGGTGATTGTGACAATGCCTTTTCTATTATAAAAAATAACTCAATCACCGTTCATCTTTTCTGCTTCTTTATTCGTTTTTAAAAATCAGCCTCGGCAGAAGTGTCTTAAAATATCTCCATTTCTTCATTCTACGCACAGTTTATCTTTCTTTTTATAATAATATTTTGAACTCACTCTTTTACCAATTGTGAATTATTTCACGGAGTTTTGCCTTTTGGGTTACATCGAAACATCTTCCAGTAACGTGATTCCTTTTGATTTTTACTTGTGGATACGGAACTTTAACCAACTTTTCTTGGGTTTTACCGTTATTGGATATTCTACTCGTCACCATTATTCATGTGAAATCATTTTTCTTTTTTCCTCCCATTCTCTCTGCTTCACTATTTTTTACGGGGTAAGATGTATGGCTTACTGTTAGTTTAACTAAATACTTTGCAAGCAAAATCTGATTTCGCATTTTGCTAATTCTTACTCACTGATGAGAAGGAAAGTATTTCTTTCGATACTCCGGGGATTAAGGACAATCCGTTGAATTTGTGTTTCCTTTTTGAAAATTAAATATGTTTTGCACTCTTCTTAAAGTGTTTTTAATATGCTTTATTAATTATTTGTTCTTTATATATATATATATATATATATATATATATATATATATATATATATATAATGTTGAAATAGCCATGTATGCTTCTAGTAAAGTAATTTAAAGTCTATAAGGAATTATGGGACATAAAAGCGACAGTGCTGTCTTAATTCCTCTGCTCTTGATCTAAAAAAGTAGAAAAATACAAATTAAATAAAAATGAAAGACGTTGATAAAACTGGGAATGTGTGTTTTAGCAGGGTTCATTCATTGCAAAAATGTTTGAAAGAGTTTACATGAATTATTTTTACCGTTTGTGAAGGAAGATTGTTTTATTTTATTTTTTTATTTTTTTTATTTTAATTTACAAAGCATTAGCGTTCATTTCAACCGGTAAAAACAAGACGCAATTGATTTCAATATGTATGATGAATATTTACAAACTAAAATAAATGTGTTTAACAGTAAAAGTAACATACTTTATAGTTCTAATAATAATAATAATAATAATAATAATAATAATAATAATAATAATAATTTATAGTTGTTGAAAAAAGACTAAATATAGTAAAGTAAACATAATAAAGGTGGTTCTTATAGTAAAAATATTGATAAAATAAAGATTATTATTGATAATAACAATAACAATATTAATAATAAACATAAGTATTGTAACCGCAGTTCAATAGTAAAGCCTACACAAAAAATTTTGTGAATACATATACAGATATATTAATGCATCACCATATGACACCTACATGTACGCATATATATTATCATATTATCGATAAACCAGGATGGAGTACTGTTGCCACATCTGGGCAGGAGCTGCTAAAAAGTACTTGTCCTGCCTTGTTGGAGTTCAAAATAGACTTCTTAGCCTCGTAGGAGAGGTCCTTTGCTCTTCCCTGCAACCTTTATCTCACAGAAAAGATGTTGCGAGTTTGTCTCTGCTTTATCGTTATTTTCATGGCAAGTGTTCGACTGAGCTTCAATCTATGCCCTCTTCGTAAAACTTTCACAAGAAACACTCGTCTAGCTGAAACACTATCAATAATTCCCCCACTCTTTATCTGTGCCTAAACCTAAACATAGATTCCATAAAAAATCCACGCCTATGAAATTGTCTTCCGTTTTCCTGCTTTTCGGCTGACTACAATATAGTTGTCTTCAAGTCTAACGTAAACAAGTTCTTGATGAGCCGTTCCTCTTAAGTTAACAAATTTAACGAATTTCCATTACTAACGATTACTATATTGTCCAATTGACTACTGTACACTCTTAACCCTTATCCTCGAGTGATCTATTGGCCTTGATAAGTGGTTGTGCTTTTGTAAAAAAAAACTAATAGTAACCGGCTGTTATGTTACTTTACGATTGATAAATGAAAAAAGTATTTCACGCTTATTAATTTAGATATAGATGTCCCCATAGATGCAGCACGCGGTGACGAAGATAATGATTTCCCCTTTTGTATAAAGTTAACGTTTTCCCATGAAATATAATTTAATATCTGTCAAACATTAGTATCGTAAATAAAACTATAAATTAATAAAAACAATATTTGCATATTATTTTGATAAACGCACACGAAATTAAGAGATTATGTTCATCTCTATTATGTAGTAGAAGGTTTTTACGAAGGGTTGCCAGATATCATGGCACGGAGGCCACTGGGGGATAAGGGTTAATGTGTGTATTGTATTCCCTGGAACAGTAGCCTTGTAATCGTTTGTGGTGTAAGTTTGGTATCATTAAATTATTTCCGGGGACAGTCCAATAAGAACTTGTTTGCATTGGACTTAAAGACTTAAAGACTTAAAGACTTGCAGAGCAGAGTTCCACGGCGGGCAGTTCTGAGAAAGAAGCTTTGTTCATAGAATCCACGTTTAGGTTTAGGCATCGATAGAGAGTGGGGCAATTTATTGATAGTGTTTTTTGTGAATGACTGGCGAGAGGGAGCCACTGCTCAGTCAAACACTTACCATTAAAATATCGATAGAGCAGAGTAATATAGAATAATAAGTTGTAGTAAAGATCGTTGCGGCACTAGTATTAGTAGTAGTAAATCAGCCTGGATGCCATCTTTTTGTTCGTAAGCTATAATAGAATTAATAGTAGTAGCAGTAATAGTAAAAGTAGTAGTAGTAGCAGTAGTAGTATCCGAAGCCGTATAAGTTGTATTGTAATTCATCTTTTTGGCCATCAAAGTTAAAATTGCATTCAAGACTATTTACATTTTTATTTTCAGAATTTCTGAGCAAAAAACGAACTGGTGAATGGATAACTTGAGCAGAATCGTGATCTCTTGAATAAACGAAATGTGTATTTAAAAAATCGCATATTCTAATTCTTGAAATCACGAAGATTTATTGAATTTAACTTTTCTTATATTCATTTTTTTCTCTTTTTTTTTCAAATTACGTAAGAACGTATGCAATAACTTTCTGCTTTTTTTTGTATTTTTCTTTTATTTGTTTTTATGTTTATTTTCCATTCCTTTCAAAAAGATTTTCCGTTCGCACGTCGGTAGATATCGTCGTTGGTGTCTAAGTATGGTATTTCACGCTAAAGATTGAAATATTTTCATGAGTAAACTTGCCGATTCAGGATGCAGTTGCCTGTCTTGAAAAAAGTAACTAGAATCAAGAAAATAGATCTTATTTTTTTTATTATTTTGTGAAAGTTAAACTTGAACTACTACCATCAAATACGAGATAGGAACTTGCCATGAAAAATTCATGTGAAATGATATTTTTATTTTATTTTATTTATATTTATATAAATATAAATATTGTTTGATCTAGATATCAAATGTAGATGATGATAATGATGATGACAATGATTTTGATGAGAGCGGAGGATGGAATGATGATAACAAGAACGATGATGATGATGATGATGATGATGATGATGATGATGATGACTACGATGTTAACGATGATGAAGACGACATTGATGATGCTGATGAGAAATATGATGATGACGACGACACGGCAACAATAATAATGATGATGATTATGATGACAACAACGATAATGAAATGGTGATGACGATTGTTATCATGACGACGACGACAACGATGACGATATTGTTGATGATGATGGATTGCAAGGGTGAAAAATTACACAAATCTTAAGAAAACTTCTTGAGTGCGGAAACCAATCCACATACGCTTATCTGCCACGTAAAAATGTAACATGGCCATTACGTTAGAACCATATTCGTTACAATTCAAAATTCTCTCGGACCCCCACGCCGTCTGGCACCGGCAAAAACAAACAAGCAAACAAAAGTGAATTCGACTTTTCTTTCTGTTTTAGCAAAACATATTTACTACCATTACTTGCGTGCGTCTTGTTTTTCTAATTGTTTATTTCGTCTGCCATGAGATTAACAAAATCCCGCCGTCTTGACACCAGCTTAAAGAGTTTCTTGCTCAAACTACAGGACCACATGTCCATCTTCCCTCGTCCGCGTTTTTCTTTCTGCACCACTACACGCCCACCATATTCGGTCATTTCTCATCTTGGACTTTACACGTCCATCTTTTTCAACCGCACTTTTTCGTCTCCCATCCACGTGGTGTATTTTGTTTTTCTTTTTCTTATCGGGCAACCTCGCGCACACTTTCCAATATATGTCCTTTTTTCGGCTACTGCTGCTAATATCTTTACAAGCCAGCTATTTTACCGCTCCCGCCGATATTTTTCTACGCGCTCATTTCATGTTTAGTAAAATTGAGAAACATACGATATCTGTCAACTTCCGACGTAATTATTAGGTGGCAAAAGCCGGAGGAGAAAATAAACATCAAAAGAATGGTCATTCACCGCCTCATGCGATTTGAAATAGATTAACCTCTTCTCAAAGTGAGAAGGTATAAACCTGGGAGGATAGACCTACTAGGACTATCCAAGATAAAATTCCGTTCGACAGAACAGGGTCAGGATGTACCACAACAGTCAGGCCCTATCAGAGTGATAATCAACTGATATCAGTGTATTTGTTTCTGAATGTTTTAGATAAGGATTGATAATTTGTATTATTTGGGTGTTTTGGTCTACTGTTCTCATCTTGAGTGTTGTTAGCACAATGTTTCGATCGTTGTAACTTTCGATCTTCATCAAGAGTATGTTATCAAATCGGAAATCTGCACGGAAATTTCGAACGGAACCCTGTATTTAATCCATGCTCTCGACTGACAGGCTAGAAGTCCTAAAGTAATTCACAATGGTATCAAACCATCAACCATCAATAGAGGGTAACTTGCAACGGAATTTTATCAAGTACTTTATTCATTGCGCTAGAGAGTTTTGTGAACAATCTTGTCTGAATTTTGGAAGTCTTACAGCTATCTTTATTTATTTTAATACACTCTTATTACTTCTCAGTGCATATTTATACACGAGTTCTTTAAAACAGTCCAGCGTGATTCATCATCAGCGCAGATTTGTTAAAACAACAGAATGACATGGACATTTTACTTACGAAAAAAAAAACCTCTTATATTCTCTTATGATGGATATTATAATATCTGAAATTAATAAGAAACATTAGAATTTTACAGGAAAATGTATTGAATGATTTTTTCAATACAATATTTGCATCTTAACGTAAGTTTATCTGTTTATTTAAATTATATATAATATATATATATAATATATATATATTATATATATATATATATATAAAATTGGTTAAGAAATTCCAACGAAAGAAAGATGTATATTTAAGGGAGTAGTCACCAACAATGTGTATTTTTTTAACATTATTTTATTATTCCGTGTCTTGGTTTTTCATTGAGAATTATGTTTTTTTTATTGTAATAATGTTTTTAAGTCATTGAAATCGTTTTTACGCGCGTTTCAGACGTTCTGTGAAGCGTCCTCGTAAGAAATTATTTTCAAATGTGTTGAAAATAATTTCTGACGAGGACGCTTCACAGAACGTCTGAAACGCGCGTAAAAACGATTTCAATGACTTAAAAACATTATTACAATGATCCAAACATAATTCTCAATGAAAAACCAAGACACGGAATAATAAAATAATGTTAAAAAATACACATTGTTGGTGACTACTCCCTTATTTAAATATATATATACAGTTGTGCGCAAAAATATTTCGACCCCTGTCTAAATTTTCTTGTTTCGTTGAATCTATACTTCAAAAATCTTATTATAACGCCTTTTAACGGCTAATTATGAATAAATTGTATATTTTTCAACAATACATGATGAAAATTAATTCAAGATTAATAATATATATTAATTTATTTACAAAAAATATAAATACGGATGTTGCAAAAATATTCGACCCCTTTAATTTAAAGTTTAAATAAAAGCGTCATTAAGTTTATTATTTTAGTCTGATCTTGTATGTATTTCCTATAAATATTATTTTATGACTCTACTGAATCTAAAATCAGTTCAAAATTGAACTTCAATGCCATATTGAATGATTGAATAATTGTTTCAAGTAAAAAAAAAATCTTTTTCAACGTCAACAAATCTGCAACTATAACAAAGAACAAAGAGTACTCTGAAGACATTAAAAAGAAAGTAATCGATGCCTACCAGTCTGAAGAAGGTTATAAAAAAATTCCAAACGTTTTTCTATATCACGGTCGACTATTATGTCCATTATCAAAAAATGGAAAGTAAAAGGGATTGTATCAAGTCTTCCAATATCAGGTTGTCCAAGAAAAATTACGACACGTGGGGCTAGGAAAATTGTTAGACAAGTTTACAATAGACTCTAAATCCAACCTAAAGGACGTGCAGAACGATTTGAAGAATGCTGGCTCAGATGTACACTTGTCAACTATTTCGTAGGGCATTAAAATCGTGCCGGATTGCATGGACGTATTGCCAGAAGGAAGGCCTTACTTTCCAAAGCTCACCAAAAGGCTCGATTAAATTTTGCAAAAATGTTCCTAGAAATGCATATTGATTACTGAATAATTTAATTTGGTCAGACGAAACGAAAGTGGAACTATTTGGACGCAACCAGCAACGCTATGTTTGGTGAAAAAGAAAATACTGCTTATAATGTGAAGAATACCGTTCCAACCGTTAAGCATGGAGGTGGATCAATCATGGTGTGGGGTTGTTTCAGTATAAATGGAACTGGAAGATTAACCATAATCGATGGAAGAATGGATTCAGTAAAATATCAGTCCATACTGAAAGAAAATCTTGTCCGTCTGCGAACCAGTTGGGGCATGGAAGGAGGTATACCTTTCAACAGGAAAACGATCCTAAACACACTTCAAAGAACACTAAGGCATGGTTAAAGAATAATAAGGTGAAAGTTCTAGAATGGTCCTTCCTAGTCTCCAGACCTAAATCCGATTTGAGCACTTATGGCATGATTTAAAAATTGCGGTACATAAAAGAAAACCATCTAATTTGATTGAATTAAAACAGTACTGTCAAGAAGAGTGGCTTAAAATTCCAGTCGACAGATGTAGAAGTCTCGTTAGATGTTATAGGAAACGTTTACTTGCAGTAATCAAGGTCAAAAGAGCTCCAACCAAGTATTAATGAAATGGGGTCGAATATTTTTGCAACATCCATATTTTTTATTTTTGTAAATAAATTTATTTATATTATCAAGCACTAATTACTTTTTATTATTTTTTGTTGAAAACTATACATTGCATTCGAACTTAGTCGTTAAAGAAGGTTTTAAAGATTATTGAAGTATCCATTCAAAGAAATAAGACAATTTTGGTAGGGGTCGAATACTTTTGCGCACAACTGTATATATATATATATATATATATATATATATATATATATATATATATATATATATTTATATATTATATATATATATATATATATATATATATATATATATATATATATATACGAGAGCATGCTACCCCATTGATTAAACAAAGGCGAAATACTGTGCTGTTTCTCGAGTTCGAGAAGATATATCTAAAGAAGTTAATTTGATAAAGTAGTTTTATTTTTAATTAAGAAAATCACATTTTATGAATTGAGAAAAGGGACTGTCTCGCGTCGCCATCTTGAAAAGATTAGCAAGGGCAGATAAGTAGCCCATTTCTTTGTTCATACGTAGATGTATCATTATAGGATGTCAGTTAAAAAAGGAAAAGTTTGCTGACAAAGCATTGTGTTAGCTATTTTATTTTTTTTATGAAAAGGTTAATAGAATAAATGGGGGAATTGGTTTTTGACAGAATAGGAAAATGGCGAAAAGCGCTTGCGTAATTCGTCTGACTAGACAGAGAAACGATGGCGCCAAATAAGTTGTAGATAAAACAAAAATAAACTTGGAGATTGTTGATTGAATCCGGGAATATTTGGGAATAAAAAGTACATGTTACTCGTGTAGACGGTGGAGAGTAAAAAAAAAAAAATAGAAACTTTACAAGAAAAAATCAAACAACAAATGTCCGAATCGCAGATAAAAAAAAAAGAAAAATTAGCCGCTGACATTTTTAAGATGCAACCATTTTATCTGCGCGAAAAATGGCGAATAAGATATTTGACACATAGACGTAATGTTTAAAACAAAATTCTATTTGAGACAAAAACCTTGTATTGAGACGCATTTAAAATGGCATAATTATGCGTCTTCATTGTTTGCGGTATATCGCCCTCTCGGGAGTTACTTTTTGTTGTATTCGGACATTTTGGTGAAAGTGAACACCATAATGAATAAAATCATAATAAAGACGCATTATTCCTAAAGGTTGACTAAAAAACAGAAAAAAATTAAATTATAACAAGTGCCATCCGGGCTGTCTTGGAGTTTGACTCTGTGCTTCGATTTATCAAGAACTTATGAAAGAACTTACGCGTAAAATCATCGTCGCATAAGTCTTCCCCTCATACTTCGCGAAAACCTTTGAATGAATATAGCGATAGTTTACCACCTGGAAAATGTTTAACTTCTCTCCAAATAACAGTAAAGATTTCACTGAAGCTAGTGCTGCATTGCTAGATATTTTTCAAGAATTTTTATAAGGGATATCATAAATCTTTTCTCAGGAAGGTAATTCGGGATGATATTACCGAACAATTTTCTATTATAATTGAATCTTTCTCGGCTAAAAGAAAGATTTAGATCATTCTTGACGGTTGTACACTCAAAAAATACTCCACACTAATTAAAATGTGCTACATAAATCAATACGTGGATCTATATTATTCATAATCTGTATTTTAAAAGATTCTGATACAATTGCGTTTGAGATGGGATTATTTGCTGATGACGCCATATCCTATTTCCGATATGATGGAAAATTGAATGGCCACAGAAGCATGACAGCGTGCTAGCATTATTACCTCGAGTGTTATTTTTACAACGGCCGGCATTCTTCGTGTTATCTTGTCGAACTCGGGAATCTTTCTACCGAACTCGAGAATCTGCACAGAATTTCAAACCGAACTCAGCCATGACCATGTAAAAGTCGTAAGCAATTCGCAATTGTCTTTTTAGTATTGCAAGCATTTTGGAACATTCAACCTCCAGAAGGATATCAATTAGAAGTGGATTTTATCTGTTATGCCACGAGTCCATGCATGACAACGGTGGACTCCTTTGGAAACAGCCTCCCTATCTTTATTAAAATAAGATAAAAATAGATGATCACGTTATATGCTACCAAAAACTTATTAAACCACCGGTGGTCATGACAGAACAACTTGCACAGGATAATAAACTTATTACTCTTATAGTCTTGCAACAGGAATAACCTCAACATACTCGATCAGTATGAAAATGCTACCGTTCACTTCAGAGGTTTTAAAACGCGAAAGAATTGTTTGTTTTAAATGTTTTTCCTCAGACCACTTACCTTTAAAATTATCTATGTTCTTCCTTATAAATTTTGACTCTATATCAGTAACCCCTTATGCTTCACTGTCAATATGAGTAAACGACAGTAAAAAAGTTTGAATGACATAATTGTTACGTTTTTTATTAGAATTTATATAGTATTATATATTATAGTATTCTGTTTGTTTCTTCCTTAGGCAGTCCGTTCGTTAAGTTACGGAAAAGGTTAAATCCAACTTTTGAACACTAACCTGCTTCAGAAAAAGACAAATTCGCTAAATTTGGCTTCGCAATTTTGAAGCAATTTGGCAATCCTACACAAAAAATAAGAGTGACCTCCCTTTAATGTAATCTCAATTTCGAATATCATTATAATAATACATGATCATTATTGTAATCGTGTGAGAAAAAGATTCTTAGTAATTTCGACGTGCAACAGTTTTGGGCCAACGAAAGTAAACGAAACGTTACGTAAAATTAAGAACATTCGAAAGAAACAGGGCAAAAAGTTAGAACATTTTTCTCCGAACAAGTGCTGGATTGAAGCAGTAAATTAATGATTGCACTGGTCAACAAAAAAGTTGTCATTTTGCTTAAAAATGTTCTAATTATTTTTTACCTTATTTGAGGCCCTGATTCCAGAAATACAATCACTTTTTTCTATCAGATTTAGGTTTTCTGCTATCGCATACCTCTCTGTAGAGAGCTGATAGCTACGAGAAAAACAGGAAAATCGAAGCAATGATTTTATAATTCATTATGTAACTTTAAGATATATATTCATGAAATCACAGTAATATTCACAATTAAAACTTTAAGTTGTGAAAAAACGCTAAGCGTAGACATCATCGTCTATAAATTGACGTTTTACTGATTTTCTAGAATAGAGGTATCATCGCGCTTGATAGACCAATAGTTGTCTGCAAGCATCTCGGCCTCTGAACGACCTTGATAGTGAAATTTCATATCGCTGATGCCTTGATGGAAGCGCTCCCCTTGTTATATAGTCGTGAAACACGAGAAATTGTCAGTTATTTATCTATATACCCATGTATATCTATCTGTCTATCTATCTATCTATTTATCTCGGTCTAGCTAGCTATCTAACTGGCGAGGTAAAGCGATGAGATGTGAAGCTATATTTTGATAAAAGTTGTCAAAACATATCGAGGTGTAAAATGGACAAGTTTCACCGGAAGTTCTAAAAGAATGACCGGAAGAACATGTTGTGTCACGTGTTCAGGTTGGCTGGACATATAGCCGAGTTGGAATTTGGACGTAAAGAAGAACGGACAGGTTAACGGTTGTCTCCCCTCATTTGGGAGGGAGATGGCGTCTCTCCAAATTGGAGATTAGAATTAACCACAAGCCAAGATACTCACTTTCCATACTTTTGCGGTCGACACCTGGAAAGTGAATAAAAATTATATATAAAACCACCTAGAGTCTTGGAGAGAAAGTCATGAGTTCAAACAGGTTCCCAGCTTTTCTCCAAGAACAGATGAATTCAAGGTGGACCACAAGATCAAAGACGCAATTGAAAAATTTATGTCGAATACATATTACACACGCGCGCGCACGCGCGCATAAGAACATTTGGACGATAACAGAAAGAACTCAAATAGGCCACAAACGTACAGTTCAGATAGTGAAGAAGGCATACTATAGACATTTAGTAACACGATACACAATAACACGACGTATATATATGAACGCTAACCCACATCACCTAGATTTTCTGGAAAATACGCGAGATGGCTGTGCAAAAAAAAGTAACTTGATGCTTATATTTACATCTAGTTGATGGAGAATTATAAGTAATGTTAAGACAAACTTTTTGTAGTTGTGCGCCTTTATTTTTCCCAAGAAAATTTTTTATTACATTCGTAAACACCGTTCTGGCACTCAATTCTGCAGGATTCATAAGATTACAGAAATTTACGTCATTCATTAAATTTCGATTCTGGGATCCATCAAAATTTTCAGCTTTTAATTTATCTATGGAAGGCCTGGATATTTCATGCAAATATATTTGAAACAGTCGCCATCTTTCTCAAAACCCTTCACAAACTGTTTTATTGTACCAAGCTTTACGTGAGGAAGAGGAAACAATTTTGGAACGTTCCACAAAAGAAGAAGCCAGAACATTGAGAAAGGCAGGAATCAGTTTACTGCGCACAGGCCAATTTTCTTTATCCAGTGCTCAGTTCTTGCCCTGCTATTCTGCAAACTCAAGAAACAAGGAGATTTTGTGTGGCCATCTTGTAGAAGAGGGGAAATCCAACCATTTTCACATCGACACTTATAATCCATTGGTGCCGTCTGCATGAAATCTTGTTCAAAACAAAATTGATTTCATCATATTTTTCTTTGAGGCTCGTTGAATAGCCTAGAGAAACTCGTCCATTTAAATTGGCATTGTGAAGAACACATTTAAATTGCCATTGTGAAAAACACATTTTAATCATCTTTTTGGAACTGTCTATAAAAAGGCGCCAATCTTGAGAATAATACTGTTCGACACCAAGCTGCCACAGCAGGCCGGTAACGTCGTTGTAATATACTATGTCGTTTTTCTGAGTGAAATATGGTATTCAATATGGCGTTTTCAATAGAAGATTATAAGAGTTTCAAGCTGAAGTAGATTTTTTTGCTTTGAGTCTTGAGGCTAAAAGTTCAGAAGACTTTTTGGAAAAGTTGAGATCTCTAGTCAGATGATTAAGTTGTCTTTGAGAAAAAGTCTGTTGTAGTGAAGGAGGAAGGAAACTAACATCTGAAACAGTGGCTTCACTACTGCCAGTAAAACAAAGGATTGATCTTCTTCAGACCTATTCAATTCTAACATGGGCAATGTTTTAACACTTTAACAAAGATTTCATTGCAGTGTGGAATCTGCCTAATTGAAGACTTATGGTTTAAGATAAACCAACGAATTCCTGTTCTTCCTGTTTATTCCCTTCATTTTGACTGCACAGAAATAGTAGTAATCGAAATGATTTTCGGTTCATGCGAGACCATTGGAATAATACATTGGAGTGATTTTCTATCCTTTTTTTGTCCACTGCTTGCATACAATATGGGAGATCCATGCCTTATCTTGATCACCCAACATTACTTTGACGTAAACAAGATAAGCACCCTTCAAAAATTCACTGATCCCTTTTCTGTTGGATTGCAACGCATATTCCCAAAAATATCACAAAACTTATTTGAATTTTTTAAACAACATCGCCAAGAAGATGATGTTGCCATGTTAACTTTTTCCACAAAAATCTGCAACAAAAGTAAAATAGTGCAGCTAAATTATTTCCTCTCTGACTTATAAATAAATAAATTCCTATATTAAAAGATAAAAATCTTATATTGACCCAGAAATCAACAAAACATTTCACAATCGTTAGGCCTATTTACTACTCAGTGTCCACTTCTTACCAACTACATACTTCATTATATAGCAAAATTGACTTTTACTTTAAGGTTTTTGATGTCATAAACAATTAACATACATCACAATGACAACCTACAATTGTAATTATGAAACTAGAATGTATACAAAAACACGCATAATGTCTTGTCGTCGCACGCACCTACGTTTCACAGTCAGATAAACTGTTCTACAAAATTACTACTCTGAAGACTAGTACACAATCCACGGGTATATTCATTTAAAGAGAAAAGGTAAAAACTGAAAGAGAAAAATGACGGATACGAGAAAGGTAAAACAATTACAACAAACGAGGGTAGGAAAATGAAGGAGTAAAAGAAATCGAAAGACTAATTAAGTTCGTATAGAAATGGATCATGAAATGTAACGATGCATGACAAAGTAAAAAAACACATTGCCCATAAAAAGAAATGGGTAAAACATACCGTTGAGGATGGGAACGGATAAAGAAGAAAGAGGCGTGCTGTTATCGCCAGTAGCTGCAAAAAGGAAGTAAATAGCAACCGGAAGAGAAAATTAGGAAGAAAGTATCTTTTAGGAAAGAGTAACTTAAAAAAAGATAATGGTTTCAAAACAGAATGGAAGAACACCTAATTTTAAGGTAGAAAAAAGGTTAAAAAACAATATATAGCAAATATCTCAATAACTTGACCTAATGAGAAAATAATAATATGATTTCCAGAATCAGTACCCCCAAATTAATCAGAATTAGCTTAGACACCTTGGGTACGAAAAATATGTTGTCTGGTGTAATAATAATGAGGATAGTGCAGATGATGATAATGAGGATGAGGAGGAATGTGATAATGATGATGATGATGATGATGATGATTTTTATGATGATGATGATGATGGAAATGAAGATGAAAAGAAATATACCATTTTAAAGCACTGTCTTCTCACTGCATTTCCTCTGTTTCTTAATCGTGGTAGGTTGTAATTAGCAATAGATATTTATTTATTTCCTTGTGGCAAAACATGTTGATTCGAAGAGTTTTGTTGTTGTTGATTCTGATACACCTACAGGTTGTTTACTTTTGTTTTGTGTAATACATTAATTAATAAGTTTCTTTTGTTACTTAACATTGTTATATTTTAAGTTTGTTGATTAACTTCGCCGAGTTCTGGAAATTGTGTAATCATTTTTTTTTTCATTTAATATTCTTTCATTGTTCTACTGATTAATTCAGCGTCCCAAATTATATCTTGCAAAATATGTTTATTTTTGCTATGTTTATGCTGGTTATCTCCCTTAGATTTAATAATCCGTTGACATGAGCGCTCAATAGTATTTATTTCAACTTTTATAATATAGAAGTAGTTTCGAAATAATCTTTATTTGAACTGGGTTTTTTTTTTTATTAAAATTCATTTAAAAAAAAAACAGGGTGTTGTCAATTTATTTTTTAAATCAAGCGCTTCCATTTGTTCAATCAGTGAAAGTGCACTGTGGGACTACCCGAATATTTACCTTTAAGAATTCGTTGTTTTTTTTTTAATATCCAACTGTTTACAGCTCCAGTCGGGTCTGCTGCTTTAAAAAATATATATTTAATAGTGTCGCAGACTAGAATTTTGTACAATAATAACACAGAAAAAAAGCAATGCTTTCGGGTAATAGTTTAATGGTCACCATGTTTCTTGCCATGCAAGACAGCCGGTAACACACTGCGCATGCGCATGACCCCCCCTCCTGACTAAAAAAAAAAAAATAAGACAAGCGAACAATTTTTTTTTTTTTTTGTACAGACTTTTTTTTTTCCAAGACAGGGTTTGGGTTAATACCCCCCACCCCTTTTTTCTTCTTTTTTTAGCATAGAAAGAAAATGTTTTGCACTTAACAAGGAAGAAAAAGTTGAGGTCAATATTTTTTTTTTTTTTCAAGGAAGGTTTATTATTTTTATTTCAGGGCAGGAAGTGTTTTTTTTCTTTACATGATATCTCTCCAAGTTCCGACTTGTGTCTGTACAATGCAGCAGCCTGTAAAAAAAAAATATGCAAAAGATTCGTCTTGTCTGTCTCACTCCGCATAAATAAATACCTGGCTAGGTATTGCTGCATGAATTCTGCTCGAATACCAGGCCGCTTAATCCACTGTTTTACGTCTAGTCACATTCGTTCTACATTTTTTGTGTGGATTCTGGGATCCTGAGGGTCCACAAAATTTTCTGGGTGGTTTATGGTGTAGTGTGGAAAATGCCGGTCGAGGTTAGTATATGCCTTCCAACAATCACTGAAAATTATTGAGCCCGGAAGGATAAACTTGTGCACCAACGGAATCAGAGCTTTGGCTTCCTGTTTTTCATCTGGGCCCGCCAACGCAACTACGAACCTTTTTGAAATTCTTTCAATTCCGCCGAAAAGCCATATCTGACTAGCCATCCTTCCTCTATTATACTTTCGGCGCACGATAAGGGTTTCGTCGATTTCGACAGCTATCCCGTCGCCTCCAATGGGTTCCTGGTTGTTAAGCCAGTCCTCACAGACCTCGGAACAGAAGGACCACAAATCAACTGAGTAGTGGTGCGAAATGTCCAGATTTTCGTGTACTGTCCGATGATTTCACATAGTGTTTAAAAAATGATTGACGAACATTATTACTTTCCACGCTGGCATCCGAGCAATGAATGTTCCTGTTTTATCGGCGGCAGTGAAACATCAATATTTTCTTATTTGGGATTTTCCCACTTTTATGTAGTGCGTGAACCTCCAGATTCGTTTACTTTCTCGAAACGAACACTCATTTTTGCATTGCGGACAGGTAACGCTTGTCGACAAAACACCATGTTTTCGCAAAAATTGCCTGCTGGTGTCTTCTTTGTGAAATGCCTTTACTGTGTCGAAATATTTGTTGCTACAACCGTAGCAGGAATCCACAGTATTGGTATTCATCATTTTTTGGCACTTGAAGAAAATGTTAAAATAACTTTTTATAGAAATAAAAAAAATAAATAAATTATGGAAAGAAATAAATGTATAAAGAACTGTATAAAGAGATAAATGTATAAAGAGATAAATGTATGAAAACAAAAATAAAAAAAATTTTGCACAGAAAAGAGTAAGAAATTTTTTCTTAGAATTTAATTTCGCGTTGTTTTTTGTTTGCAGTAAATGCTGAAACTGAAGAAAAAGAAATCGGCTACAACAATCACTGACAATTTCTGCGCATGCGCACCCACTTCACCAGACGACAGGCAAGAAAAAAGAATGGCGGACAGCGGTAACCATGGGCTAATGCATGTGTCAGTTTTACTTATAATTCTCGTCTGCGACACTATTAAATGTTTTTTTTTTTGTTGTTTTTTTTTAAGCAGCAGACCCGACTGGAGCTGTAGTAAACAGTTGGATATTAAAGAAACAACGACTTCTTACAGGTAAATATTCGGGTGGTCCCCCAGTGCACTTTCACCGTTCAATCTAGTGATGGAAAAACATCTAATCTGATTTTACGAACGTTAAAAAAAAAAAAAAATGGATGAGATTTTTTACGTTTTACATCGTCCAGCCGACCGCGCACCCCGCAGAAATCCTTTGTCAACGCTAGGTGGGATTGTGAAATTGAGTTAAACCTAATAAAGTCCTCGCTTTACAATAAGCCTAAACTTATGATATGTAGCCCCCATCCCCCTTGATGAGACCAGTAGGCAAGAATTGTCTGTAAACTTAAACTAAATAAAATTCGATCAATTTTTTCTTCATATTAAACAAATGATAGGTTTTCATTCACAATTATTGCTTTTAATAAAGGGAAGCAACTTTTGGGTTAAGTTATTTCCCTTTGACTATTGAACCTGACAAGAATGTGAATCTGTTATCTTCAATTCACTACACTATATTTAACACTTTCTATTCTCTTACACAGTGCCTTCTTTACAACTGGGACAGAAATGATCGTCATTGAAATAGATGTTCTTTCTAATCAGTGTTGTGAAGCTCTCCAGATTTTATATTTAAAAATTTACTGCAAAAAGTGTATCGAGTTGATTATAACTGTAACAGTTTTTAATGATACTTTTAAAACTTTGATTTTTTTATCCTTAACTTAAAGACTATTGTGTATTTATTGGCATATATCATTTACAAGTATTTAAATGGAATGTGCTGCGATGAGCTTAGGTCACCTGTAATCTCTCCACGTAAATACACCCGACTTATACAACAAGCATCAAAAACCCACTCCTTCCTTCACTGTAAAGATCTACTCTAATAGTTTCTTCCTCCGAACTGCTAGTCTTTGAAATTCTCTCCCAGGCCCTTGTTTACCTGACTTTACTGACATGCAGACGTTTTTTTTTTTTTTTTATTTGTTTGTTTTAAGCTCGCCGTTCGCAGCGTTTTTTTTGTTTGTTTTTTTTTTTTTTTTTGTTCTTTGTTTTTTAATGAATATTGAAATTAGTGCAAACATTAGCGAAACATAACTTTTTCCATGTCATTATATTCCGGCGGATGTACACTCATTTGATGAATAAATATTGAACGCCCTAATATAACGGGCTAATTTTATCTTGATTAAAAACAAACGTATTCAAAGATTATTCCCTATTTTTTTTTTTATTACCTCCACACGAGAATAATAATAAACACGAATGTCTTTACTTTGGTTATTGCCACTTGATTTGTGGTCTAAAATGCTACCAAAAGCAAAATAAGTTGCTCTTCTGTAATTAAACACTTGAAAATTACAAACCTGTTTGTGTGCAATCTGTAGAGTTCCGTGTAGACAAAAAGCATAAAGAAAAAAGAAAAAAAAATGGCCGTCTTTTTATGTTTGCGATATTGTCGCTTAACATGCAAATGAGATGCTTCAAATTGGATATTAAAAAAAAAAAAAAAAAGTTTTCGGACACTGGGTAGCTTTTGAATTTGGATGTCAGAGTAGCTTGTTGTCGGCAATGCGTCGTGTTCTAGAGTTAGTGAGGCAGGTTATCTCAGTATTCCATAAAAATCTTTTACTTAGTGATGCAAGCACCAAGTGAAAGATTGTTTCAGCAATCTACCCCACTAAGTTGAATTTTGACAGTAGTGTTCGGTTTGGAAGTTGAGTTTTGATGGCAAAGCCTCGAGATTTGAAGTTGCGAGTTTTGGCAGCAGTGTTTCGAATTTAACATTTGATTGTTTTAACCACAGAGCAATAAGAGGTTACTGTGATTAGGAAACAGATTTATAGGGAGTTGTAAAGCGAAGGTGTCTGTTCACATTACATTTATTTTATTATATTTTATTCTATTTTAGATTTTGCTGCAATCGGGAAAACAAGTGGCAGGAAGGGAAGTCTAAATTCAAGCAGTCCGAAGAAAGAATAGAAAGTCGTTCGGCATCTTGGGATCTCCACAGTGAAGGAAAAGAATTTTGCTCCTAGTTGTATCGGGGCGTCGGCGATATGGTTACAAGTACAGTAAGCTCATCGGAGCACATTCATTGGAAGTGCTTGTAAAACGGGCACAGGAATGCAGCATTGCAGCAATGGAATAACAGCTTGGAAACAGTGCGGGACGTATTAGGTAGAGTCGCCTTTTTTCATGTTCAAGAGGGAGAAACTAGTGGTTGACGCACCAGCCCAGACGAGACAATAATACTCTATGCACAAGCAGACGGTTACTTTATAAGCGTCGGTAGTGTATTATTTCGGTAAAGGAAGTCTATTTTACTTGCAACATACGGCGTATCGTGTATGTTTTTCTTCCAATTCATGTTATCCGTGAATGTTAGTGTGGGAGCCTTTTCTAGTCTCACACAAAAACACGCGTTCACATCTCAAGCTATATTACTTGTCATATACATACGCGCACACAAACATACGCGCGCACGTCCACACACGTACATATATTCACGTTCGCGTACATACACTTACATTCCGCTAACGTACGCACATGTACGCACACATGGACAACGTCACTTCCCTTTCAAAGGAAATCCACACATGCGCAAAAGATTACCGGAAGCAACTATAAAAGGAAGAGACAAGCTGTTTCTAACCCTTTTTGGACCAGCTTCCGAGGTGAGTGGTCGGCGCACCAGCCGCTGCCGTTTCTGCAGGCGCGCGCACGCGCGTGCCTCACGCCACTTGCTACCATGTGGGGCAAAAAGCTAACAGACCGTACGTACACCTTATATGCTTTCTCTCTCCATGGCCTGGATTGACTTTTTCTTACTCTCTCTCTCTCTCTCTCTCTCTCTCTCTCTCTCTCTCTCTCTCTCTCTCTCTCTCTCTCTCTCTCTCTCTACTACTACTACTACTACAACAGACTTTCCTTCTCACCAGTAAACAGCGAGAGACGCACGCCAAACTAAATACGTGCGGTACCCTTTTCTTTCACTTGTTTCTTCACGAAATAAATTCTAGTTCGTTTACTTCAAGTAAACGCGTTGTTCGTTCCTTCCTCAAAGCAATTCATTTTTCCTTTCTCAATTAAAATCATTTAACCTATCTTGTACGACTGGGGGATATGTATAATGTATCCAACAGTCCACTACATTAGATTAAGGCATTTGAACATTTGACTCGCAAAACAGGTGATATCAGACATGGCAATCGGTTGTTGGAAAAATTTCGCATAATTTTTCAAAAAAAGGGATTTTTTTTTTCATAATCTTGAATGCAACCAGCCATTTTTGGTTCAAGCCCCTTAGTATCGAGGACTCAATTTGTGGTAAAAATGTTTAATTCGAGAAGAATATTTTCTGTCTTCTCTAAAGAGGGAACAGACATTACACTTAAAATTATTTATTAGCAAATAATAAATAATTGTATTTACGAAATTAAACACAAAACTTTCAAATATGTTGTGAATTCAGTCCCTATTGTCTAGTGTTGGGACGATTAATCGGAATCGGAATCTTGAATCGAAAAAATTGGAACGCGTTTTGGTATTGGAATCGGAAAAATCTTTGCTTATTTGTAGATGTTCATTTTTTTTCTTTTTCTTTTTTTTAAATTTAATTTTTCATTGCTAGTACTAATCTCTCGGATCAATCTGTATTACAATTTGTAATTTATCGTTTTGAAATAGAATTTTTAAAAAAGCTGAATAAATGTATTTTTAAATATATGCACATACTATATGGCTTTTACGGTCATCTGCAAATTATTATAAAAAACGAAACAACAATTCTATAGCTCAATATTAAGAAATAAAAACAAAAAAAACAGAATGAGAATCAGTAAATGTATCTGAATTAGAAAAAAAACTTAGAACCGTCCCATTACTTGTTTTGTATATCACACTTTACATCGACGCATATTCAGCCATTTTTCAGCCATTGTTTCTTTTATTATTTCCTCATTTGTACTATATACATTATTCGACAACTTTTCGCATAATGTGTGTTAATCTGATAAATTACATTTAAACAAAATGCATACATTACGCATTCGTGTATGAACGCCTGCCTCCATTATAAACTAAATTTTCTAACAAAAATATAACGTTCTTACATACGCCCTCTGCCGCATACAATTACAAGATAACCAATTAGTTCCACGAATATTGTCCAACAATAAAACAACATCTACCATCGTGAAGAAAATAACTACACCTGAATATGTATGTATAAAATTATACAGATATCACTTTTCGAGTACACCGGACACAAAATATAAATACATATATATGTAAATTCATACAAATATATGTAGGTGTATATAATTACTACGTCATCATTATGTACATAAATACTAGCTGTACCCAGTCACGCGTTGCTGAGCATAAGTTGTACAAATGGAATACAAACGCCAAAAAATGGCAAAATGTAAGTTGTTTTTATGTCTATGTTCTCAATATTTGTGGATACCTTAGGTTGACAGAGGTGTAAACATGAGGGTTTCATTTTAGTATAGACATGTACGTGAGCACAGTATTTGAAAATCTCGTAAAATAAGAAAATTAACCGATTTTATTTTTTTATGAAAGTAGTGTTTTATCAATGAAAAAAAGTGTTATATCAAAAAATAAAAAACATTAAAAAAGTGAAAAGAATACTTTTAATAAATAAAACTAAAAAGTATACTGAATATATATATATATATATATATATATATATATATATATATATATATATATATATATATATATATATATTATCCAGAATAGTTAAAGTTCGTATTGTTTATTTACATTTTTTCTTTTTTACATCTTAAGAACAAACGTTGCGTTTCCTTTTTTTTTAAAACGCACTCTCAACCGAAGACACACACACACACACACACACACACACACACACACACACATAAACACACGCAAGGATTCTGAGAGCTACGAATTTCAAAACAATCTAACGGAAAATATACTAACTATATATTTTTTTTATTTAAAAAAAAATGTTAAAACTATAAGGAGCGAATAAATAGATAAAAAATATAAATATAAGGTTTACAAATATAATGGTAGATATAATTGTGGAAGAAGGAGATGTATGGGATGTTTTTACTACGATGAATATGCGACCTCTTACCCTTATTCCCCTTTTCTTCCCTTCCTTTCTACTTCATCTCCCCTTTTCTTTCTTCCCTCATTCTCCCCCTTCTCTTTTCTTCTTCTCTCCCTTTTGTTCCTTATGCCTCTTCCCTTTTTTCTTCCCTCTCCCTTGACCGACATAAATTGATACATCAAGGATATAGCGAAAATGGGTAGTGGGATGAATTAGGTGCATACACTTCGACCTCAGCAGACACCGTGTCATATTACTAGCACCCGATAACCTTATGACCCGTCTTCAAACCTAAAACAAATTTCGCATAAATATTCTGAAATTATAATAAATTAACACCCACTCCTAAATTAAAACATAATATACGCAAGTATACTTAAGGCCGTAGACGAGCTAATACACACCCATGCAGATAACATCACTTTATGTCTTTCAATGATCTCACCACCACATCTTAAACCACCCTATCTACTTTACTCTCACCCCCTTTTTAGTTTTGTTTTACACATGTATTATTTTTTTCTAATTTCAAACAAGGCACGGTACTATTTTGAAGTAGGAGGCTACTATCTGGGTCATAAGCTGAAGGGGTATTATGAAGGGAGATGAGTAGCAAGATGTCTATTCACTTGAACTTGAAGTTTCAAGCCGACTTCAAAGGTGAGGTGGCATGATGTGGCCCTCACTTAAAACCACACTAAAGACCATAACCGTGTCCAGAAAATTTGTTTTCATAACTCTGATCACATCCCTGTTATTTGGGAAAATCAAGCGATGCATTTTGAAGGTGCTGCTTGCTAATGGTCCTGTTATCGTAACTTTGATCATCTCTGATCTCGCTCGTTGACTATTGTTCACCTTTCAGACATGATAGAAGACTCCTATCGCTTTTGGGATTTGTACATAACTGGCCAACTAGTAAATGGTCTGCAACAACAATAAAAAAAAATCGGTTTTCATCAGACAGAAATAGAATCATGTCGTCTTTTCTAGTGAAACAATTTTATTGTTTCACCTTGTAGTCAATCAGTTCTACGCAAACGTAAATTTAGCAATCCCTGATTAATCCCCAGTAAATTAAATATTTTTCTTTCGAACGGTAAATTTTAAAAGCTAACAAAAATATCTGTAGTTGCGTACCCTCTGTCTTATATTTAAAATTCTGGGTGTAGACTGATATTTAGATGGTTTATTAACAAAAAATATTTTTGAATCAAAAATATTTTTATTATATTGACACTTTGATTAGAATATACATTACATAATTGTTCAATCGGAGAAAATTAATTAATATTAATATCTTGTAATTATTTAACTTCATGATATTATATATTTTTATCTATTTTCTTTATCTAATATCTATATAAATATATCTATGAATAACCCGAATATATAAATACATATATGCGTATATATGCTCACGCATATTTATATCTATTTTAATTATCTAATATCTATTCAGTCATTCATATATATATATATATACATATAAAGTAATTGCGTTCGTGTGTGTGTTTGTCTGTGTGTACAACTTTTTTTTTTTACACAGTGATCACCACTTATCAAGGTCCGGAAGCCACTCAGGGATAAGGGTTATTGCAAGTACATTACGTTAGTGTGGAGATTTGATAAAGTGTTTACTTAAGGGGGCGGTTCATTAGGAATTTGTTAACGTTGGACTTGAACACATCCAAGTTGTAGTCCGGTGGGAAGCAGGCAGACGGATCAAAGAAATGGAAAGTGTCTATAGTGTATACACCTCTCCTGGTCAAGCAATATTAATGTCCATTGTAGGATACTTCTGTCAAAGGAGACGTTTATTTGTATGCGTAACTTCTAGATATGGCATTCTTGACATCACATATACATCGACTGAGTTATGGTTATTAGCATATCACATTAAATTAAATCATTTTAAATAATTAGCTCGATTATATTACTTATTCGACATAATAGCCTCGTTAATAGTGTACTATTTAAAAATATAATTTAAAATGTAATTATTTAGTTTATTTTCATTTCAATTTATATTTTTTTAACTTAAATTTACTTATTATTATCGTAAATCCGAAACCTTTTAATTTTCAAACCGGAAAACCAAGGGGAATAACTGTGATAGTTTAATTCTCTGAGCACGTTATTAAATATTTTCTATGATAGATTTGTTTTCATTTCGAAACATTCTTCTAACTTGAATTATTATTTTTATTTTTAATTCGGAGATAAGTTTTTTCGCTTAGTTTTAATTTTTAAGTAACCTTTTTGGTACTCATGCAGAAAGTGAACTCAGAGTCTATCCGGCTGTCTCCGGAACATGACGAGAACAGCCGGAGTAAACCGATCGTCGCTGAGGAAATTAAGCCGAGCATCACCGATGAAAGCATAACAAGAAAAGAAAACCTACCTTAAATTTTAAACTTTATTAACTGTAAAGAAAAATTGTATAACAATATTTTTTGTTTTGTTTTGTTTTTGCTATATATATATATATATATATATATATATATATATATATATATATATATATATATATATATATATATATATTAGGTACTCATGCAGAGGGTGATCCGTGCTGAAATAATAACGTTATTATTTAAAAAGCCATTCTTAACATGGGGAGGGGAGGGTGTTTTTTACCTATTCTGTATTTTAACCTTACAATTGAATAAAAAAAAAAACATATCATAAAACTTTAATTAGACGTGAACATACGATTTAAAAAAACAGCGCGGATCACTCTCTGCATTAGCACCATATATCTTTTAGATAAATAATATTAAAGATTTTTTGGTCAATGTCAAGTTTCTTTCCAACTCCTCAAAAAACTTTTAAATGACGACTTTTATTACTTTTCGGCGTTTTTTATTTGTTTTTGTTTTTTACAAGGTGGTCACTACTTATCAAGGCCTGGAAGCCACTCGGGAATAAGGGTTATTGCGTGTCAGTACGTTAATTTTGAGATTTGATTAAGTGTCTACTTAAGGGGGCGGTTTATCAGGAATTTGTTTATGTTGGACTTGAAGACATTCAAAATGCAGGTGGTGGGAAACAGGTGTGCACTTCTAAGAAAGAAGCTTTGTTCATAGAATCTACGTTTTGGTTTTGGTACAGATAAAGAGTGGGTAAGATTTTTGACAATGATTTCTGCTAGACGGGTGTTTTTCGTGAAAGATCGGCGAGGGGAGACAAGGGATTGGAGCTCAGACGAGCACCTGCCATGGAAGTAACGATAAAACAAAGGCTCGCAACGTCTCTCCTGTGGTGCTGAAAACCAATATCACATTTAAATTTGGGGCATGATATGAAAAAATTACTTATTTCAAAAAGTGGGGATCACTGTCCTATATGATTTAACGTAAAATGAGCACCCACTTTCTGGCCACCTAATAATTTCTTCATATCATAAAACAAATTTAACTGTGATTTTCGTTTTTAGCACCCCCGAAAACCGGCGCTGTTTTTTTTTGTTGTTGTTTTTTTTTTTAACTAAGAGATTCGTTCCTTGTTTTTATAAGTTAGGACGCTAATAATGTCGTCAGTAAGCTTACATGAGCGTCTTTTTTTGTTTGTTTTTTTTTCGAGGTTGGTATTCAATTATAGAACTTGTATAGTTTTTAACAGGTGCTTCTGTAGTTTAATTAACCGATTTTCCGTAAGTAATGTAGGGACATTAACCATTAAACCATTAAAGCAGAATCGTTTAATATTTCACATAAATGCTGCTTACATAAACAGAATTTTTGTGAAATATTTAACTACTAAAGCACCTATTAACAACTATACAAGTTTTATAATGAAAAAAAAAAGTATGTTTTTGTAAACTTACTGACAGCATAATTAGCGTCCTAAATTATGAGACGAAAAAATGAACGAATCTTAGTAAAAAAAAAAAAAACAGCACCGGTTTTCGGAGATGCTGAAAACGAATATCAGTTAAATTTGTTTTGATATGAAGAAATTACTAGGTGGCCAGAAGCTGGGTGCTCATTTAACGTTAAATTTATATAGGAAATTGATTCCCCACTTTTTGAAAAAAAATTCTTCCTATCATGAAGACCACTTATCTGCCCCAAATCTAAATGTGATATTCATTTTTAGCACCACCAAAACCCCTTTAAAAATGTTTTTTGAGGAGTTGGAAAGAAACTTGACATTGACGATTTTTTGTTCGAGAAAAGTTCAAAGGTAAGTCAAATAAACACTTATTTTTGTAAAGTTTATTTTTTTCAAGAAAAATTGAAAAAAAAAAATCTTTGTTTTTTGGGGTGTTATTTTATTTTTTATTTATATATTTATCTATTTATTTTTCTCGAGGATAAACCTGAAAACTAGAAAAATTGAAACAAAACTGGGTGGGATAGATTTCTTTTTTTTTTTGTCGTATTAAAACAGATATTGTTGCTGTTTCCTCAGACCGTTGTTTTATTAATGGTGTGTGTGCATAAATCGTATTCCGCATTCGCGCTAGAAGTCTTTCTGTGTTGCTCGCTCAAACGCCCACAAAGTCAATTGTAGGCCTAAACTTGCCCCCCCAAAAAAGGTACCACTCTGGATGATGTAAAGGTTCGACATGCGGTAGCCTGACACCTCCAGGCATAGCCATCGCTTACCTTTCTTTGTCCACATGATGCACAAGTTTTCGTCCGTGCCTGTAATTATTTTCTTGACAAAAGTCGAGGACTCCAGTTAGTGTTCCAAGCTGCTCACTTAAGGCTGTAAAATTCTTGTTTTTTTTTTTGTTTTTTTTCTGACGTTTAAGTACAAAATGGTGCGCTTTTTTTTACTAGTTTATTTTCTCTTCTTCCTCTTCCAAATTATCGTCTGCTGCTTTGAATTTTCAACTCGCGCGAACGCGCGTCGCGTTGAAAACCATCGCGCTACATTGTCATTGGTTCAGCTTTATGTTTCATCAGACGGCTTAATTTCTCGGCGACGCTCGGCTTACTCCGGCTGTTGATGTCATGTTCCGGAGAAAGCTGGGCGTGCGCGGAGTTACATCTGGATCACTTTCTGCATGAGTACAAACCTTTTTTATTTGTTATTGTTGAGTTATTCGTTTATTTTTCACTGTATTTAGTAGTTTTACGCCGATATAATTCATCGTTCTGTTTATAATTGTTTATTTTTTATAAAAAAAAAAATACAGCCATTGAACTATAAGTGGTTTGTTTGCTATACTTATAGGTAAATGTGCACTGAACAGATAGCATAATACTTAAAGTTAAATTCAAATTTTGATATATCTTTTAATTTAAACGCGAAAAAAAACAACTGGGACACAGTAAAACAATACGTTGTAAAATGCTCTTATGGTTGTCAGTTTATTTGTAGATTTATGTGTAAGAAAATTGCGTTAAAATAGCTTAAACGTAATACGGAAATGAAAGATGTAAAAAAAATGCAGAAAGTATTAACAATTTTTCATTTGGATAATTTAAACGCGAAAAAAAAAACAATTGGGACTCTGAAAACGTACACAGTAAAACAATACGTTTTCAATGGGTTAAAGTTGATTTATTTGTAAGAAAATTGTGACAGTATAGATGAAATACAGAATAGTTGCAAAACATCCCCACCCTTCTCATGTTAAATAATACTTTCTAAATAATAGCGTTAATATTTTAGTGCAAAAGTAGCGATTTATGTTTATTTGTTTACGCTGTTATGGGTGTATGTACGCATACGGAACCGGAAGTCGTAAACCGGATGTTGGGTTGCAATACCCGTTAAAGGTCATGTGAGTTTTATAATTATATAGATTTAATATAAAATATAAGTGTTTAGCATATATGATATCACATACATCGTTATGGTATTATTATTACCATAAATCGGTATTTTTTTTTTAGTTTACCGACCCCATCGGCATTCACCTTTGAATTGTCGACTTTGTAGGTTTTGGAGGACACTGAGAAGGAGTATTGCATTTATTTCTTGCGCAAACGAGTAGTTATTCATATTTGAAGACATTCAGTATCCAACGTAATCACTACAGTTTGGCAAGCAAGATGGCCGCCCGTGCATTTACTAAAAAACACGAAAAAGAACCAAATGGGCAAAAAAAATAAAAAAAATGACCCCAGACCTCCTTTCACTTTCTCATGATTGGACAAATAATTATTTTTATGATAAAAAAAGACATTTATTTTCGTTTTTTGACACAAACCGATTTTTTTCTTCTGATACCAAATCTGATAATCAACCCCGTCGCAAATTTACCGTACGCATGGTATGATCCTGGACCCTGGGACTTTTTGAAGAAATGTTAGTTTCAATAAAATGGGGAGGATCACTTTTCTATGATAATTTAACCTAACATGAGCACTCACACATTGACGCCCCCCCCCCCCAAAAAAACATTTTGTTTATGTTGGGGGGGATGTCGGCAGCGGCCAGGTGGATGTTGGGGCGTTGTTGTAATTGTACTATCTAGAAATGTTTCCTGTGAAGGTGTGTTTTGCAATGAGCATAAATAAAAGACAAGGTCAGACGTTTAAAAAGATTGGCGTAGACCTGATATCAGACTGCTTCAGTCACGGTATGTTCTACGTCTCCATCAGGACAGGAAGTTCAGAAAACGGTCTGCTTCACACGTTTGGTTTCTATGGAATATCTAGAATCGCCATCCTATCTATCAAATCCTGTCTCTCTGAGAGGTTTATAGAATTAGTGTTTGATGGACAGACATATTGAAGCACAGAGTATCAAATTTAACGTGCATCAAAGTATCCTTTCACGTCTAATCCTGTTTTTATCTCCATTACTGATCTGGCAAATCACATTTTAGAATATGCATTGAAATCTATCTTTTTTCAGCATTTTAATTATCAAGATCTTTTTGTTGCTCTCTCATCCGACCTAAAGCAGGTATGTAATGGGGAAAAGATTGGCTAAATAGTTTTAATACATTTAAAACTAAACTTCTAATCTTTAAGCATCAACGCTCGAGTCCTTACTTTGCCCCTGTGGAAATGAGTTGCTCTCCCATCGAGGAATTCTCAATTTTGATAAGCTTCTAGAACTAACTTTTGGTTCTAACTTAAAATAAAAATAAAAAATACATCAAATATGCTGCTAAGGTTGCAATGAAAATAGTTGGATCATTCTACCGCTCTAGATGTAGTATCTTACATCTGATGCAATCTTCTATCTTTATAAGATTCAGATTCGACCTAATATTGAATTCTGCTGACAGGTTTAGGAAGGTGCAGCTCGAATATATTTTTACGTTTTTTCTTTTCTATATTGTTTTAAATACTTTTTAAACGGAACATATTTAACGGCGGCTGCATCATTTTTGACCCAAATGAGGTAATCCATTCTAAAGTTACAAATGTGGCACAATGGGTGAGAGATCTTCCAGAGGGGGGGGACGCCTTGAGCTGCCACATTTTTGGCCTTTATACTAAACTTATGGGAAGATATGCAGATACAGGTTGACGCAGATATTCAAAATGTCGGGCCTACTTACTCCATAGTTTGACAGGTGACGTGTGTGAGTTGAGATTGTTTATGCTATCAGATTGACAGGTGTTTATAAAACCGAGTATGTTATGTATGCATTTCTCTCTCTCTCTCTCTCTCTCTCTCTCTCTCTCTCTCTCTCTCTCTCTCTCTCTCTCTATTCCTTTTCACTCTCTTTCTCTTACAAAGAAAGGGAAGTTAATTATAATTGTAATTGTAAACAGTTGAAGCTGCCACTCCGAACGATACGGATGCATAGCAGTTTTGGCTGAGAACGCCTCGGGTTAGCGTTAATATGCTTCTTCGGTGTTAAAATAAATCTATATTTTTATGAAATGCTTTTGTTCGCTATTTTGTGAAGCGTTCAATTTTCAGAGAGCGATCACTGCCACGAAGAATGCCGACGACAGAAGTCTTCCATATCGACCTTTGGTGTAAGGGGCTGTGCCTATCGTTTCATCATATCTAACAGCCGGGGAACTGGTTGCGATTCCCAGGACTTAACAACAGTTTCAGAGACGTCCCCACAACAAACTCAATAACTCTTCCCGGTAAATGATCGTGTCATACAAATGCAATCAGAAAACTCAGCATTTAAAAGCATTCTATGCTGATTTGGAGAATGGCGTGTCTATATCTAATAAACATATAAGTTCAGTTACTATCCGAAATACAGGTTTAATATTATTAGAATGCTTTTAGAGATAGTGAAATTTTAATTAGCGTGTGTATTAAACTCGGAAGATGAACAAAGAAAAGTCATAAAAAATAAAGTAGTGCAATTAAATAATTACGTTGGAATCATTAAGTTTTACTACTTTGTTTCGACCTTGAACATCATGAGAAAGTCGAGGGCAGAAACCTCGGTCGGAGTTTAAAGTCAGTCTGTCCATCCCACCATGGTGTCACCCACCCACTCCGTTTAACCCCGTTACTGATAAAGGGAGAATAGATGATTGGTTGTCGAGAAAGGTTCCGTTGAGTTACCATTAAGCATACTGCTAGTGGAATTAATAATATTGCAGATAGTTTTATTTTTATTTTCTCCTGTTTATAATTATACAAAAATAACATTTTTCTTGTAACCTGAATTTATTTTAATAATTCATTTATACAACCGAAAACTCAAGTTTGCATCTGGAGTCAGTTATTCGTCGCTTACAGAACTTGTGATTAACTTGCAGATGAACGATACCAAATTGAAGTAATTTTGTTCATCAAACAGCAAGCAAGAGGAGAGAGTAACGCTGTGTATCCGGCCCGCAGCGCGTGTTTTCCCTGGAGACTTTGAGTTGAGTAATTTGAACATTTGGATTTTTTTTTTGTTTTGTTTTTTCTTTGGTATTTTTCCTTTTGTTGTTCTCTACCTGCGAGTCGCTGTTGAGACAAGAAATACAGATATCTCACTCCAACCTGTCACCGTAAAAGTGACCGAAACCACGTTATTGGACTTTCGTGGGTGTTCGAATCGGAACCACCTAGAACTACACTCATGTACCGGTGAGCACTACGGTCTTCATCGTGTTATAGGCAAATAAAAATTAAAACGCAGTCAATATAACTTTCATTAGTTTAAATACTCTACAGTGTTTAATGAATCCGCGAATTTGGCGTTTATAAGTTGTTAATCCCTTCATTCCTGTGGCAATTATTTTGTGTCCCGGGGGTAAAGGCTTAGCAAATGGAGTCAAAGGTGGCTTCGTGACTGGGTTCGAATCTCCTGACAGGCAAGAATTATCACCTCCTACACTGATGATTGCGTAAGAATGAAAAACTACTGTTTGTATGTATAGTGTTCACTATTTAATTATTTATATGTAGCAATCTTCACTTCCTGTACTTATGATTGCGAAAGCACGAAACATTAGTGTCTGTAGGCATAAAAACATTTATTTATAATTATTAGCCCATTTAAGAAGTAAGTTCCAAATGTTGTACAATGCCTAAGAAATAAAGGCGCTCGGCTGGTCTTGTAATGCCCTCGGTGCTCCCTATGTTCTCGACTACACCAACATGTAGAAATTTAAATGTAATATACCAACAAAAGTTTTGACGGACACTTAGAATTCCTCCTTTAAACTTATTCTTAATCCCTATTGAGTCTCAGTGGCAATATACTTTGTTTGGAATTAATGAAGTTTTAAAAATCCAAACTACAATAAAAACTATTAATATAGCGCGATAACACCATGGCCAAAGGGAAATAAGGCGCCTCCTTCCATCCGCTATTGTGTGGAGACACTTAAGCATGGTCGAGAACCTATTTAGCCCTCCGAAGAGGGTAATGCTAAGTCGTGGAAAACAGGTGACTGATGTAATACGGAAGCAAAGAGAAATATTTCTTTTCATGGTTTCGTATTTCGTTATGCTGAGCTGAAGATATCTCTGCGTACAATCGTCGAAGCCGAAGTAGCTCCAGTTCTCTCCAAACTCTACAACAAATGCCTTAAGGAATCATGCTATCCGGGCTGTTGGAAAACTGCTTCTGTGGTACCAGTATTCAAGAATTCTAGCGAAAGAACTGACCCATCAAATTATCGCCCTATTAGCCTCCTCCCACTTTTCGCCAAAATATTTGAGACCATAATTAACCATGCTCTAGTCCGGCACCTTACAGATGCTAAACTTCTGACTGACAAACAATATGGATTTAGACAAGCCCTTTCCACAGCAGACATCCTCACTGTAATCTATGAACGTATTTACCATTCACTGGACAAAGCGGGGGAGGGCAGAGCGGTAGCTCTAGATATATCTAAGGCTTGAGGCATGAGGGTCTCCTCAGGAAAATTAAATCATACTGTATCACTGGTAGAATACTTAACATAATTAAATCCTTCTTAGATAAGAGAAAAATCCAGGTTGTCCTCGACGGTCGTACATCTAAACAGTGTGATATAAATGCGGGAGTGCCTCAGAGGTCTATCCTTGGACCTCTATTGTTCCTAATATTTATTAATGACCTCCCCGACAAAACTACCTCTGAGATGGGTATATATACTGATGACACCACACTCTATAAGAGGCATGGCAGGAAAACAAATGAACACATAACTAAAGAAATGGCAAAAACACTAAAGGATGACCTCTAGTCTGTAGTCGAATGGGGACATAAATGGATGGTCACGTTCAATGCTGCCAAGACTAAACTGGTTTCCTTAAATAATTATAAGAAACCTTCTCTGCCACCAATAGCAATGGCCAGTGACTCCCTGTCTGAGAGTACATCTTTCAAACTGCTTAGCCTAACGTTCACAGGAAACATGAGTTGGAACAATTATATTGAAAACATTGCCAGGGCCGCTGCAAGAAAGGTGGGCTCTCTCTGCCGTGCTAGAAAACTACTGACACCTGAAAGTATCCTGTACCTCTATAAGGCCACCATTCGCCCATGTATGGAGTATTGTTGTCACATTTGGGCTGGTGCATCTGCTACTAGTCTCTCGCTCCTAGACAAGGTTCAAAAGAGAGTCGCCAATCTGATAGGCCCTGAACTGGCATCTAAGCTTCAGCCTCTGTCTCGTCGACGAAACGTTGCATCCCTCTGCCTGTTCTACAAGTATTTTAATGGTGAATGCTCTGACGAACTGCAGACACTTGTGCCCCCACAACGTAGATACCCTAGATAAACCCGAAAGGCAGCTAAATCCCACCCCCACACAGTAGAGATCCCTAGATGTAAAAGATCTTTCTACTCCAGTAGTTTCTTCCCCAGAACCGCAAGACTCTGGAATTCCATTCTAGGTTCCTGCTTCCCTAACTGTACTGACATGCAGAAGTTCAAGTGCAACGTGAACCGACATCTTGCTGCCCAAATCCCAACATAGTGCCCCAGTAGTTGCTGCCCCTGATAGTAGCCCCCTACACCAAAGTGGCAATGTGCCTTGTTTGGGGTGAAAATGTAATAATATATATATATATATATATATATATATATATATATATATATATATATATATATATATATATGTGTGTGTGTGTGTGTGTGTTTTACAATTATTAATATTATCTAAGTAAATATGTATATAGATTAACTATAAATAATAAATTAATAAAATACTAAATAGAATATTGGTAGTAGTGTATATGAAAATTACTACAATTATTTATTAGGAATATTAAAATTTTAGTGATTTTAATTGTAAATTCAAAATGTCGTAACAAAAGATAAAATAAAAGGTAGTAGCAAATTCTCTTCCAATTTTCGGATTTTGTAATCATGCTTAAATTAATTTTCTTTTTGTGGATTGATAATTAATATTTCTTCCGATGAGTTAAGGGCAAAATAGATTCATTGAGTTATATAATAATCAAATTAATGGTTTTGCACTACGAAACAATTACTGTCAAGAATTAAAAATCTAAACGTAAAGGAATAAATTGTAAGATGGCCAAATCATGACATTTGGAGGATAGACTTTTGTCATTTGTTCGTTATATGCTATGTAATTACATTGAGCCTCATGTAGTATATAATAAAAGTGGGATGTGATTAAAAAATCATATTTCCACAGAAATATATATACATATGTGTGTGTGTGTGTTACAGATTTTTCTATATGGTGTTTTAGCTTATTGAACTGAAAAATGTATTTATATATATCTATATTTAATTATCTTGTCTTGCATATACATATATATATATATATATATATATATATATATATATATATATATATATATATATATATATATATATATACAGAGAGAGAGAGAGAGAGAAAGAGAGAGAGAATAATGCAAGACAGGATAGCGTAAGTACAAATATGCACGAATGTATTTTTATGTTCAATAAGCTAAAATACCACATAGAAATAATGGTTATATTTAGTTATATATATATATATATATATATATATATATATATATATATATATATATATATATATATATAAACTTAGATTTAAATCTATGTAGACGAATATGTCTATACCAGTAACTGTCTGTACAACTGGGTGTGTATGTATGTGTATACGTGCACGTGTACGTCCACGTGTGCGTCCGTGTATACACGGGGTACCGATGTATATGTACACGTACCTATGTATACGTGTGTGGATGTGAGGGTATATGTGCCCGCTGCCTGCTGTCCACATACCTAGATGAGAGCGTGCAGCTGTGTATATATGTCAATGTATGTGTTCACGAGTATTAGTATCTGTGTGTGCACATGCGCTTGCATGTATGCGTGGGGATGCAGGTATGCCTGAATCAATATGCGCGCATGGGCCCGTGTATACGCCTCCTTGGGGGTAGGGGCGTCGATGTGTGTATGTATCTGTGTATGAGCGCATCCATGCCTGCGCACACGTACCCAATTTTAGCACCTTAAGGAAAATTTGACGTAAGCGGGAGCGATGCGGGTGTCCATGCATGCATGCGCACATATGTGCATATATTTGCACGCCAGGGCGGTGATGTATATGTACATGTGAACGTTTCTTTAAGTATATATGTGTGTACGTGCGCATGTGTGCGCTCGCGTGTGTGACCGCTAGCTAACCCTCTCCAAACAATTAACAACAAATAAAAACTAAATAAACCGAATCATAGCCACCCCCCGCCTCCGAACCTAAGCGAACACCCAACAGGTCAAGACATACTTATCAAGAAATCATCTCACCAATGAGACGCCAAAAACTTTAACATTAATACTCAAATTTTAAAGTAACTCCCTCCTCCTACCCCCACATATTCCCCTCCCCCTTCATGTATCCCTATGCCCTCAGCCACACCATAAATTAACTTCCCAGACCTTCCCCCACAAGTTCCACATAAACTCCAAAACTAAAACATTACCGACATACCAAGCACCCCTCCCACTTTTCCCCCTTGTTCCCTTCCTCTTTTTCCCCGCTCTTCTCGCACCCATCCCCTGTTCACTCTTTCACTCTTTCATCCTATAACAACGAACATTTCTGTAAAAGTCTGAGGAAGCTACAGACGGCCAAAAAACGGCCGGGTAGCCGAAACAATAATGTAGCTTAATACGGTAATAAAAAATAAAACGCATATTTGCTCTACAACAGTATTGAGCACTTTCTTCAGTTTTTATTTATTACCATTTCTACTAAACTATATATATATATATATATATATAGATAGATAGATAGATAGATAGATAAAATAAGAATACGTATGATATTACCTAGAGACATACGTAAAATAGAAATATCATACGTATCTTTATTTTAGACATGTAGTATATCTCGTTTTTGTTTTGTTTTGTTTTTTTTCTAGTACACCATATCGCTATTTTGGTAACGTCTCCGATCTTATGTTAAACGTATTGTCTCTCATTTTACTCGATTTTGTTAATGAATAAAATGAAATCCCTCGATCCAGCTTATGAAAAGAGAGTTTGCCTTCCCCATTAATTTATTTTAATTTCTCACTTTTAACAAAATGTGTCTTCCTGTCTTGATAATATATATATATATATATATATATATATATATATATATATATACGTGTGTGTGTGCGCGCGCACGCGCGTTCGTGTCTGCATTGTTCGAATTCATTTATTTATCCAAACGTAATAGGTTAACTTAAAATGGTTTCTCATTTACTATTATAAAAATAACAATGTAAAACAATAGAAATAATTTGTCATTACTAAACTGCAGTATTCCCTTTATTTCTTGGTTTGTAATTAGTTATTGTTTGCTATTTTTATTTTTATTTCATCCTGAGGTCGCATTGTTCATACATCACCGAAAGTTTCACATGTTCGAAAATAAATATAATCATAAAAGAAAACCAAAAAGAAAAAAAATGATTTTTTTTACCTTATTTTCATAATTTTTGCATAGTATTCTAAAAACAGTTGTGCCTGTTTATTTAAAGTCTTAACACTTCTAATGATTCTTTCAAGAGCTTTGATACCAATTTTTAAAACCACAATCATTTTTCTTCATTCAGTATTTTTCATCTTTCTAATTATAATAACACAAGCAAATGTCTGTTTTTATTTCGGCGTATTTTTTATGTTTATTAAAAAATGAAAGACTACTAAAATGCTTCAAGTGAGCTCGATATTCGAATGAAACAGTCAATTATTAGTGCTTATTTAGAATTAAACTATAAAAGAAAACTAAGTTGCAAAAAAGAAATTATGATGTACTTGTCACGGAACGAACATGTCACACTTCAAACATCACGTATTAAGTATTTTATTTTTGATAGAGAAAATTATTTTTCACGATTTCCAGCGATTTTAACATTAAATTGTAGCAATTACAAGGCTTATATTGATCTTGATATGTCGATTCAAGTTTTTACCTTTTCCTATAATTTGATTTTCTTAATTTTAAGAGTACATAATCAATTTATGTGATTTTTGGAATACCAGATCTTGTTCCGTGACGGGTACGTACATTACAAAAGTTTTAAACATTTTCCTGTATTTTTTCTTACAAGGGAGCCATAACTTATCAAGGCTCGAATGTAAGGTGGTAATGTAATAATCGTTAATAATGTCAGTAGATTATTTAAAGGGACAGTTCAACAAGAACTTTTTTACATTGGGCTTGAAGGCTAACTTACTGTAGTCGGCCGGGAAGCAAGTCAGCGGAACAGTGTTCCACAGACAGGCAATTCTAGGAAATAAACTTTGTTCATGAAATCTACGTTTAGATTTAGGCACAGATAGAGAGAGAGGAAAATTGTTTATAGTCGTTGTAGTTAGTCGAGTGTTTTTGTGAAAGTTCGTGAAGAGGGACCATAGATTGAAGGTCAGACGAGCACTTGACATGAAAATAACGACAGAGCAGAAACAAGCACGCAACGCCTCTTCTGTGGAAAAAAATTTAGGGAAAAGGTTTCGAAATCGGTTTTAAACTCTATCCATGCGCTGTGCAACTCTTGCCCAGATGTGTCGACAGTAGTCCATTTTAGGACGCGTTGGCTCTTATACAGACAGAGGATTGCATCGGCAACTTTGTTTTGAATATAGTTTTAATTCTAAATAAGCATCCAATTGTTTACAAGTTCATCCGGGAGCTCTCCATTCTGAAGATTGATTTGGTTTGGAAATCATCTTCAATAAATCGTTCAGTTTATTTGGATCACAGTAAATAATCGGAACAAAATCTGGACGTTTCCATCAAAGTGTTGATTGTAGACACAAGAAAGTTGACCCGTTCATCTATAAAAATTAACACACGAAACCTGTATTTACAGTGTCCAAAAAAAGAAAATAATAATGGAATTGTCCAGCTTGACATATTTAACCAATTCGACCGGATGTTAGCAATCGACGCAAATAGAATGAATTTCTTTGATAGTTTTTTTTTTTTTTTTTTTTTTGCTTTACTTTCTTGTAGAATGATTTGGATTCTTTTAATCAAAATGAGGTAGAAATCAATCTCAGACGAAAAGGAATCGACATTTTGGATTATCCAATGAATTCCGTCAGAGTTGTCCGGTTGGTAAAGAAGAGAAAATGGAAAGATAAATGAAGAAGGGGTGAGAGACAAAAGAACCAGGGTGGGGGGAAAAAAACAAAACAACGACAAAGAGGCGTATGATTATAGGATAGAAATGGATAGCGAAGAAAAGGAAATAAAGAGGTGTATTCAGTGTGGGGGGGATAATACAATAGAAAGTAAAAGATAAATATGATAAGAAAACAGAAAAAAGAGTATGAAAACTATTTCTGATTTGACGAATTCCTCTCAGAAATAGAGAGAGAGAGAGAGAGAAAGAGAAAGAGAAACAGGGGGAGAAAAGGGAAGTATAAATGAAAATAGATAGAGATTGAAGATGAAGAGGAAAGAAAGGGGGTATTTAGTTCTCTTTCACTGCAAGAACTGTGAGCTAGGATCAGAAAGAAGGATTGAGAAGTCGGCGCCTACGAGGAGGAGATACTCTGACCTGCAAGAAGTGTCAAGGTAGCCCCGTCGGAATTTTCCGGTTAGAGTGCGAATGGCAATTGGCAATAAACTTACACTTTCTCAAAGAAAGGTGAACCTTCTAGAATTGCATAGAATCAGTATTACATCGCAATCAATAGAGACTAGATCATTATAGGAATTGTCTGGTCTCTGTTGCTTCTGGGGGGGGAAGAGAGGGGAAGAACAACAACGGATAAAGGATTTTTGACATTGCCTTAGTTTAGAATTATTTCTTCATCGCTGACTGGGGCCATAAAAGATAGAAAGTAATATCAGAACAGAGTCTACACTTTACTCTTAAGAAAGAAACAAGCAGGAGAGATGAGAGAGAGAGAAAATAGAAACACACAGACGAGCATAAAAAAACAAAGAGATGGAGAGATTGTATGAAGGTGGAGGAGAAAGGGGGGATAGTTGGGAGAATTAAATAAAAAAGAAAGTTAAACAAAAAGAATAGAAAGAAAGAGAAAGATAGGTAATAAAATGTAAAATGGAAGAAAGGGGAAAAAAGAGTAACGCGTTTGGGGTGAGAGAAAGGGAGTGAAGAAGAGAGCGAAAGAGAGAGCGAAATAGAGATGAGAATTCGAGGAAGGGCGATAAAGGGGAAAATTGGGGAATGGTATAAGGAACGTTTTAAATTAGATGAAGAGGAGGAAGAGTAAGCGAGGAAGGGTGGGAAACAAAGAGAGAAAAGAGAGGAGGAAGAGGAAGATAGGAAGAGGTAAAGAAAGGATGTGAAAGAGGGGCAGTGATAGAAAAAGGAGAATAGAAAAGGGCAGATGGCACAAGACGACGAAGAAAAAATAAAAAATAGAGAACGTAAAAATAAACTAGAAGTGGGTAAGAGGGAGGAGAGAAATTGTTTTGTTTTGCGTTTTTTTTAATGGCATATCAACCCATTTTCTAGCCATTTAATACCAAAGTACCAAGGATTATTTGTATACAATTAGTTGAATACAAGTCACCACTTTTGCACACTGTCTCCAATAGGATTTGAACTTGACTTTGACAGATAGATGATGATGGTGGTGATGATGATGCTAATGATAATGATGATGATGATCATGGTGATCATCCTCATGGTGATTATCTGCGGTGAATGACGATATGTTAAATGCAGCATCATCAACAGCAGTTTACCAGAAGCTTCGTGCTAAAAGAGATCAGTCCTCCTGACAGTATACCGAGAAACAGGAAGATATTCAGAATCATTCCACCGACGGCCGATTCATTTTCGTCTAACAACCTGTGGGTAAGAAAGAAGAGAATAGAACAATTAGAAAAATATCAAACTCGTGTGGAAAAACCAACAAAAATAGACACTGGACAATTTTCCGAGATGAAATGAACGCTATAAGTTTGTCGACCCCCCCTCATACACACATATAGACGGATGTAGGTGGACGAGAAACTTGAATGTCAACTTGGATACGGTAAAGACTATCCAAGGGTACGATTAAGTTTTCTTCACCGGGACATGAGCCAGTCGTAATTATAGACTGCATATGTACTTCCGTATTTGTATAACAAACGATACATACATACACATTTATATATTGTGTGCATATATGTGATATAAATGTGTGTATTTATGCAAACATGATTGACTACACATGTGCATACATGTTTCAGCTGCGATTTAATATGAAATCGAATATTCTCAGGCCACAATCTGGACTGAACAAAAAATAAACATAATTATTTTCTTTGTACAAATTTTTCTATTTTTCTTTTTTTTTTCTTCTTTCTTTTTTATTTATTCATGTTTTATTTTTTGAAATGCAGATAAAAAAAGAAAAGGGGGCAAACATAACAAAAATAAACACCTGTAACGCGAATCTTAGTTTGGATGAGGTATAGACCAATAGACCATGCAAGGGCCAGATTAGGTTTCCTCAGCCTTGACACAGATCAGAGCTCTAATTATAAACTATGTATCTGTAATTACTTCTTTGTTTGTCCATCGTTTTCCGATGATGGCCATCTTCTTCTTGCGAGTCTGCTGATGTTTATATATTTCAATCCTGGACCCACAAGTACGGTCATATATCGGGCATGTAGAGTAAGAGCGGGGTGGAGCAGGGATAGCCTGACGAGCATGCTTCTTTGCACGCTTCGCTGTATGGTCTTGTTTTCGCTGCTGCTAAATGCAGTCCACTCCTTAAGGTGGCTGGGGTATCATCATTCGAATGCCCAGCCGCATACTACCGCGTAGTATTCTCTATGGTCATTTACTCTAAAGCCAACGCAGTACCGGTGGGGGTGGGCAGAGGAAGCTTTTCAAAGCCACATCAAGAGATCTCTGAAGAGATGTTGTATTAAACACCTCTTCACTAGAAGAACTTGCTTCCTGCAGGAATCTCTGACGCTCCTTCTGCACACAGGTAGTGGTCTGTATTGAGGAGCATGTAATTATGTATTTGTATAATAAACAACACGTACACGGATATACGCATATATATATATATATATATATATATATATATATATATATATATATATATATATATATATATATTGTGTGTGTGTATGTGTGTGTATGCCTTGTGTGTGTGTGTGTTATATATTTTTTCTGTAATTGACTAAGATGTTTTATTTTATTTTTCCTTTCGTAAACCGTGGGCAAAACCTAGTTGTACTCTATATGCATTTTGGTCCTCCGATTTATCGGAGAGGGGCCTATGTTTTCAATGGCGTCCGCGTTTTGTGCTTCCCTGCGTCTGTGCGTCTGTGCGTCTGTTAGTCCGGACTATTGCCAGATAATCGTCCATTAGTTTTTCCTGAAATTTTGCCACAAATTGTATTTCATTGAATAGATGTGCACAGTAAAAAATTTTTTACAAAAATTCCCGTTGCGTCCCCAGGCACTCAAAAGAAGTCAAAAAGTCCCCAAAATGGCCATAAAAATGACAATTTTGCCCCAATAACTTTTGATCCACCTATTAGATTTTTTGGAAACTTGGCCAATATGTGGAGCCCATTGTTCTTAATATAAATTCAGTATGGGTGATCCTGGAAAAATTCTGGTTCGCGTCCCCGGGGATTTTTAGTGCTAAAAACATCTCTTTTTGTGAGTCTTTTTAATCTATCTCTTTCCTTGTCTATTGCGCGGATTGAAAATGTGTTTCTTTTTAGAAACTTGTTGAATATATATTTAAAATTCAACTTTGTTCATCGACTTTTATAGCTTCCTTTTAATATTTTTTAGCCTTTCTGCTTTCGCATTTAAGGTTTTATATTTTAAGAGAAAGAATTAATAGGCATGTCCAATAATTGACAAGAGCTTACTTAAATTCTTACTCACAAACATTTTCGTTGTCAGGTACCTGTAATTATTATTTTGACCTCAAATTTATTTTGTTCTCCAGTGAATGTGTTTTTTTTTTATGTTTTCTTCTGAATTTAATATTTTTATTCAATTATTGTACGTGTATAAACGTTTTAGTATAGTCCACTTCGTTACTTTAAACAATTCTAATAAAGTTTTTGTTTTTTACTTTTATTTTTTATTCCACAGTGTGTGATTTTTGTACCTATTTACAATGCCTCCCCACAACACCAGGGTCGTTTTTTAACGTGGGGAAAAGGTACAAAAATAAAAATTGTCTCAGTCGTGAAGGATTTCTCCTCCACTGAAAGAGAACGAGAAATGGAAGTGCCGCATCTGAAGAACAGATACTACACTTTGACCTTGGCCAAAACTTCTGTGCCTCATGCGATCGCACTTATAATAAACTTTCATTTTATGAGGATAATCTTTTTCAACATGCAATTACTCATGGCGGAAATACGGTTTAAGATGCAGTTTACTTTTATTTGTCAAATTTAGTTTGTGAATTGATTGGTTGTTTTTTCCTTGTGCTAATAAAACATAAACGGTTCTCTGCGATACGTGGAGTGTTGAACCATCTTTATTAGCTAGTTTATTAAGAACTCTTCTTTTCCTACATTTGTATTCGATAATAATCCTTGCGCAAATCAAAGGCATTTAAAATTATTTGCACTCCTAAGGTGCCTTTAATAAATATCTAGACCTTTTTTTTTGTACATGAATTTAAATTTGTCATAAACTCTTGAAAATTCAGTATGTTATTGCTATACATATTATGAGTTGATCTACAAATCTTTATGATTTGTGGTTAAAATGAACAGCTACAACAGTAATCAGAGTACACCCTACTAAAGCCTAATTGTCATAGCTGGTGAATTTCAAAAACGCAATCTGGTCACGAGGACATTTTAGAAGAACGATATGCAATCAAATACTGTTTTGAATTGGAAGAAATTCCACATAAACGTATAGAATGCTTCAGACTGCTTTTGGATCATCTTGCATGAATCAAACATCAGTTTTTGAGTGGCATAAGAGATTCCATGAAGGTAGAGAGTCTGTGAGGAATGATGAAAGGTCTGAGAGGAGTAAGAAAGTCAGAACACAAGAGTTGATTGGTGAAATAAAACATTTCGTTGATAAGAATCATTGTGTGTCTGTACAGGCAATAAGCGCACCGTTTTACGGGAGTTTGGGAACTGTACACACACTTATTCGCCATAAACTGAAGATGCGGAAGATTTGCGTTTTTTCCCCAGGGTAGTCTATCCTTGTTACAGACTGTTTGGCCAAGATAGGTGCCAAACAGTTCCTCACCCTCCCTATAGTCCAGACCTTGCTCCCTGTGACTTTTGGTTATTCTCTACAGATAACCTTACATGCTGTTGTTATGAGACAATTAAGGAGATAAAAGAGGTTGTGACGAGAGTCATCGACATGCTCACACAAGATGACTTAAATGGGGTCTTCCAGAAGTTATTGGGACGATACAACAGTGTATTGCAGCCGGAGGAGATTACTTCGAAAGGCGCTAGTTTCATGTGTGTACTATCAATAAACGTGCCTTTACGAGTCTATAAACTTATTGAAGGCTCATCGTAACTCCGAAAAGTGTTTGTTAACTACGTAAGGAAATTCGTGTAGACTTCCTCGTGAATTAGTGAGATTAATAGATTTTCAGTTTTTTTTTTTAAGAAAAAGAAGAGACGTTTTACGGCTAAAGAGTTTCGTCAATAATGGTATAGCTTTGCGGTAACATAAAATTGAGGAATTTTGTATGATTAACCGCACTCTTTTTTCTAATTAGCAAACGAACCACTTAAAATCGACACAGTTCGCACAGTCCGTATTATAAATGTAATAGTATTATCTGAAGTGAGGAGTAAATCGAAATTATCAATCATGCTCTAAATAATGTTTTATGAAAATTCATTTTTACCATTTTGTTTGCCACTCAATAATTCGAAAGGCGTGGGGGATATAAAGTGTAATCTAATTTGTTATTTATATGCTTGTATATTTACCAGCAGACCGCCCGGCGTTGCTCGGTCGTTAAATACGCTTAAATATGACATTTTAATTTTTGCAAATTTTATATTTAATATGATAGAGCCAATTCTTTATCGATCATAATATAGTACACAATATATAGTCGTAATTTTAATTTTACGAAAGTTATATATGATTTGGTACCAGTATTTCGAATCGAAAATAAGACATTAAGCTCTCCAGCGGTATTCGTTACCATATGAGTCAAAGCAACATGCCTATCAAAACTTTACAAATTAATGAACTTAAACGTATATATGTATATTTACACATTCGTAAAAGACCATTTTAAGTCGATTTACGTCTTCAAAGTTCTGTTTTTGTTTGTTTTTTTTTTATCCTTAACAGCTATTTCGAAGAATAATAGGGACATGCCCACGGTTATGAAACAAAACTTTCGGCCACGGTTATGATCTTTGGTGTGGTTTCAATGAAGGCCACATCATGCCACTTCATATCTTCGAAGTCGGCTTAAAACTCGACACTAAAGTGTACCTAGATGTGTTGAAGAGTGTGGTGATCCCCTGGTGCAATCAGGTGGCCGATAGTAAACACTGGGTGTGGCAGCAGGACTCGGCCCCGGCCTACAAGTCCAAATTGATCCAGGCTTGGATTTAGAAGGTGTGCTACGACTTTGTACTCTTCTATCACTGCTCCTCTCCTTCCCCCGACCTGAACCCACTGAACTACTTCGTTTGTTGCACGTCGAGAACATCACAAGCATGACCTCCCGCAACAACAAAGCCAGCCTGATCCCCGCCATCCACCAAGTATTCGCCGAGCTCCTGCCGGCGCTTGTGAAAGAGGCATGCTCGTATCGAGGCGGTGATTGAGGCTGAAGGCGGCTACATTGAACAGATGATAACTCTACTACATAATCGCGTAATCTGAATTGATTTTTTCAATAAAAGTTTTAAAATAAAGTTATAATGTCGATTTTTAGGGCGACAACTTTATCGTTCCACTTTGTATATATTAATACCGTAATACCTTTAACGTACTACATACGTCCGTCACAGTTTCCAGATTATAAATTATTCAATCGAGATACCCTATTTATTAAAAAGCAGGATATAAAGTTATAATATTTACGAACATTAAATTTATGTATATATATATATATATATATATATATATATATATATATATATATATATACACGCTAATTTAATGTTTGTTGTATGGTATGACCTCTTATCCTCCTTTTTAATAAATAGAATCTCCCGATCACCGAGGACGCGATGTAAAAAATAAAATAATATTTAAAAAAATGACTTCGCATTTGGGTCGTATGTAAACCTTCTTGGTCTGCTGGCTAGAATCCAAGTATCTGTTCTGTCTAAAGATGGTGTAATAATATCGTGAGGTTTCTGTTGGCACCTGGCGTCCATACAATGGAATTATGTCACAGACTCCTATAAAGATATTGGATATAAACCGTAATAACCATATATATTATGACACTACATGAACCAGATTACTTAGATAAATACTTTTACAATTTTAACAAAAGAGCTACAATAATATCGCTGGTCTCCATTCACGCTGGACATCTACAGAATGCCCAGCAGCAATATATTACATATGAAAGATGCTGCTGTGGAATTTCCACAGGTCCTGCTAGTCAGGAGGAATGCTGCACGTTGTCTATACACAAAAAGCACGTAATCTCATTGGCCAAAAGGCCAATGAGATTACGTGCTTTTTAACAATGGTTTTAATCACAAAATGAACATTTTCTGATGATGCGGTTTCAGCTCTCTCAGAGATTCATTTACAATTCCCATAGAATAAGATCCTAAATATTTTAAATGAAGCAGAAAAACATCTGTGAAAACAGCCTATGTGATTGAAGTTATGTGTTGAAGACGTGTTTCTTTTTTGTGATTTTAAATGAACTTAAGTGTCCAAATTTGTTCCAACTTGAATAACAATTTGAGATTACGTCCTTTTTAATATGCTTTAATCGTATTAGAACATTAGAAATAAATCAACATTTGATAGATTTTGGGCTAGGGTTAGGGTATGAGTCATTCGTGTAATGTTTAGGACAACCTTTATTAAAAAAAAAGAAATGGAAAAGAAATATAAGACTTTAACGACGGCAAACATCGGAACGTTATGATTGCTATTAAAGTTCAAGTGCCTATCTCTCATTATCTAAAAGTAGTTGCTAGATAAATGAACATACAAACGTGCGTCTACCATATCGGTAGCATGTACAAACATCAAAAAGCTATTCAAAATATTACAAGATAAACGAGGGATTGCATAATTGATTTGATTTTGTCAGAGAATCTGTGATATCGAGTTCAACCCCTGTTAAATCGACTGAATTCGCTTATGTGCTTTTTTTACTCTTTTTCACGCCAAATAACACACATTGGCACTTGGAATGTAAGTGGTAACTATTGGATCGTGTCTAATCGTGAACTATAGAGTGTTGAGCATCGAGATATATCGGTTCACGGTACATTTAATCTTATGAATTTAAGTGTATTCACAGAAGCAAGAAACAGAAAGGAATTTCCAAAGTCTAACAGTCCGAGAGACAAAAAAAATCCTTTTACAGTAAAAGGTTTTCCGACGTTTAAGAACCTCAGTATTGAAAGGGTGAAGCTTTCTGCTGGCCGAGATGGTCGGGAGTATGTGGCACAAGTGTTATCAGGTCATCAGAGCACATTTCATTAGATTACGTGTAAAACAGGCACATAGATGCAATAATGTGGTGATGGGATAGAGGTTGGAGATTGCTCGATTGTGCAAGGCCTATTAGATTTGAGACTCTTTTTTTGTACCTTGTCTAAGAGTGAGGTCATAATGATAGATGTGGCAACAGAACTCCATGCTACACTTGAAGAAGGTTAGAGGTTATATCGGCCGAAACGTTGTGATAATAACACTCAAGAATTAAACAGTAGTCTGAATAAACCAAATAATCCAAATAAGCTTGGCCAACAGATGGACAGAGAAAAATCCTACAGAAATGGGTGGACTTATCTCAGGTAAGCTACGTCCATCAAATCTACACGTTTAAGGGTAAAAATTATTCCAAATTTAAACATGACAGACAAACAAAACAGCTGTTTCAAAATTAAACCTCTGAATCGATAGAAAATAACAGTGCAAAATTAAGCGTAACCGTTTTATAAACGTATATATCGTTTGATTTAAATTCTTGCATGCGTTTAAATACGTCAATTAAACTGAAATAAATTTATTTGCAAAAACACAGGAAAGTGCAACAAGCCATATAAACTGACAACTACAACATGTATACATATGCATACAGTCTAAATGTGTTATGTGAGTAAGCTGATTTACCTATGTCTAGGATAAATGAATTCAGCAGAGACAATAAATACAGTTACATCTAAACGACATCGCAGTTATGACCTCAGAATCATGACGTTTTCTTTTTAACATGTAACAAACGATATGAAAATGTATGTGCCTACCGTAACGTCAGATATGGTATGGGTATAGTAAAAGTCTGTGCAGCTATTTTTTTTTATTGGTCTATTAGGCTATAGGTTTTGAGTAATATTTTCTTTATCGCATTTGGGTTTGGTTTAGTATTTTCTGTGGCCTGCTTTGCCCAAGTATTAAATATCTGGACTTGTAAGCTCGTTTAAAACAGGAAAAACGTGTAGTTCATTTACTTAGAATGAATGATTTATGCCAAATTGATGGTTGAGTATGGTTAAATGTCTGATCACTTTTTTCATTAAATATTTATCCATCTTAATCTTTAGTAACGCTTAACTGTGCATCGAATGGACACCATACTACTTAGTTCACAACCCATTATCATAAAAACGGTCTGAACAAATTTCAACCATATCGGACTAGTAGTTTACGAGAAAAAATGAAACACCGACAGACCGAGAGAAATATAGATCTTTGTCACACTTAAGTGTAAAATAGTATTTTTCTGTGAAGCTTAAATTTAAAGTAGCATCTTTGCAAAATAAACTTTATATCGTTCTACCATTATTAGTTTTTGACTTGTGTTTTCTTTGATTTTAGATTGTTAGGTTTTAAATTGCATTTAATTGTTTGATGAAATATTTTATTCTGTCTGTCACACTTAAATTTGAGATACCATTATCATACGTACAGATTGAATGAATATGTATTTAAACTTTGTTCTTATCGTATTTGCTTTTCCGTTTTCAAAACTCGAGTGGATAACGAATGTTTGCCTAAAATAAAGATCTCAAACCAAATCGGAAATGTGCCTAATTTAGGAAAATTTATTTTTACCATTTCTTACAATAGAAACCCTTTTAACTGATGAAAAATGGATGCGATCTTTGTAATACGTATATATATATATATATATATATATATATATATGTATGTATATATATATATATATATATATATATATATATATATATATATATATATACACACACACACACACACACCAGATAAATTGCATCTGTCATTTAGCTGGGTTTGATGAATTTATAGAAAGTTCATTCTGGCGTAATCACGTTCAGACATCGGTTCTCGTTAGTATCACCAAAGTTAAGCGACGTTGAGCCTGGTCAGTATAAAATGGGTGACCATTTTGGAATACTAGCTGTTTATGTTCTCTCCACTTATCTTGGCATTTTTAGTCGGTTTGAACTTCTCTTTACCACTGAAATCAATAGAGGTGTGGTTGGAATTACGCAACTATTGCTTCACAAGTACAAAAGTACAAGCGCAGCCACGTTTACAGGGGTAATTCATTGCCTTTCAATGCTTAATGGACATCATTCATTCCGTTATTTTTTAACTTTAGCTGTTTTTCTCTCTTGTTCACCCATTTTAAATATTATTCAATATACCAATTTATTTATTAGCAATTTTTGCACGTTTACATTTTAAAGTTTATTAGTTCGTTATGGACGTCATCAGGTAAAGATCGTGTAGAACTTGTGATAAAGAATCCGCTAATCGTCATTTCTGTTCGTCCGTATTCGTCTCAAGTGTGTAACTGGTCTTCAATCTAAGGTCGCTCTGCAAAATATTTTTACAACAAAACTCGTCTACCTACAACCACTTTTAAAAATTTCCATCAATCAAAATATAATTTAGGAGGTTCCTCCGCAACCGTACCATACTCTCCAAAGAAAATAGAATAGAAATTTAAAACAATAGGAAGACTTGATTGTGTCCGTCATTGAATGATGATACACAACTATTTTACACTTCCATATAGTTTTATTTTCAATGAAATCGGTGAAATAGCCCAGTTTTCAATCAATTCAGTTGATTACCTGTTCTAGTTAAGGACTCACCGTGGTGCATCAGAAGGAAGTTTCACATGCCTCCCTCCAGGAACTTAGTCACAATACATTGTAGTATATATTGTACTGCAGAGAACCTACTGTTGATTTTATAAAATTATTTATTGTATATAATAGCTTCATTTAGTTTAAATTGCAAAAGTCAAGTATCATGGTCAATTGTGTTTTATACAGAAACATTTCGAATGGGCCCCTGTCATATCAAAAAACCTACTGTTGATTTTATATGCCTGGCCTTACTGCTTGTATGATAATAAAACTTCTTCAAATGCGCGTGATGTTAGGCTGCATGAAGAGTTAAATTTGTTGAAGTCAACTGCTCCTCTTTTCATCGGGCTTTTTCGCTTATCGATTAGCAATACTTATGAAAGACATTCCGAGACAAAACCAATCTCAGAACATTGCCAGATACATTAAGTACGTTTGTGTGAAATTTCATAAAAATCAGGCCAGCCGCTTCTGGGTTTATACGGAACAAACTCTCTCTGCATTTCATCCCAGTTGGGAATCGTCAGGCTAAAACGCATAGAATTCCTGTTACTGGATATTTTTATACATACATATTATGCTTAATCTAGTTAACTAATTAACATATTATGCTTAATCTAGTTAACTAACCAATCAGATTCATTTGTATTCCCTTTAGCTGTTTTATGTTTACATCACCCAATAAAACAGCTTTTTTTTCCAAACGAAATCCCGACTGACTTTTACTTTTTTCTAGGATTCTATTTAGTACAGGTAATACGCACATTTTTTTGTGCGAATGTGGTGCATTTATATGTGATATTATTTTAACACACGCGTACTTGCAAGGTTTTCCCTATATTTTAGGTATTGCTTTATTTTAGTTGTGTTTAATTATTTTTTATTTCGCTTATATATTTTCATCGTAAATTAATGTATATTCTCTACATACAGCTGTTTGCTAGCTCACTTTTACAGTTTAATAGGTTTGGAGGTTCTTTAAATTTAGAATTTCAATTTTTTAACTATAATAATACTTCTACTATGTCGAAAGGGGTTTTGTTTTAGTATCGAATTTTGGTTGATTACTTAGCTGGCAGTTAAGTCTGAATATTTTCTTGTCGCTGAGCATTTCCTTTAAAGCAAATTTTTTAAAAGTAAAATCTTGATTTACGTAAACAAATAATTCTGTGATTTTTTTATTTCTTTTTTTTACGTTTGTATAAAATTATTGATTATTAGAAAAGTTGTAACATACTACAATTAAATAAATAAGTTTTTTTTATCAACGCACTTAACTTCCTCTTAAATGTTCGACATTCAATCCATTAGAGTTTGGCACAAGGCATTTCAATATTTTACGCACAACAACACGAATCAAACCAAACAAAGAGTTAATGGAGAGTACTTTCTCATGTTGGTGCGAAATCTGATTCTTAGGGAGTAAGTCTTACGACGAATTCATTTTTTTAGACTACGGTTAAGAGTTATCTGTCCGTTAGATAGATACCGAATTGTATCTTTCTGTCATAAAAATGGACGACATTTTCCCGGCTATTCTTTTGTAGCGGGTAATAAAAGCACATTGTTACTGATGCATCGTCTGAATAAATAATTTATTCAAAAGTTGCTTATTTATTGATATTCTATCGTTTTAAATATCCCCAGGGCAAAGTAGTCAGTTAGATATAAATATGAAATGTCTTTTGTACAGATTTGGATGATTATATTTGTCTTCCGACATTTGCATTTAGAGGAATCTGAGTGTTGGCAACTGATCAAATATTCTCCGATCGATTTCATTGGCTGGTATTTTCATAGAGTTATTTAAATAGGTTCATACATAATCTTAACAGAGCCTAGCGGTAATAAAATACGCTTAAATACATTTAATTCACGCAGATTCCGTATTAAATATTACGGAGTAAATTCTTTATTGAATATTATATTGTACCTAATATATAAGATTTTTAAAATGACCTGATTGCCATCAGCTACAACCGAAACCAATATATTAGCGCTCAAACCGCGTTTTCTATATTTTGAGATATCAGCATATACGAAAGATTTAGAATTAAGCCACTTCAAGCTATGAATGAACTTGCGTATGTGCAAAAGAAATAGAAACATGTCGGCAAATTGAAATGATCATTTTTGCATTTCAACTTGCCAACATATTTCTATACGCGTTATTCATACTCTCAAACAAAGATTTTACTCGTTATAAACCATCCTTGGTGTATGATTACTATTTCCTGTTAATTCCAGTGCTATGTGACCAGTAGTTTAAGAGTTTATTGGTTAAATATTTTCACACAGACATACATACGTACATCTACTGTTTTATTTAGAAAGATTATACGAACTCGAATCACTTTATAAACTCTGGCGTGCACTTAATTGCTTTGACAAATTTTAAAAATCTTTTTGTATTACTCATTACTATTTTCTACATGAATTATGTTAAAGTAAATTCAATTAGTCTATTAATCAAAATATGTATTGCAATCTATTTGCGTTAAAATAAACGTCTCGTGTTTAATAAAAGTTATAAGCCTTTTCACTTAGCCTAAATTCCGTTTAAAGTATATTATAAGTAAACAAAAATGTCTACTTTGTCCAAAAATCGGTATTTGTGCTAAATATTTTATTTGGTTTTACCTACTTATTTGTGATCTATTCCATTTTAAAAATAAACATTTGATATTTAATCAAAGTCATGGCCTTTAAATTATCTAAATATTAGTTTCGAGTAAAGTAACTTTTTGTTTAATCGGTTGTATGCGTCAAACGGTATTTACGCTAATTAAAAAAAACTTGTAATTTTCTATTATAAAAATATACATTTTTAACACAAATAGATCACAAATCAGTAGGTAAACAAATTGTTTTGGGCTGATATATATATATATATATATATATATATATATATATATATATATATATATATACTGTATTTCCTTTAAAATAATTTATGCCGATCATCATCATCATCAGTAGCAGTAGCAACAGTCCCCTGCTGTTTTTAACAACGTTGGCGATCACGACTTACCAAATTGTAGAGTCATGGTAATCACGGGAAGACGTTAGTTTCCCGTTACTTTCCATCTTGATTCGGGGGTACATCTCCAGTGAGTTAAACGCGCCCCCAGATATCAACCTGAAAATCTCTACGACTCGCCGCGGTACATACAGCGCCTAGCCTTCTTAAATGGTCACCCATATAGTACTGGCCAGGCTTAACTTCGGTTATCTGACCAGAACTAGTGTGTCAACGTGATTGTGCCGTATCATAGTAATGACTAAAAACTAGAAAAAATTACAACCCGTTGACTTAAAATGAGTGTTTTATGCTAAATCAATGGTTGAATACGATTTAATGTGTGCTCATTTTATTTTTTGCATCAAATATTAATTACTATTAATTACGATCAATCCCTAACTAGGTATCGAATGAATACCATAATATTTAGTTCGCTGCACCTTATCATAAAAGATATATACAATTTTTAGCCAGATCTGCCCAGTAGGTTGTGTGAAAAAGTGGAACGAACAGAGAGAGACAAACATACAGACTAAAAGATATATAGATTCTGTTTTTTTTGTTTTTTTTGTCATTAGAAAAGTTATTAAAAATATGATTGTTTATTGATTATTTTTATCTTAATTCTCACCAGGGCAAAGAGGTGTTTCATTGTCACACATACCTAAAATAATTCTCGTAAAGATAAAAACTGATGGTTGATTTTGTCTTCTGATATTTATATTTAAAAGAGTCTGCGAGTTTGGTAAATATGTTATTCTTATCAATATGAAAAGGATAAAAAGAGAGGGTCACTTACGATGGTGTGTGTATGAAGCAAACGTTCATTAGATGCGAGTTAGTGAACGCAAGCGCCATAATTGCAACAATGTAGACGTAGTCATTAGCAAAATAGGTCGGCATCACACGTCCGTCTGGTAGGTAGTTGCTAAGGATGAAGAATGGGCCGAAAATCAGCGTGCGGACTAGTACAACTACCCACATACTTTTGGGACCAGGCTGAAAAAGAAATGTTAATATATATATATATATATATATATATATATATATACTGGCTGTACCCTGCCACGCGTTGCTGTGGCTCAATTTTGTGTAATGGAAAATTCTAATAAAAATAGAAAATGCATGTTTCTTATATTCTTAGTACAGCAATCCACTCCAAAAAGTTTTTTAAAAAAAAGCGAAAATGAAAAAAAAAATGGTACTCTTGCAGAATTGGATCCTGATACTCGGGATTACCGTCAATCATGGCTTGGGCTCGACCAAACAATCAGTGGATAAAGCTGAACGTAGCAAAAATGTTGAAACACTAAATGTTTTTTGTTTGTTTTATGTATACAAAAATGTAATTAATATTTGAGTGATAGGGGGGGGGTACTATACACAAATTCGAAAAAGTTGCCCAAAAACAAATAAATGAAAGCAAAGGTAAGGTAAGTTACGTTTCTACCTAACTGGATAATTGTTTATAGTGTTTTTATGTAATGTAAAATGTTTAATCGGCTGGAAAAACAGAAATGGTTGCAGACTCTGTTGAATACGTTAAGTTTGGGAAAGTAAGTTGAAAACTAAAAACTATACAATACAGTGTCAAAAACCCACCGAATATATATTACCATAATATAGGCTGACATAATCGGTGGGTTTACGACAGTATTTTGTATAGTTTTTAGTTTTAACTCACTTTCTCAAACTTAACGTAATCAACAGTGTCCGCCACCATTTATATCTTTCAAATACACCGATAAACACCGTTTTTCGAGCTGACTAAACGTTACATTAAATGAAAAGGGTTTGTATTACTAAACACAGATACAAAGAAGTTGTCAAAAAATAAATATATAACAAATAAATGTTATCAAAGGCAAGAAAAGTAAATGTTCGACCTAACTGGATAAGCTGTAGTGTTTTTATGTAATGTATAATGTTTAATCGGTTCAAATCAATGCAGTGTTTATTGGTATATTTGAAAAATACAAATGGCGACAGACTGTATCAAACACGTTAAGTTTGGGGAAATTTTGGGAAAACGAGTTTAAACTAAAAAACTATACAAAATACTGTTTGGAACTCACTCAATATATGTTACTGTGACGTAGGCTGACATAAAATCAGTGGTTTTAAACTTTTGCGCGATACAGGTGACGACTTTTAAGAGTCCCTTTTCGTGATTACCTGGTTTGAGGATATTATACAATTAAACGGCAAATCTGCCCAAAAATCCGGTATTATTTTACTTTAAAGCCCGTCTCATGTTCGTATATAACGAAATATTTCATTGTAGATTTCAGTGTACAAAAACAAATCTGCAAACCGTTTCCGTTGCAAAAAGAAAGTTTTCATGATATGAAGAAATTACTTTTTTTAAAAGTGGGTGATCACTTTTAAATGTAAATTTACCTTAGAATGAGCACCCACTTTCTGGCCAACTGAGAGAGGGGAATTTTTCTGTGTGTTTCTTGGCTAAAAAGTTTTTTATTTGATTTCTTTTGCATGGTAATAACCCCTGAACTCTGGGGCTATTTTCCATTTCACAGCCGTAGCCTTCGTTTATGCTATGCGCGAGCATCAACGAAAGCTGTTTTGCCAATAAACATGGGAAAAAATCCCCCCCCTCTCAGGTGGCTAGAAAGTGGGTGCTTTTTTTAAGTTAAATTTACATGGAAAAGTGATCGCCTACTTTTTGAAAAAGTAATTTCTTCATATCATAAAAACTACTTTTTTGCGACGGAAACGGTTTGCAGATTCGTTTTTAGCACACCGAAATCTACAAAAAAAATTTTTTGTTATATACGAACGTGAGATGCACGGCCCTTTATGGAAAATTTTATCCGCGCTATTTTTTAAATCGTATTTCAAAGTTTAATTAAAGTTTTATGATATGTTTTTTTTTATTCAATTGTAAGGTTAAAGTACAATATATATATATATATATATATATATATATATATATATATATATATATATATATATATGCATATATATATATATATATAATTTAAAAAATAGGGAATTTTTTTTTACCCATTTATTAAATAGATAGTTAAATGTTGTAATTCGAAAGTCGTCAACGTGTGGTGCACGTGAAAGGCTCATTTCTACCGGAAATGAAATGGCGGACAGTCTCGAAGTTACGGAAAATATTTTTATTTTATTTAATATATTTTTTATAATTTCGATCTTAATTTATTTTAATAACATGACATCATTCCTTGACTTTACAGATAAATTTTCTGAAAATTTCAATTAAATTAGTAACGTAGAAATATGGTTTTATTCACTTTGAACGAACCAAGAATTAAACACACACACATACATATATATATATTTATTTATTTATTTATTTTACGAACTCTACTTTTGTATAAGCAACATTGCCTGTAGAGGTCTCTAGTTAGTCTAGACACACACATTATATATATATATATATATATATATATATATATATATATATATATATATAACAGGTAAAAAAAAGTTTACAAAATGACAGCTTCTGTAAACTTAAAACACAAATATTAAGATTTATATAATAATTTCAATCAAATAAAAAATACCCAATACAACCAAATGCTAACCAATTGATCAATTGATAGCTTCGCTATAATATTTTTATACAAAGGGGTCACCACATGTCAAGGCCCAGAGGCCACTCGAGAATAAAGGTTAATGTGTGTATAGTAGTCATTGGGATGGTTTTGTTATAATCGTTTGTAGAAGTAATTTGGTATAATTAGATCATTTACGAGGAAGGTTGAACAAAAACTTGTTTACTTGAAGATAATGATAGTGTAGTCAGCTGGAAAGCAAACCAGCGGAAACAGAGTTCCACGTGCGGGCAGATCTAGGGAAGAAGCTTTGTTCATGGAATCCATGTTTAGGTTTAGGCAACGATAGAGAGTGAAGAAATTTATTGATATTATTTTTAACTAGACGTGTGTTTTGTGAAGGATTGGCGAGGGGGGCATAGATTGTGGCTCAGTAGAACACTTGCCATTAATATAGCGATAGAGAAGGAATAGAATCGCAACGTCAGTTCTGTGGGAAAGAGGTTGTAAAGAAGAGAAAAGGGAATCGCCTACAAGATTAAGGTGTCTTTTATTAACTCTATCAAATCAAGGCAGGATGTGGTAACAGTATTCAGTCCTCGAAGTACTTATCTCTTATACATGTAGAAAATAGCTTCAGTTGTGAGATATCTACTGAAGACGGGAGAATGTTCCAATCATTTTTCCAGCGAGCTTTATAACGTATTTGATGTGGTTGACCACTTCTGCTTTACACAGATTCTAGTGGTCTACTCATGACGCACAGGAGACCGATTGGTCTGTACTGAGAGGGGGATGACTGATTGCCTGAATTTTTAAATACGGATTAGACTGAAGAGATTTTCCAGGGTGTTGGGAGGCATCTCTCCTTAAGTCAGCGTTTAAACAGTTTTGTAAGTGTGGAGGCTGGTTCTGGTTGAAGCTTCTTGAGCACTATAATTAGAATGCTATCGGGGCCAGTTGTTTTACTGGGATCAGGATTTTTTTATATAGCAACATCATGCACAGTTATTTGTATGTTACATAGTGTGTTTTCAGACAGGAGAAAATATGGGGGTAGGCGGCCTTGCTTGCATAGGGTAGAATTTGCAAAGTTCTCAGCAAAGAATTTAGTTTTATCTGACGCTGATGAAATTACCTCAGGTCCATTGATGATGGTTGGGATAAAGTGCACACTTCGGTTCAGAATCATGTGTGTGTTAATCGCAAAAACTCATGATAATCAAGCCGCTACTTATCTACTTTGGACTTGACGGACTCAGCATGCAACTATTCATTTACAATATCTTTCCTCTGATGAGAAGAACTAGAAGAATATATATATATATAGAGAGAGAGAGAGAGAGAGACAGACAGACAGACAGACAGACAGACAGAGAAAGAAGGAGATAGAGAAGGATAGATAGATAGAGAGAGAAAGTTTAGTTTTCAGATAACATGGATTAAACAGTCGCCGTGTTTTAAAATTTTCGTAACAGCTACATAGTAAACAGCTGATATCGCACGTTTTCTGTTTTGAAAATGTCTTGTTTTCTTTTCACTGTTATATAATCGAATCTCATTTTGTAATTGTGAATTTTCTAACAATAAGTCGGCTCATACAAATGTAAAGTCTGCGATTTACTAAACTTAGAATTTTTATATATTAAAACTACATTTGTATATATAGAATATTCAAAAGATCTTTAGACTAAATCTATCTTCAATACACCGTGGAGTTTTGTGTCGTACTTACATTAATATTAAAAGCCTACTTTTTTGCTTAAATATTAAAACTTATTAAAATGAACTTCTTAATATACTCAGTCATGAATATGCGATCAATTTCATGAAGGTAAACTAATTTTCATATTCTATTTGGAAAACAAACATTCATTGATAAATTATTATTTTTTAAAATATTTCCTTATTAGATGATTGGTTTCATTTTACTATTAGGTTGAAAAGAAAGTTCTTGCGGAATTTTGCAATTTGATTTCAAATGATGTATTTTCAAATAAGTTGACGTTATAATACCTTTACTTTATATATCATTTAAAAGAGCGTTTTTCGTTCTGTCTAATCGTTTAAATTACAATCGTTTTAAAACAATTATGTCTTCTTTTCAGAACCTTGAATACAAGATGGAAAAAAACAAATTCGCACAATTTTCTTATTTCAATAACAGACTTGTTCGAAAAGCTACTTAAACAGTTCGCAGTATTAACGCAGCGTTTGGCCCAGGAACAACTACTGAACGCACATCACAATCGTGGTTTAAGAAATTTCGTGGCGTTAACGAGAGTCTTGAAAATGATGAGCGTAGTTGGCCATCGGATATTGACAACAATCAATTAAGAGCCTTAGTCGAAGTCAATCCACGCACAACTGTTAAAGAACTTGTTTCTGAATAAAATGTAACGTATACGACGATTTCCAACGTATACGGCGATTTCCAATCACTAGATAGAGATTGGAAAAACAAAAAAAGAAATGAGTTCCTCACGAACTGAACGAAAACCAAAAAAATAAAACGCCGTGATAAAGTGTCATCTTCCCTTATTTTACGCAACAAGAACGGCCCGTTTCTCGAGCGGGTTGTGACTTGCGATGAAAAGTGGGTTCTTTACGACAATCGGTGACGCTACGCTCAGTATTTAGACGCCGACAAAACTCGACGATACTTCCCGAAGTCAGAGTTGTACCAAAAAAAGGACATGCTAATTGTTTGATAGTCTGCAACCGGTCTCATCCGTTACAGTTTTTTTAATGTAGGCGAAACCATTACAGCGAAGTACTGTCAACGAATGGATGAAATTCGTCAAAAACTTCGACAACAATACTTAGCATTAGTCAAGAGAAAAGTCCAATTCTTCTCCACAACAATGCTCGACCGCACCATGCTAAACTGGCCCAGCATAAGTTGAACGAATTAGGCGACTGCAGTCGGTTGAACCGTGGCCTTCGTTATAAAGATGGCCGGCCAGCAGAAAAAATAACGTCATCGCCGAGCTCCCAACAAGCAAGATATGTGGAACTCTTAGACTGTCAATAATGAACAGTAATTTTTACAGACAGCGTTACAAAACTTCAAAATTGGATTGAAATAAAGAAAGAACACGATGATTTATACTGAAACTCATCTAATATTAATAATAAAAAATAATAAAAAAACACAAGTTGTTTGTTTAAGTATTATAAGCAATTGAATATTTCGTTGTATTATAGATTTTAAAGATTAGAATGCGTTCTTTAATTACTTATAAATTACATTTTAAAAAAGTGAAGGAACACGATTTGATTTGTAGTAAACTTGAAGTTTATTTAATATAATTAAATGAAAATTATGCATGCAAGATTATGAATGTTTGAAGCAGAACACAAGCAAAACATTTGATATGAGTTAAGACAATAAACAAATATTAAAATTAAACTATTTTTTAAATCAAAATGAACAATATATTTTAAATCAAAATGAACAATGTTTTTTAAATCAAAATGAGTTTTTTTTTTAATCAAAATGAATTTTTTTTAAATCAAAATGAATATTTTTTAATCAAAATGAACCACAATATTTTTAAATGCAAATGAACCACAATATTTTTTCAAAATCAAAAACAATATTTTTAATAAATTCATGAAATATTGCACAGTAAAGAAAAATCATGCTTCTTATTTAAGATTATTTCACCACATAACAAAAATAACATGCAAAATCATTTTTTTATATCAATATTTTCAGTTTGTTAAAATACGTGGGTTTGTATTACTGTACACATAGATTCGAAAAAATTGTCAAAAAACAAATATATAACAAATAAATGTTATCAAAGGCAAGATAAGTTACTTTTCTACCAAACTGGATATATTTTTCGTGTTTTTATTCAATTTAACATTTTTATTCAGCTCGAAAAACATACAGTGTTTACCGATGTATTGGAAAATTAAAGATGGCGTCTGATTCTTTCTTTAACACGGTAAGTTTGAGAAAAGGTGTTATAAATAAAAAACCGGATAAAATAATGTTAAAAACTCGCTCAATATATGTTACCGTGACATAAGTTGACATATATTCGGCGGGTTTTTAATAGTATTTTGTATAGTTTTGTATTTATAACTCCTTATCCCAAACTTACCGTGTTAAAGAGAGAATCAGACGCCATCTTGAATTTGCTAATACATCGGTAAACACTGTATGTTTTTCGAGCTAAATAAACATGTTACATTCAATAAAAACACGAAAAATATTTGGTAGAAAAGTAACTTATCTTGCCTTTGATAACATTTATTTGTTATATATTTGTTTTTTGACAACTTTTTCGAATCTATGTGTACAGTAATACAAACCCAATTACGTTAATGAAATGAACCGTAAGACCACGAGTGAACGCGCGTTTTTTTTAGTTTAGTTTCATATATATATATATATATATATATATATATATATATATATATATATATATATATATATAAATAAGTATTTTTAAATTTTATCTTTCTAGCTTTAAAAAAAAGTTTAAAAATTTTATCAGCCGGCATAATTTATTTTTAAATATTGAAAAATTTCAGGAAAATTAATTTTTGCTAGATTTTTAAAACATGTGTGTCAACAGCTTTAAAAAATCGTCTCTTCAAAAGAACGTGTTTTAAAGAGTTGATGTTGTCTCGCATTTTCATTAGTTTTGTATGCTGTAAAAAAAAAATTTTTAATATTAGCAATTTATTTGAAGCTTCTTTTGAATGGTAAAAAACTTAGGATGATAATATTGAATTAAACTATAGTTACATCGTGTAAAATACAGGGGGGAGCACGGTAAAACTTACTTTGCTGAATGGAGATATCCACGAGTGACTACCGGTGTCATACAACTAAGGGACTATCCGTGATGACGTCAGCAGATTAAATTATTTTTGCCCACCGGCCATCTTGTTTTTTAAGACGGTCTTGGTTGAACGCTGGTATTTTCTCGTCAGCCAGAAAACAACTCGCAACACAAATTCATTTGTTAGAGAATATAAAAAATATTATTTCATTTATTGCCTTGTGTGCGTAGTCTTAAGCTATAGACAGAGGGGAACAGAAGTGGGCGGATTCAATAGCAGGCTCGTGCTAATGTCGCCTTCTGACTGCTGGCTTGTGCTTCCCTTTTTATGTATATATGACTTGTTCATTGTTTTGAGAGCTTCACCCATCGCTCAGTGTGTTTCAGCTACCCCCGCCCCGTCGTGCGTGTGTGTGTGTGCACAGATTGAACACGCGACACTACGAAACTATGCTTCTTTCGCAATACTCCTCATGCCTATTACCTTCCGACTACCACATTTTAAAGCGACTACTTTCTGCGTGAGAAATGCTTCTAAAACCTAAGCTTTAGCAAAAACGCCTTCAGCAACTTCATCGCCACCAGAACGCAAGATTTTTACATTGCCTGCAAAAATACATTTGTTTTGCGTTGCCAAAAGTGTGTTGATTTTGATGATATTTGTTTCGATCAATATTTTTTGTGTGAATCGAGATATGTTCATCTGAATTTAAAAGTTAACACCGCAAGAACTTTCTTGTCAACCTGATATCAAGCTCGGTTCTATTTATGCATATTTTCTACATTATGCTTAACTGCCCCCCCCAAAAAAAAACATTCAGATCTTAACGTCGCTTAATGTTTAATCTTTCACATTAATCTGTCGATAGTTCAACCCGTAACAACGCTAAAGCCCTTAATAATAACTAAGGCTTAAACGCTAAACGTTTTGGTTTGGCACTCAAGCTATTTTTTATAACTTTTGAAACCATTACTATATATTGGGTACAATATAATAATCAATAGAGAATTGTCTCTATAATAATAAATACGAAATCTGCATGAATTAAAGTATCATATGCATGCGTATTTTACGATCAAGAAACGATTGGCGGTCTGCAAGACGTCATTGGATACTTTACCTTTGACCAGACTATCCATTCACGTGAAATCACCTTTTTCTTCACCATACCCCCCTCTGCTTCACTTTTTCATCAAGTAAGATCTTTCACTTACTTGCAGTTTCATCAAATACTTTTGTATGCAAAATCCGATCCCACATTTTGCTAATTCCTACCCTCTGATGAGAAGGAAAGTATTTCTTCGACACTCCGTGGATCAAGGACTATCCATTTATCTAGTGTTTCCTTTTCAGATTAAATATGTTTTTAACTCTTTTTCAAAATGTTTTTTAATATGTTTTATTAACCATTTGCTCTTATATATATATATATATATATATATATATGTGTGTGTGTGTGTGTGTGTATGTATGTATGTGTACATGTACATATATATATGTGTGTGTATGTATGTGTACATGTACATATATATATATATATATATATATATATATATATATATATATATAATTTGTGTATACAATATCGTCTGCAAACGTTTGCAAATATGGCAGGTTTCTTTTTACACTGGAGTAGAACATTAACTCTTTGCCTCATTAACTCGGTAAATATATAAAATAACAAAAGGAACTTTCATTATTTGCTATTCAACTATCTAAATATAGATTTCTTTCTGACTACAGCGCCAACACCTTACTTAGCCATATTCTTGTCCCCTCTCCTATTTTCGAAAATTTTTAATCGGCAACACATCTATTCTTGAACATACCACTTGACATATTGAAGCTCTTCTAATTAAAGCAAGAACAGCGACGAATATTAACAAATTATTTAGTCGTAACATAGAATCTAATTATATAGTTAATATAGTGTGCATTACATTACATAACCCATTAATGAAGCAACTGTCACACTTACATCAGCTAGTTTTTGCCAGAAACAGGAAAACTAATGAGAAAACTAGATAGAAAATATAAGAATCAAAATATGTAGATAGTAATTGTATATATTATTTAATAAGCTATGCTTAAATATAAATACGTTAACACGTGTGTGTGTGTGTGTGTGTGTGTATGTATGTGCCCTAGTTGTTTCCATTTACTTTGCCTCCCCAAGAGGGCAGAGTTAGACACCAGCGTTTTTTTATTTTAACGTGAAGAATGTGTCCTAATTGTTAACACAAAAGGAAACTTGCACTTACTTGAGAATTCGGCGAATAATTGTGAATGCGTCGAATCAGGTGACCTTATATTATGCGTGCTTGAAGTACTTTTCTAATGTTCTAAATTTAATTTAGCAATTTATTTGTTATTTTATTTATTCTACTTATGTATTAGAACTAGGGATATGACAACAGCATATTCTTTTCATTGTTTTGACTCATTCAAATTCATGTTAGTGAGTGTTACTGAATGTGTTTGAATGTTAGAATATCGGAAAGGGTGCTATCAGCCATGACAATCATTAATTGGTAAGTTTTCTTATAGTTGTTAAAAAAAAGAAACTCTGTCTTGAATTAAATAGCATTAAATGTTACCATCCATTTGAGGTCCGATTAATATTTTTATATAACTTAGTTACATAGGGAAGCGTTTACATTTATGACGACTTACCCATACAGTCCAATTTGCGGGAAGCGTTCCGATGACAGCGAAGATATTGAAATTAAGAAAGCAGAAAACTGGAATCCAATAAATATCTATGAGTCAAAGAAAAAGAAAAGAAAAGAATGCATTTGATAACAAATCTTTGTGTTGGGGAGAAAAGCATAAAAATAACATCTCTCTGTCGCTGTCTATCTGTCTGTCCGTCTATCTGTCTGTCTGTCTGTCTCTCTCTCTCTCTCTATATATATATATATATATATATGTGTGTGTGTGTGTGTGTATATATATATATATGTGTGTGGGGGTGTATAATATATATATATATATATATATATATATATATATATATAGAGAGAGAGAGAGAGAGAGAGAGAGAGAAGGATAGAGTAAAACGATTCAAAATTTTTAATAAAAATTAGTTTCCAAAAGAAAAAACACAAAACTAACAAGATTGTACGATCGTTTCAGAAACGATGTTCATTTTATTTAAATTGACAATAAGTATTGACAATTATTTGACAAACGTTTTATTTTTACAAACAAAGTCTCCTTATCATCAAAAATATGAAGGAGAAGTATTTAAAGACACCAAAATAAAACTAGCATTTTAGTTTTTTTACATCATATAAAATATGTTTCAATTTGAGTCAGCCTATCTTTTGTGCATGCTATTGTATTTTGTCTTTATATATATATATATATATATATATATATATATATATATTATATATGTATATGAAGACCATCATATAATGATTATTATGCTTATGCAAAGATCATCATATGATTAGATCATTCTGACAGACGTTAAAAAAGCATTAAAAATAATTGTTTAGTTTTTTTACATCCATATAAAATCTTTTTCAATTTTTAGTCAGCCTATCTTTTGTGCATGCTATTATATTTTGTTTTCTAATATATATGTATATATATATATAAATATATATATATATATTATATATATATATATAATATATATAATATATATATATTATATATATAGGAAGATCATCATATAATGATTATTATGCTTATGCAAAGATCATAATATAATGATTAGATCACTCTCTGATAGACGTTAAAAAGCATTAAAAATAATTGTTTGAATTTCAACAATATCTCTCGCGGTTAACGGTATCGAATAGATTAGGTCCTTGCTAAGGAAGCCAGAGATGGCTTCTGTTGCCGGGTTCGAATCTATCGACTGGTGTTAATCGTGACATACTACACTGATGATTCTTAAAAGGATGAAACACTAGTGTATGTAGGTATTTAATAATTATTATAGTAAATAATTATATCAGCCCCTTTAAGAAACTTGTTTTTTATCGTTGAGCACTTTCAATTGATATAAAAGGTCGGCCAATGTAGCTTTTATGCGCAGATCATCATATAATCATTAGATCACACTGAGAGACGTTAAAACATTTTTTTAAATAAACTTTTAAATTTCGACAATATCTCTCGCGGTTAACGGTAGCTGAATGGATTAGGTGCTTGCTAATGAAGTCAGAAATGGCTTCTGCTGCCGGGTTCGAATCTATCGATTCGTGTTAATTGTGACATCATGCAGTGGTGATTCCCGAAAGGATGAAACACTAGTGTCTGTAGGTATTTAATAATTATTATAGTAAATAAGTATATATATATATATATATATATATATATATATATATATATATATATATATATATATATGAATATATTTATATGATAAGGGTATAGTTGCAGTTTCCTAGATACACATCCACTGAAACTGCAATGTTTATGAAAAAATGCTGACTGACAAGCAGAGCGTGGTTGAAGTATATTTACTTATACATACATTATTGGCAACCTATGTGCATACATATTTCTACTGCAAATTATTTAAGAGAAGCAGCATTTTCAGGTCAAATATTTTTATGAAGAATATTTGACCTGAGGACGGTTGTTCTCTGAAGGAGTTGCAGCAGAAACATATATGCACATATGTAGCTAATAATATTTGTATAAGTAAATATACTACATATATGCATGTATATATATATATATGTGTGTGTGTGTGTGTGTGTGTGTGTGTGTGTGTGTGTGTGTGTGTGTGTGTGTGTGTGTGTGTGTGTGGAAAGATTTAAATCTTAAAATTTGATTTTACAATAAATAATTAAAGTCTTGCTGGTCTTACAAAATGTGTTTTGTTAAGCTTATACCAACACTAATTGATTTATTTGTGGAAAGAGATGATGGCCATTACTTACCCTCAATAGGGAAATTAATCCTCGTTACTGCGCTGACAATATTTGGAAAATTGAAGATAGTTATGGTCATGGTAAGCCACAGATTAATACACATCATCCATATCTGTGGACGGGAAGAAAGAAAATACAAAAGAAAGAGATTTATCGATCAGCAACATCTACAATTATTAATAAACTATAATAGAGAATATCATATACTTTGCATCGATATATCGTGACGTCACGCGGGCATAATATCAATTATCCAAAGAAAAACTCCAACGTTGAATAATAGATACTTAATTGCAAAATGTAATACATTGCTTATAAAGCAAAAAGTAAAAAATAACGAAATCAATCATTGGTTACAAATTCTATGTAATGGTATTTTACAATACAGACGCTACCGGATCGTCCTGGAATAGATAGCATTTGACTTCAATAATCTGAGTTCCGCAATAGTCAAACCTCAAATGAAGACAACGTTAATATCACGATATCTCTTTTTATAACTAGCTGAACGTCTGGCGTTGCCTGGTCGTACAATATGATGAAACATGATATTTTAATTCATGCAGATTGTATTGCGTTATGAGGTGGAGCTCATTTATACGTCGTGTGATTGTGTGACGCGTTAGTAGTCTCTATTGTGGCTTCTTCACTATCTGGACCCTAAGTTATCGTGTTGCAGTTTATTTATGTTCCGTGATCGTCTGTGTTGCGTGCATGTATAAAAGACATTTATAGAAACAGATATATGTATTTTGTCCTACCTCATCAACTTTTCAACTGCGTCGTTGGTCTTTTGGGGTACCTGAAAATTTCATCTGTTCTTGGATGGAAGCTAAAACCTGTAGACGGACGCATTTCAACTCCAAGACGATGGTTGATTTTATATATATTTTTTTATAGCTTCCTTGGTGTTGATCGCAGAAAATGGGAAGTGAATATCTTTGCTTAGGTGTTTAATTCTATTAGTCTCCATTCTGAGGCACGCCAGCTTCCCAGCTTCCTCCTCGGTGAGGGGGGACGACATGTTAAACCGTCTGCTCTGTTTGACGTCCTCTTTCCAACTCATCTATTCATCAGCTAACTAGAACACGTCACAACAGACACGCAATTCCAATGCTGGTCAACTCTTTTCCATTTCACACCTCAACATGTTTTGACAACTTTTATCAAAACATATTTCACATCTCATCTCTTGTTTACTTCCAATTAGATAGACAGATAGATCGATTGATCTGTCGATCGATCGATAGCTAGATAAACAGATACAAAGAAAAATAGATAGCTAGATTGATCGATAGGTAGATAACAGCTAAATTCTCTTCTGTTCCACAACTACATAACATTTGCATATGTATCATAATAAAATCAACCCTCTATTTAATATTATATATTGCAAAGAATAATTTGCCCGTGGACTAATTGGCAAAAGAAAAATAAATATAATAATAATGATAATGTAGTTCATCAAATTCCGTCTGTGTTTGTTTACAATATGACGTCAGGTGATATTTTGGCATAGCGATTTTAAAGAACTCGCCACTATTACAGAGTGTTACATATATATATATATATATATATATATATATATATATATATATATATAGATAGATAGATAGATAGATAGATAGATGTTACATGAAAAAGGCTTGTCCCCTTTTTCATGTAAGTAAAAATAAAGAGAATTAGTAAATGAAAATAAAATTAGAGAAAACGGGAATCGAACCCTGGAGATAAGTTTTAAAGAACAATAGGTTTTAAATGGAATGCCAAGTAAATTTTTGATTCTGATAAAATAAATAATAAATAAACTATTCATTGTTAGAAAGAATGTGGATAATAAAATATGGGTTAAATGAATTAGATATGCAGGTTGAATTCCTTTGTGAAACCAACAAAGGAAAAATGGGAAATCAGAATGTTCAGAAACGTACAGGTCGCGCATGTTGATGGCACATGAATTGTGGTCACGTTGGCCGGACATGCATGGATTTCCCAATATAGAAAGTGAGAGTTAGTTAGGAGAAGTCAGAAGAAGGGAGGCAGAGAGTCAGAGTCAGACGAGAGTCTGACCCGGGAAGAGAAGGTTCAGTTCGAACCTTGGACTCTGGAAGCGAGAGGGTTTTAAACAGAAAAAGATGTAAAGAAAGAAACTTTGAATTCCTGAATGCAAAGCCATTGACCGGTCAATTGGAAGGAATAAATGATCATCATGTTTTTTTTATAACTACCGTCTCCTGCGTCCATCATTACAACGAGAAAAGGTATTGTTAATTTATATATAAGAACCATTTAAAAATTATCATCTAAAAAAATATATGTTTAGAAAGTATATGTGTCATACTATTTATGTTATATAAACAGAGCCATTTCATACAGAACTGTCAAAGCATAAATGCCAACCTCTCAATATATCGGTCTATCTATCTAGATATGAAATCCCCTCTCAAAGTGTAATATGTACTCTGTCTCTATTTATATATATCTCACTAATGTCTCCATGTCTTACAATATGAACACTTACAACATGAACTCTCCTAAGACTCTCATCTCTCTTAAGACTCTTATCCTTCTTAAGATGAATACAAAAGAATTTGCATTCATCATTGTAATAATAAGACTACGTAACATAGAGAGGGGGAACAAACCAAGTTATAAGACTTCTTATAAAGAAGTTGTTTTATTTTCTTCATTTCATTCATCCAGAAGAAGTCTTACAATAATGACAGAAATGTTGATTAACACATAGCTTTTATTCCTTATTTTTCTTTCTATTTCGTCAGAATACTATTTCCATTATTCTCATTATATATATATATATATATATATATATATATATATATATATATATATATATATACAATGAGATTAAATTGAAGTATGAGAAAGCGTCCTTTCCTTCTTTCGTTTTTTCTGTGTCATGAACCCAGATCTCATTTTGTATGGTCCTTAATTACTTGCCTCTCAACGAAAATAGGGTTAGACACAAGATGGATTTTAATGTGGTTAAAATTAAAGTTGCCTCAGTCTAGAATGATTTCTTTTTCCCTTACTAATGACTGAACAAATTTGGTTAAATTTAATTTGTTGTAAATAATGACTGAGTAAAATAATCTGGCTCTTTCAGCAATTCACAGAATGAATTATATAACCAGATTAGTGCACTTATTTTTACAACTGCCAACAACATAAAAAGGATGAAAAATAAATATACAACAAATTAATAAAAGATAAGTTACTCTTCTACCGACATGGAAATGGTTTTTGTGTGTGTTTTAACTTATTTTTAACCGTTTATTTACTTTAAAATAAAAGTAGCGTCAAGTTAGAAAGCAAACATAGCGGTTTGCAATAGCTATTTGGACCCTCGATAATCTCTCAAAAATCAAACATTAAACAAATACTGGTTGAAACCAACTAAATAAATGTCATCAATCGTGCGATAATTTTATGCTTTACCAATATTTTGTTTATTTTTTTTTTTTTTTTACTTTTGAGCGATTATCGAGGGTCGAAATAGCTATAAAAATCCATCATTTTTTCCTTCTAACTTAACATATTTTACACTACTTTTTCCCAAGGTAAATAAACGCTTTAAAATATATTAAAACATGAAAAAACTCATCTATGTAAGTAGAAGAGTAAGTTACCTAGCTTTTCGTAACATTTATTTGTAGTATATATATATATATATGTATATATATATATATATATATATACTACAAATAAATATATATATAATACAAATAAATGTATGTATATATATATATATATATATATATATATATATATATATGATGATTGCAACGTCTTGTCAGACGAGTGCAACTCCCTCAGGCACTGAAAGTCCATGAGCGGAAAATTGTTTTAGTCCTGCCAGCAAAATTCACACGCTCAAACAGACAGGATACTGAAGACGGTCACTAGTATACATACACTTTATATACATGCACGCATACATACATATATACACATACATACACATATACATATAGCACACATATATGCATACATACATATACAATACATAATACACATATACATACATAAACATACACAAGACGGTCAATGGCATACATATATATATATAAATGCAAATATACACATATACACACATACATATCTGTAAACATACACACATATATACATATATACATATACAATGCATAATACATATACATACATATACATACACACACGCATACATACACATGTACGTACATATAAATACACACACATGTACAAATACATACATGCATATACACATAGGTACACATATGCACATATATATACATACACTTACCTACATATACATACATAAATATGCACTCATACACAAACATGCACATACATACACATATACATGCATACATATGCATACATACACACATGCATATATACGCATACACACATGCATATATGCATTTACACACACGTGCATATATACACATACACACAAACAATATATATATACGTATATACATACGCATATATACATATATATACACATATACATACATATACACAAAGATATACACACATATACATACACCTGTACATGAACATACATACACCTATACATACATATATACATATAATGATGACAGATCAATTATCACATGCTTCCAGCATTTCAGGCCTACACGCGTCACAACTTTTCCATGGCTGAGGGAATATCTATACACAGATGATGTTACAGAGTTTTAGCTTTGTACGACAGCTAAATCTCTCTCTCTTGATTCAAAATGTTGACATCCAGCAACAAGCAAGAGCAAGATAGCCAGCAACAAGTTAAACTGCAGACCTGCTTAATGTTGGTACTGGTCTCCCGCTTTATGTTTTTTTATTGTTGTTGTTGTTTTAAATCTAAGATTTGCTTCTCCTAGAGGGGTGCCTTAACCACGGCTTACAGGAGCCCTCTCCGCCCCACATACACATGACAATAAACACATGCGTACATACAGGTGTACGCCAACATACGTATGCATGTGCACACACATGCAACCATAATCACGTAGAGGCACACATATACACACATATATACATATGCCTATACATACGTACACACACATATACATGTAAAATACACATGAAGGAACATTCCAAGTCATACATAGTAAGTGTATCAGCGGCTGGGCCGTTTTTGTCCCTTTTCCTTCGTGATCTTTTTCCTCGATCCTTTTTTTTTATAAATAAAAAGTTTGTTTTAGACTCACACATATGCAGTACATGATGATGATGATGATGATGATGATGATGATGATGATGATGATGATGATGATGACAAATTCACACATAATTTTCCAAATAACTCAACGTACGAATCCACGAAAAATAACAATTCAATTGATATGAATTACAAACGCTTGGATTTTTTTTTTAAATAAAAAGTTTGTTTTAGACTCACACATATGCAGTACATGATAATGATGATGATGCTGACAAATTCACACATAATTTTTCAAATAACTCAACGTACTCATTCACGTCCTTTTGTTTAATGTGCTATTATTGTAAATAAAATATCCCTGGATTACTTTACTCACAGTCTCCATTTACGACAAATTAAAATCCTTAAAACTGCTGTTAAATATAATTTTATGGTAGATATGTTATAACTGAATAATGTAAAACTAATGGGGTTTGAATAATTTCCCAACGGTATTTCCTTTAAAATAATGGATGCTTGTTAAGATAGACACGACAGATGGGTGTTTTTAAATATGTGGTTTCAAGCAAAAACAACATTACTTACTTAAATGTCATGTCGAAAATAGTAATATATCCAAGAATTAGGAAAATTCATTGAGTAGAAAATTACTTATAGTCAGAAGTAAATTTTACGGAAATTGAGTTTTCCCTAGATGTGACTACTTTGAAGATTGCGAATACAGGGGACATACTTATCTCTCTTTTCGCCACTTTAATAGCTGGCGTACTATTTCAGACTATAGATAAACTTTTTTTTTTGCTAAAAACAGAATAGCAGTTGTTCTATTCGATGACTTTTCGTAACTTTTGGATATATTACTATTTTCGACTGTTGTTTCTGCTTACAACTACATATTCAAAAAAAAATCGATCTTTCAGCTCTATTTTAACCCACACCAAATAATGTATGTCGGTAATAGTAATGGTAACCCCGATTAGGGGATATGGTTCTTATGTAGACCTCACCCTATTAAAAAATGAAAAAAAAACAATCTTACGTAAATTGATTAAGTGTTTTTGTTTGAGGGGGGGTTACAAAGGAGTCACTACTTATCAAGGCCCGGAGGCCACTCGAGGATCAGGTTTAATGAGTGTAAAGAGGTTAATGGGAAAATGTAGTAAACATTAGTAATTGGAATTGAATAAATTAGATTACTTAAGGGGGGAGGGGCTCATCAAGAACTTGTTCATGTTGAACTTGAACACAACCTTGTTGTAGTCAGTTGGAAAGCAGGAAAACGGAACAGAATTCCACATGCATGCAGTTTTGAAGAAAGAAGTTTCTATAAATAAAATAATTTTTAAGCGAATTTGAGTTTTTCCAATGTCTCCATTTTTTTATGGAAATCGCTCCTGACAAGGTATAAAGCCACCTGATATAAAGAGCTAAAAATACCATTTCAAGGTTAAAAACTTGCCAACGATAAGTGCTAGATAGAATAGATTTTAGCCCAGAAAACAGCAATTCTTCCCTCTTTGTCAGAAACATCGCTCATGAAATGTAAGGAGTAAGGTTCAAAAGAAAAAAGGAAAGCGAAATTTATGACGATCCCCTTTCTAGTTTCCTTAAATAAAAATCTCGCAAGTTTAAATTATTTTGAGTTATCTCCATTATTTAAGGTGCGTTTTCCAGATAGTTCTGCAATGGTATCATTGTTCTTTGGGCCATTAAATCTGATATTCTAATTTTAAAATAAAACTACTTGTTCAAATTGCGTGATTTTTTTTCCGTCACGGGTACGTACGTCATACATTTTCTTTATTTTCTCTCTTTTTTTTTTTAAATATGGGGGAATTCTGGACAAGCATCGCGGATTTAACTGAACAAATGGATTCCGCTATGGGGTTATTCTGTACGAACACCAGCCATTGAAATATTTCGGTTGATAAAGTCGAGTACAAGTCGCGCCATCCCTGCAAAGGAAAGCATTGTGATACATCGACAGCTGCACTCGTTTCTCAAGTTTCGTTGCTTTCGCCCTAGTTCGGGTGGCAGGTAAACAGTCTACCCTTCTTACCCTTCTTTGCGATTGATTAATCTTTTTATCTTTCTGCTTTTGTTTCTTTTGAAACGTTTTTTTTTTTAATAAAAAAAAATGGCGGCAAATAGTTTGGGACATAAAAAGTGTTTCAGATTTCGCCGATGTCTTCACGGCTAGCTCAGTTGGTAGAGCACGAAAATCTAAATCTCTGGTTCATGGATTCGATAATGGCAGAATGCATTTTATTGAAATCCTTCTTTCATTTTGGTATTTTAAAACATCATTCGGCATTTATTAGACTAAGTAACAAAAAAAAAGGAAGAGTAAAAATAAATATACAACAAATAATTGTTACAAAAGCAAGTTAGATTACTCTTCTATCTAGTTGGTTAAGATGTTTTGCGTTTTATTTTAAAGTGGTTTTATTTTCACTCAAGCATAAAAGTAGTGTAAAACTTAGGTTAGAACAAAAGAAAATGGTGGTCTGTTTAGAGGCATACTCGAGAGTCGATAATTGCTAAAAAATAAAAATAACAAAAATACTGGTAGAACATTACATTTTATTACGCATGTAACTTGGAAAAATACGATTCAAATGCCTCAACAATATAAAAATTAGCAAAATCAGGACAAGATGGCCACCAAATTAAACCTGATGTCGTGTAATTTCGCTTAGTAACCAAAATGTTACACAATTCAACTCTGTTTTCTCAATTACATGCGTAATACTAAATGGATTTTAACCCCGAATGATTTCTCATTAATAAAAATAACAATATAAGATAATTTGGACGTGTATGCAGCTTCTTTTATTTTTCTATTTTTTCTTTTTTGTTTTGCCGCAAAATTTTTATATTTGTCTTTTTATCCTTTGAAATTGTGACAAAATGTTTAATTTTGAAAAAAAAAGGTGACGGTAAATAGATTAGAATATAAGTTTTATAGATTAGGTTACTGCTGTATCTTCTCGGCTAGCTCAGTCGATAGCGCAAGTGACTCTAAATCTTGGGGACGTGGGTTCGATCCGTACGTTAATAAAATACATTTTATTTAAATCCTTGGTTTAAATCCCAAGTAACAATTTTTCAGTTTTGACTTCTTAGCAACCCTTTTTTCTAAATGAAGAACGATTAAAATGTTTTTATGTGTCTACGTACCCTATACATAAAATTCCAAGGATGTAGATAAAAAATTCGTTGAGTATATAGATTGAGAAGTATTCACACACATTCAGACTATATATATATATATATATATATATATATATATATATATATATATAATTATGAAACTCAAATGGCCTGGTAACGAGTGATATAACCTACTTTCCGGTTTACGATATCCGGTCGCGCATGCGCGCATAAGCATTAACCCAAAGCAACGTAAACAAATAAACACAAATCGCTTCTTTTGCAGATGTTGACCTACGTACTGAAATATTAACGTTATTATTTCGAAATTATTATTTAACATGGGAAGATTGGGGATGTTTTGCAACTATTTTTTATTACAACTATACTGTCGCTATTTTCTTACAACTAAAGAACTTTAAGCTGTTGACAAACATAAGAACAACTGGAGTAAAGCTAAGACTACTACTACTACTACTACTGTCTATCCGTAACCTTTTCCTTCCTGCCTTCCTTCCTTCTTTTCTTGTTTTTTGTTTACATTTCTAGATACAAAATAGTTGTGTTCTCATCGGTAGGTTCATGTGCGTTTTTGCTGCTAATTGACTTTCGTCCGCGTTCGATTCGTAGGAAAATCATGTTTAATTTTCGATTTTCATTCGGAAAAATTGGTAACTTTACACGAATAGGGAGGATTTTTTTTTCATGTTTGAGTGATCCGTCCATAATTTTTCATTTTAATATACTTTCATAGAAAAAACTATTTTCTTTACGTCACAAATGTCATACATGAATTCCATAGCTAATATAACATACTGACCCAACGGGTCACGGGTAGTCTAGTATATATATATATATATATATATATATATATATATATATATATATATATATATTTATCCATCCATCCATCCATCCAACGTAGACCCTTACTACCAGATCTCCTTCTCCAACATCAGGGGTCTACGTTCCAACCTTCCAGAGGTTGAAACACAATTGCAGGAGACGAAACCGGACATATTCTTTCTAAGTGAAACTGGCATAGGGCCAATTACTTCCCTAGAAGAATTCATAATTAAAGGATACTCCAACTTAACATCTACATCTAACCCCCAAGATCGCCATGGGCATGGAATATGTGCCTACATCAAAGATGGCTTTCCATGTGGCAGGGATATCTCCAGAAAATACCCTAATTTACCTTATATGTGCTTTCGGTTGCACTAGCTTACACGACTGCATTTATATTTGCCCTCTATCGCCCCACAACAGTGGCCTAAAATCTGAAATGGAACAAGTACATCGGGTCTGTTGCCAAGGATGCTGGGAAAATGGTGGGATCGTTCTACCGCTCCAGAAGATATCTCACTACTGATGCAATTCTCTATCTATATAAAAGCCAAGTACGTCCAAGGATGGAGTACTGCTGCCAGATCTGGGCAGGAGCTGCTAAAAACAGCCTATCCTGGCTTGACAGAGTACAAAATAGACTTCGTTGTTTAGTGGGGGTGCCTTTTTCTCTTCCCTGCAGCCTCTCTTCCACAGAAGACTCGTTGCGAGCATGTCTTTGTTTATCGTTATTTCCATGGCAAGTGCTCGTCTGAGCTCCCATCTCTCGTCCCCCCCTCGCCAATCTTTCACGAGAAACACCCGTCTGGCTGAAACTACTGTCAATAATTTTCCCCACTCTTTATCTGTGCTAAATCAAAACGTAAATTCCATGAGCAGAGCTTCTTTCTGAGAAGTTCACGACTGTGGAACTCTCTTCCGTTTGCCTGTTTCCCACCTGACTACAACTTGGATGTCTTCAAATCCAACATAAATAAATTCCTGACAAACCGCCCCCTTAAGTAAGACACTACCAAATCTCCAATACTAATGATTACTACAATACTATCTCATTACATTATTGTTACACGCAATAACCCTTATCCCTGAATGGCTTCCGGGCCTTGATAAGTGGTGACCCCCATGTAATATATATATATATATATATATATATATATATATATATATATATATATATTCTCTCTACTTACCTTTTTGAAGATTTTCCAAAATTGTGGACGAGATGATTTTTTTTCTTCATGGTCTGACTCGTTTAAAAGTTGTTTCTTGTAATAAAGGTATAAAGGCTGTAAGAAAAAGTATTATTATTATTATTATTATTATTATTGTTATTATTATTATTATTATTATTATTATTATTATTATTATTATTATTTACTCATTAGAAGTAGTCACATAGGAGATTATCAAAACTTTCTCTTTAAGAACAACTTGTGGTGCTATCTCGAGTATGAGTGACAATAAGACTTTTCCAATGAATTTGTGCTATCGCAACAGCCGCTTAACATTGATTTTCGTTGGCAGTGACTGGAATTTGGATAGTCTCCCCAAGGTCCCAGTTCTCTTTGCACTCATCCAGCGGAGGTCTGCGTAGTGTTCCCTTTCCTTGGTATTTCTGTCCTCCTTGATCCCTACGTATTAAGCGTGGCGCCAGTTTATGGCGACACTCGAAAAAAATGGGAAGGGGGAAGAAGGCTGGGCCGTAGGGGGAGGGGTAAGTTAAGATTATACAGTTTCAGTTTTCCTGATTCCATGTGACGTTTTTTTGTATTTTACATCGGTATCAGTTTCTATGCGTCCGGCTTGTGTGTTAGTCTCTGCATTCAAATGATTTTCCTTAATATTTCAGCCGTTTTCATCCTTGGTATCTTCTCAGCCACCCCTCTGATTTCAATCTCCCATATTCTTTTATCACAGTTTTTCGGTATCGTTCCTAATGATCTTACTATTAGTGGTGTTATATTTACTTTCTACATCTTCTATGTCCCTTTGAGCTTTTTTTGTTTCAGGTCTGTGTATTTGCTCTGCTTCTGTGTCTCCTTGAACTTCATTGTGATCTGCTGGGGCAGTCAAATCTGCAATCTGACAGGACTTTTCTTTCTTTTTTACTGCTATGACAGCTGGTGTTCTTGCTCGGAGAGCTTTATCCGTTTGTATATCGATGTCCCATAGAATTTTGCTTTATCCGTTTGTATATCGATGTCCCATAGATTTTTGCGACATTTTCAAGTACTGCTGCCAATTTGTGCTTGTGCCGTTTGTCAAAGTGTTCAAGATACAGTTGTCTGTATAATTCCAAGTGCACTGCATTCCCTATTTTTTATATCTATTCTTATACTGTTTTGAGGGCTAGTTTGCTGCATTCGCTTATTATGTAGTTTCTTGATTCGTCTTTGTTCACATTGTCAGTATTTGTTGTATTCTTGCGTTTTGTCGATCTTTGCTTTTATGTGGTTGGTTTTGATCGCGTTATCTTATGCAGCTGTTATTAGGGATTCAGTTTCTCTGTTTAGGTTTCCTTTTTGTTGCCATGTCCAAGTGTTTTCGTTAGTCTCATCTTTTGTTATCCTTATGAATCGTTCGTATAGCTGTTTCTCTTTCCATTTTTCTTTTCACGTCTTATCCTTCGTCTCTCCTTTTCTGTCTTGTTTGTTTTGTCAATGTCTTTTGTTGCAGTAATTATTCTTTCGGTGTTCTGCATTATGTATTTTCCTCATTCTTTTTTTTGTGTCATTTACACAGCCTTTATACAAACCAGCGCCCTTCCTCCGTCTTTCTGTTTTACATAGAGTCGCTCAGTATCATCATTTGGGTATAGTGTATTGTGCATAGTTATGGGTTTCCTGTTTTGTGTGTTTTGTTCGTTTGTCTAGATGCCTCAATTGTTCTTTGGTTCAATTTATAAATGGTCCAGGGTATCTTCTTAATGATACTACCTATGTGTTTATACCTTGAATTAAATTTTATTCATATAGTTTAGTTTCTAGATTTCTTTTCAATATTTGCTTCCATTTCTGTTGCTTTGATGGTGTCTGATTCCAGAACTCACAAATATTTGTAGCTATTATGTTCACTTAGTATGTCGTACTATTTTCTATTTTCGTGCTTTCAGTATTTTTCTACCTTTATTTCATATATTGGGTTAGTTATTTTATTTTCTCATGCATGGCGTTACGTGATCGTAGAATACCCAGAAGAAAGTCTATCCTGTGTGTAGAATATCCTAGAGGAAATTCTGTTCTGCGTGTATAGTTGTTTGGTATTTCACGTCTACAGTTTAATAAGTTCTTTAGAGTATTAAAGCTTAGACCTTCAAATTTCTCATTTAGGTATAATCTACATGAGTCGTCTCAAGTTATAAATGTATTGGTTTGTCGTACGATTTTCCATTTGCGAACATCCGCTTTCTCTGAGCTTCCATATAGTGTTGTTTTATTTGGAATCGTGATAAAAATAGGGGAAAAACACCGAATACAAAGAAAGCGAACGCTCGCCAAGAATAAAACGGCAAGAATAATAATACAAAAATATTAATTACAAGAATCGTTTAATATTTTCCACTCACCAATCTCTGAAAGATTTTGTTCGTTATCAAAGCGATTATCAAAATCAAGATGGCCGTTGAGAAGTAGAACAAGGCGGATGTCTTTGTGTTGGAAGAAACTGGAAAAAAAGGAAAACCAATTTCAATATATGACAAATAAATTTTTTTCTTATCATTTATCGATTATACGTCTTATATATTGCTGATTATCTCTTATTTTCATTGATAATCTCAAATTCATTTTAAAATATATAAATGTTAAGTAAAATATATTCATATATATATATATATATATATATATATATATATATATATTATAGCATTTAAACTATGCTACTATTATTTTAAGTATAACAAAGAGTGGCACCGATAACAGAGGATAAGAGCAGGTCTGAAATGTAAGAAATCAAAAAGTGAGAAAACGTTAAAGAAATGTCTTATTATTGACTAATGAAAGATGCTGCCACGACTAAGAGGACGACATAGAAACTTAGACTGCCACATCATCACTACTACTACGATTCTATCGACTACGTAGGCGCACTCTTATGTTTGAAGAACACCTTAGAATAGGTTCCACGTTTACTGTCTTTTGTATACATTTATTTAAATAAATGTGCATTGTATTTGGACTTAACCTTCATTTCTCTTATTAATACTTCTTATACGGACATCACATGTCTTGGGCGAACAACTCCAGCGTCCATCCGCCTCCGTTAGTGGAATGAATTTATCAATGACGAAAACAACGAAGCTCTTTTGGCGCCGAAAAAAAAATTCCAGCGGGCTCTGAACTCAACTAGATTTAAGCGAAGGTTGCCAAAACACGGGACAACCTGCACAAGTGGAGCTATGTACACGACGCCCAGTGTCCGTGCGACTTTGTTAGCACTGGTTTCCCTAATAGTTTTATAGTTTGTATTCTTTCCAGATAAAATATAAAGCATTTACGGGAGGGACCACGCGAAGTTTTACAGCATCTTAAGTGAAAAGTATTTTTTGTGGAATGAACTGGATTCAGGTTGTCAGTCCGTGTCGTTAAACACTAGATCACGGTTACTTCTCATTTTCTTATAAGATCACTTAGGTTTTAGTGTAAAATTTTAAACTTTTTTAAGAATGAAAATTATGTAAGGAACGTATTATATAATTATTATTCTTATCGAACAACATTGAAATAAGGATCATAGAAATAACTTCCAGTGTTATAATATTTTGATTAGAAAATGTTTGTAAACGAGTGTAGAAGTGGTGCAAATTTGTTCTGCTTGGAAGGGATGACTTTTATCCATTATAGGACGAGTATTATTCTCGTTCTTTCTATTTGTAATTAAAACAAAAGCTTACTTGCAATACTGATGATTGATGAGATTGATGTTATAACTCCGGCAGAATTCTGAAAAATCAAAAAACGAGAAGTAAAAATAATATTGAAAACATTGAAATAAGAATGTAATATAAATTCTCCGTCTATCGGTCTGTATATCCGTTTGTCGGCTTGTTGTCCCTGCTTTTGTGTTATTAAACTTTAAAACTTCAGATTCGATGGGGATGAACCCTACTCGTGTCGAACTGAGAGGATACATCCATAATGCCGGGTTTTTTTATTCTTGAAGAAAACTTAAATTTTGGGCAACTGAACATTTTTCTTTGCAAACTTTGCAAAAAATCACAACTAGCAAAATCATGCATCTAATCGTATGTTTTGCTGGTATATACGACGAACTAACATCCTACAAGAGTAGATTATACATGTTTATACTCTTGTTCACACAAACAAAGACTAATTTCCACTTGAACATAATGAGTGACTATTGGGAATCATGTCAGCAGAAACACATGTAGCTCGCTGAGCAACGAATTTGTTCGTATTATATTTAAACTTCTGCATTTTAATGTAGTCATGGAAACAGGGAACAAGGAGGCAATTCCAAAGTATGAGGGAAGAATCTATTAGAATAGAAGCAACAAGGAACCTCAACAGTGAAAGGGCGGAATGTTGTCACTTGTCGAGTTAGTCGATTGTATTTACGTCGAAAGGGCACATGTGCTATGAGTTCGTCGTTCACATTCTATTAAATTATTGGTAAAACAGACACAGGGATGCAACATTTTAGTGATGAAGCAGAGGTTCGTGGTTGGTTGATTGTGCGGGAACTATTAGATTTGAGATTTTTTTTTAACTCTGTTTACAACGGGGAGACTAATGGCAGACGAACCGACCCAGACGTGGAAACAACGTATGATTGAATGATGGCTTTGTAAATAAATTGTCAGTTGTGAGTAGTTTTCTAGCACGGTAGAGGGAGCCTACGTGTGAGAATTGTATCATCACAAAACAATATATACTACACTAGTATCGTAAATGATGCGTTAATGATTTGAAAAACAGTAATATCACAACAGAACTGATACTACACTATCTCCAGAAAATGAGGAGGTAATGCATGAAGGATAAAAGAATAAATACTACATTCTATCAAATAAAGGGAGAAGGTAATTCCTGTCAATGATAACATTATCATCTGCACAAAGCTTACACACGATCCATTGTTCGTTGTATTCATAGCAACGCTGCAAACCCAATTTCTACTAAACTGATTGTGGTTGAACTACGCACATGCGCAAACGCTATTTCTGATGTAAAGAAGAGAAAACTTTTTTTTCCTTTTCATGGTGGAGACGTCTCTAGTTACTAGTTTCAACTAAATTTGTAAGATAAATAGTAATTATTAAAATAGGAATCGCATTTGTTATTTTTTATATTCAAACTTTTCATTTTATTTTATATTAGATTGTCTGCAAACACATTATTGGTCCCTCGATTTATCAGAGAGGGACCTATGTTTCCAGTGGCGTCCGTGCGTCCGTTGGTCTGGACGATTGCCATCGCCATATTGCAATAACCGTCCATTAGTTTTTCCTGAAATGTCGCCACAAATTGTATTTCATTAAATAGATCTGCACAGTAAAAAATTGTTTTTGTGAAAATTCCCGTTGCGTCCACCAGGGGCTCAAATAAGATTTTAGAAAAGTGCCCCCAAATGGCAAAAAAAATAACACTTTTTGCCCCATGACTTTTGATTCATCCATTAGATTTTTCTGAAACTTGGCCAAAATGTGGAGCCCAGTGTTCTTAATATAAATCTAGTATGGGTGACCCTGGCAAAATTCTGCTTCGTGTCGCCGGGGAGTTTTAGTGCTAAAAGCGCCCCTTTTTGTGGCTCGTTTCATATTTCTCAACAATTTCACGGTGGTCAACTCAAATATACATGTGTAAAGGTCTAAAACTGCATCGTTTTCCATTTACACTGGGATTAAGCGTCTGCAGGGGCTCAAAAGAGGTCAAAAATGTCCCCAAAATGGCCAAAAAACGACTCTTTTTGACCAATAGCGTTTCATTCATCATGGAATTTGGCCAAAAAAGGCCATTGTTCTTAATATAAATCCAGTATGGTTGACTCTGGCAAAGTTCTGGTTCGCATCCCCCTGGAACTTTAAAGGTTAAAAATATGCATTTTTGGAGTTCTTTTAACATATTACTCAAGAACTTGATATATATGTCTATATAGTGGTTTTCCCTGGTGCTGAATTCAAAATAAATATCTTAAGGCGTGAAACTGCACCCTTTGTCTATTTTTACTCTGAGTCGGTGATCACAGGAGCTCAAAAGTGATCACAAATGCCCCAAAATTGCAAGAAATGACGCTTTTTACGCTATAACTTTTGCTCCATCCATTAGATTTTTCTAAAACTTGGCGAAAATGTGAACCCAACGTTGGCCCTTCACACTTCTCACATTCTTCATTTCTTCATTATTTTTTGTAGTGTTATCTCACATGCAGCACTGGAGGGAGGCCACGCACGCGCAGATTGTTTTTAAATATAATTATCGATATTAATTAATGTTATAGTTTATATATATAGTAAGTTTTTTTCAATATATATGACAATAAAATTAATTTAGAGTTTTTTTCCGCATCACACCCTCATGAATTGACATTGTTTCGTGTTTTTATATATCTCTATTGGGTGTGTGACTAGCTAAGAATCTGACTGGTTGACTAGCAAACTCGGTACGACAGGATATATAAGAACACATAACAACATTAATTCCACGTAACAGACTGACAAATCATAACGAAGATGAAATGCGGTAAATTCTGTGTAGCTTAATTGCTATATAAAGTTTTTCAAAACTTACTGCCTAGTTCTATTCAAGTATCAAACACTGTCGAAGGCAATACTAAAATACTTACATAAAATTTTATGTAGATGCATAATATATATATATATATATATATATATATATATATATATATATATATATATTATGCATCTACATAATTGTTTTATTAATAACTAGCAGGAAGATCCGATGATACCTAGGACTGAATACGGATCAATCAATACTTTAAATCGAAATCGATGCAATCGCACACATGCATAGACAAGATCACTTATATATATATACATGTATGTATATATGCATGTATGTATATATGCATTTATGTATATATATATCTGTATGTATGCATGTATGTATATATATTTGTATATATGTATGTATATATGCATGTATGTATATATATATATATATATATATATATATATATATATATATATATATATATATATATTTGTATACTAGCATTTCACCCGGCGTTGCCCGGGTGATTGGATGTGTATGTTGAGCAAAAATTTTTTTTTTAAACTGGTAGAAGGAAGGCAGGCTCGAACCCATAACGCGAAAGAGGAAAAGAACGGGAAAAACCCTGACGTCTTTTCTGTTACGACCACCGCCAAACCGGAAGTAACGTAGGTTTTAATTAAGGCTAGACAATCGAAAGGAGAGAATGACTTTCAAAAATATCGGCGAAAAAGCGACACCCCCCTTTTGAAAAGTGCCCAGTTGAAGGGTAAGATATTAATGTTTTTAACCAATTTTTCGATATTTGTTGTCTGAAAGGTCGAACTTCAAAACGATACTGATCTTGGTAAAATCCGTCGCAGCTGTCTAAAGTTTTAGAACGACATGCAAACATACATACATACATACACTATATATTGGTAACCAGAAGTTTTCGACCCAAACCGATTAAAAAGCTTACCCTATCTCTGACTACCCTTTATGTAAAATTTAAAATGTTTAGACAACTAATTGTCTGAGTAATTCGGTAGAGACAGCAGAGGTCAATTTTTTTAAAGTTTGACCCCTATTATGATCCCTTAACATTAATTGTTTGGGGCTCAAATCAAGTTATTAAGTTAGATCCATGTCCAAGGAACCTATATCTCAAATTTCAAGTGTCTAGACCCAAAATTGTCGGAGGAGTTTGGTAGAGTTCTCAAAGGTCGAATCGTTGAACTTTGACCCCTTAATAGCCAAATTTTGGGCCGAAAACGGATGACAAAGATTTTTCCAAATCTCAGTACCCTGTATATCAAATTTCGAGTATGTAGACTAAAAACTGACAGAGTTAGTACGCAGGGAAATGTTCACACAAACACAGACACACAGACACACATAAACACACCGACACACAGATACACAGACACGTTCACTTATATATATATATATAATTTCAAATTAGAAGGTCGATGTTTAGCTCGTCTTATGCGAGCTTTCTCAAGAGGGATGGTTAATGTTAATCTTATATATATATATAATGTTAAAATCTCGGTACATTTTTTAAAGATCCGTTTCGTTATGGAGAAACAATTACTATTATATCAATACCGATTCTTTTATGCATATAAGCATTAGAAATTATAAAGAAAAAGGAAACAGTGTATAAAATGTAATGAATTAGTTTTGTATGCAAATATAGTCTTCTTTGAATTTTCTTTCTTTTTTCTTTTGCTTTGTTTGACATTTTATTGCCAAGCACATTGTTTTTTTCTTTCTAATTAAAGAATTTCTAATTTTTCTGAGGAGCATATGCATGAAATAGTTTCGTATGCAAACATACGTCTTCTCTGAATTTCTTCCTTATTTTTTGCTTTTTTTTACATTTATTGTCAAACACTTCTTTCTTTCTAAATAAAGAATTTCTCATATTTTTAGGAGCATATGCATGAAAAGAGTCAGTGTTGACATAATAATAAGCGATTGTTTCTGCATAAGGAAATGAATCTGTAAAAAGAAATGTACCAAACCTTTCACATACTGTAGGAGTTGTTTTTGATAAAAATTAATATTTGGATCTTGGAATGTAACTATATTGTTATTCGTTTATATGTGCTCTGTTGTTATATTTAACATACATTGAGCTTCTCAGCAAAAAATGGTTAGTATACACAAAGAATGAAATATAATCAAAATCAGATATTTTACCAAAACACACACACACACGCATATATATATATATATATATATATATATATATATATATATATATATATATATATATATATATATATACGTTTTATTTTTATTACCGTATCTTTCTGTTAAGTTACATTATTGTTTCAGCTACTCGGCCGTTTTTTGTTTTTTTTGTTTTGTTTGCCGTCTGCAGCTTCCTCAGACTTTTACAGAAATGTTCGTTATTATGGGATGAAAGAGTGAAAGAGTAAATGAGGTCAGGGGGGGATGCGAGGAGGGCGGAAGAAAGAGAGGAAGGGAACAAGGGGGGATATATATATATATAATAAAATACGTGTTATATACGTTTGCAGCCAAAACAACGCATTATTCCAAAATAAACAGAAATGTATTTTGTTTGAAAATTTTATTGAAATTCATAAATATATTTTGGAATAAACCTTCATCTTCAGTATGCCTTTCTTTTTGTTTCTTTTTTTGACATGTTGTTGTTGGAGCAGAGAAACAGAAAGTAAAAGTCCGTTGTTGTTTTTAGGGTAGTTTTTTTTTTAATCTCGGAACAGTGCGTTGGTTACGCGGGATTCACGTTAAGATTTTTGTTCCTTGGAAGCGCTTGTTGAGTTTGAATAAAATAAAATACGTATTATATACGTTTGAAGCCAAAACAACGCATTATTACAAAATGTATGTATATATATATATATATATATATATATATATATATATATATATATATATATATATTCATTTAATCATATACATTAATATACAAAGATATAATTTTAGGCGTAAAATTCCAGTATTTACTTCAACAGTGCTCGATATATACGTACAGCAAGGTAGTAAGTTATGAAAATATAAATGGCAATTAAGCTACACAGAATATTCAGCGTTTCATTCAGGCTTATGCCTGACGAATACTCACGAGAATGAAACACGGAATATTCTGTGTAGCTTAAATGCCATATATATTTTGATAACCTACTAATATATATATATATATATATGTGTGTGTGTGTGTGTGTGTGTGTGTGTGTGAGAGATAAAGAGATAGAAAGAGAAAATTTTTAAGGCGAAAACAGTCTAAGTTGTCCTGAATATCTGTATCATCCGAATATTTATGTGGCCATACGTTTAATTTGTATATAGAGACAGAACCCGGTTATAACGTAAAATCATTATATCCGATTTTAATGAAATTGTAAGCATATGTATGAGACATTATCCTAACACTTACGCTACTTCTTACTTGTTTAGGAAAAAAAGGGTCAGTAAAAATAACGAAAGCAATACTGTGTTGTGAACATAGTGAAAAGCATACATAATGTTTCGGACGCCGGCATTACCACAACAGAATAGATACTACACTAGTTCACTCTTTTATTAGGAGAAAGAAATCCCTGAGAGGATTGTTTCATTACTAAATAGTGAATACTGCTCTAGTACTTTTCGAATTGTAACATTGAGAGTACATGAGTTTTCAATAGTATAGTAAATGCAATTGACCATTACATGGTAGCAATAGTATGGATTCGGTTTAAAACAGGTGGATACCAAATCTCTATTAGGAATAGATATGAAAACAATTACTCACCGATCCAAATATTACTGCCGTAATGAACCGTCTTGGTAAAATAGAGCAAATACCAAATAAGCTGTTTTGGAATATCGATGAAGCCGCTAGAAAGGAATAAAGAAAAATCAAGAATTAGAAAGTTCGTTGTAATTTTTTCTGCTTGTTTTCGCGGCATATCAATTGCTTTGAAGTTATCCAATACCAATCATACAATTTCTACTGGAGATGAAACATTAAACATAAATATGATTTTATAAAATATATCAGTTCATTTCGCAATGGGCTTTTTGCTCGATTTTGATTGCGAGATATTGTCATTCACTCTGCGCGCCCTCCGGGGCCCGGGCGACAAGATAAAAGTGTAGTATCTGTTCCCACAGATACTGCAAGCAAAGACCAGGTGTGAGGGCAACCCCACATACCTGACTTTTAACCAGTTCCCATTTACCACCTCTCAGGAGCTGGTCCCCTTTTTCCCTTCCCCCTCCCTTCACTCCTCACATTAAAAATTGGCCTTGTGCCTAATTTGCTCGGTGGGGGAGCAAATAAATACCCACTCTCTCATTGAGATGCATCCTTGCATACATATGGCGGGATTTGTTCGCCCCTCCGTCTGTCCACCTGTCATGCACAGATTGTGCTATTCACGAAAAGTTGTATATCATTCAGCACCTGCTATCAAGGGAGTGGTATTACTGTCGTCATCGTCACTTTTTCACACGCGGCAATTTCAGTTGGAAATACGGCTCACACGTTATTTCAGTTGGAAATACGAGCCTGCGTTCGAAGTCGAATGCAACGCTCCAGTCCGTCCAGACATCAAACAATGAGGATCTCTCCCTATTTTTACATAACGATTTTGAACTCTCCTTTTTTAACGAAATTAATTTCTCTACTGGTAACATTTGGAGCTTTATTGCCAGTTACACAATATAGATTCGCAGCCTCTACGACAATCTTCATTGTGTCTCAAGGTGCAGATACTAAAGGAACGTTCTCATCCAGTGAGAACATGTTTGAGATTAGCAGTTTTACTATATGCTTTGCAGCATCGATCGGATGTAGTTAACACCCAGAAATAAAGGTTAACTGTTCATAAGATACCGTAGATTTTTTTTATAAGAAAAATGTATCATTTTAGGCTCAGTGGATGTGAGGTCGCATCACGTGATTTCCCTGATTTTACATTCTCACACTTATTCCATGCGGGTTGTTCACTTTGACCTACAGCTGTAGCAATGTTTCCTCAAGATTACGAATTTCGTCCATTAATTTTCTCTGCGTTACAGTAGGTTTTTGGGATCATCAATACTTTCGAGATAGATCCAAACCTGCTTTTCTACATGCCACATCACCAATTATTTCTTGCATCTTAAAGATCAATTGTGCATTTCCTCCACCTTGTTTTCCTTTACGTTTCGGCATTCTTCACTATTACGTCACGAGATTCACGCAGCATCTGGAAAATTCGCGCTCTATCCAATTGATAGTCCTCGACAAGTGAGGATATTTGCAGTTTATTTTCGTTGAAGAACTCTATAGTTCCACCTTTCCATAAATTTGCTGACCAGGAGTTCCATTGTTTCATCTTTTGTAAGCGCGATCCCATAACCTTGCATTGACAATGAAAACTTGAGAATTAATCCCAAGTAAATACACCATATCTTGTATTTGTTTAGGAAATCACACTTATCAGTTGAGTGTAATCCATCATTTAGAATTTTGCCAACGGTGTCTATATCTATACTCCTATAAATTCGTTTTTCTTTTGTGTGTATTGATATTCATATTAACCCCCTCTTTTCTATTTATTTAATGTATTTATTTGCTTCCCCACCAAAGCAAATTAGGCACAAGGCCGTTTTTAATGTGGGGTAAAAACCAGCTCCCCTCAAAGTAGGCAGAAAGGGTGCACTCTGGTTACCAAAAATAATAATCGTCCCTGTATAGAGGGTTTCCCCTCCATTGACTTAGGCAAATTATCTTAAGTGTCCAAGGAACATATTTCTAAAATTTCAAGTATTTAGACCGTAAATTGTTGGAGGAGTTTGGTAGAGTTCTCAAATGTCAAATCGTTGAATTTTGAGCCCTTAACAGCGAAATTTCTGGCCAAAAACCGATCACATAGATTTTCCCAAATCTCAGTACCCTGTATATCAAATTTCCAGCCTGTAGACTAAAAATTGACATAGTTATTGCGTAGGGAAATGCACGCAGACACACAGACAGACAGGTACACAGACAGACAGAAACGTTCACTTTTATAGATATACTAACAATGGGTGCCCGGCGTTGTCCGGATGTTTGGAGGTGTATATTGAGCAAAAAAAAAATTAATAAAGCGGTCAATTTTTTTAAATTTGACCCCTATTATGACCTCTTAAAATTTATTGTTTTGGGCTCAAATCAAGTTATTAAGTTAGATCCATGTTCAAGGAACCTATATCTCAAATTTCAAGTGTGTAAACCCAAAATTGTCGGGGGAGTTTTGTAGAGTTCTCAAAGGTCAAATCGTTAAACTTTGACTCTTAATCGCCAAATTTCTGGCCAAAAACCGATCACATCGATTTTTCCAAATCTCAGTATCCTGTATATCAATTTTCAAGTCTGTAGACTAAAAATTGACAGAGTTATTGCGTAGGGAAATGTACACAGACACACACACACAGATACAAACATACACACACACAGACACACACACATACACAGGCACTTTCACTTTTATACATATACTAGCATTTCAGTCCGGCGTGGCCCGGGTATTTGGAGGTGTATGTTGAGCAAAAAAAAAAAAAAAGTGGTCAATTTTTTTAACTTTGACCCCTATTATGACCCCTTAACATTTTTGTTTTGGGTTCAAATCCAGTTATTAAGTTAGATTCATGTCCAATGAACCTATGTCTAAAATTTCAAGTGCTTAAACTCAAAATTTTCGGAGGAGATTTTAGATATAGGATCCTTGGACATGGATCAAACTTAATAACTTGATTTGAGCCCCAAACAATAAATGTTAAGGAATTATAATAAGGCTCAAAGTTTTAAAAATTTGACCTCTGCGGTTTCTATCAAATTACTCAGACACTTTCTGGTCTAAATATTTGAAATTTTACATAAAGGGTATTCAGAGATAGGGCAAGCTTTTTATTCAGTTTGGGTCGAAATTTTTTAGTTACCATGTATGAATGTAGTTACCATGTATAAATGTATGTAAGTATGTATGTATGTATGTCAGGTCATGTCATGTGCTACTGGTACCATGTAACCCAGTACTACCTGCCTCATGGTCGGGTCACCGGCGACTAAACTGGTTCCCCCACCAGACTTGTTTGGTGAGGAGGACGGCTAGTCTCCCTGAAGGATTAAAAACAAGATCTTCCAAAGGGCGAATGAACTCTTTTTCTGGGTCAATGGCCAACTAGCACCGTGTATATTTGTGTGTGTGTGTATATGTGTATTGGGGTTGAGAGGGCTCCCGTAAGCCGTGGTGAAGGCAACCTTTCTAGGAGAAGCAAATCTCAGATTTAAAAAAACCATAAAGCGGAAGACCATTACCCGCATTAAGCTGGTCTGCAGTTTAATTTGTTGCTGGCTATCTTGCTCTTGCTTGTTGCTGGATCTCAACATTTTGAACCGAGAGAGAGACTTAGCTGTCGTACAAATCTAAGACTCTGTAACATCATATTTGTATAGATGCTCCCTCAGGCATTTGGGCTCATAGATTTTAAATGTCCGAGGGAGTGGCACTCGTCTGACAAGACGTTGCAATCATCATGTATGTATGTATGTATGTTTGTATGTGTGCCTAAAACTTTCGACAGACACGACGGATTTTACCAAGATCAGTACCGTTTTGAAGTTCGACCTTTCAGACGACAAATATCGAAAAATTGGCTAAAAACATTAATATCTTCACCTTCAACTGGCCACTTTTCTACAGGAAGGGTTGCTTTTTTCGCCGATATTTTTGAAAGTCATCCCCTCCTTTCTATTGTCTAGCTTTAATTTAAACCTACGTCACTCCCGGTTTGGCGGTGGTCATAACGACAAGGACGTCAGGTTTTTTTCTCCGTTCTTTTCGTCCTTCGCGGTAGGGTTCGAGCCTACCCTTCTACTAGGGTTGGATCAAATACAATTGTATTTGTATTTCAATTGTATTTAAATACAATTTTAATGTAATTGTATTTGTATTTGTATTTTTAGATTTAGGAATAAATGTATTTGTATTTGTATTTGTATTTTTAGACTTAGGAGTAAAAGTATTTGTATTTGTATTTCTGGTAACCTAAACGAAAGTATTTGCATTTCAATTGTTAAAAGTCAGTATTTGATCCAACCCTGTTCACATACATGTTGCGTACGTGTACCAGTCTATCAGCCCTGTCCACTTCCAGTCACACACGCTGCTGCTAGTTGAGTGACGATAAGTCTGTGAGTCAAGTAGCTTTCAGGGTTGCCAGCTTGGCTTTTTTAAAGCCAAATTTCGCGAATTTGGCTTTTTTTGAAGCTTTCAAAATTTTTTTTTTTTTTTTTTCAAATTTATGCTTCAAATTTGGCCTTTTTCGGATAATTTTATATAAATATTTATTAAATATGGATTATTAAAGAAAAAGTTATAATAAAGTAATTTAAACAGTTGTTTGGATGTCTAAACTTGTAAATTTAAAAAAAAAACTTTTGACCTCCCACTCCCATTCATGGATTTACACCCTCTCTCACTAAGCGAATCTCACACCTAAATGTTTAATCCGGTTTGACAGTTACTTACTAAATGTCTATATGGACCCTTTCAAAGAGTTCACAGTTGAGTATGAAACCATTTTGGGGACATTTTTTAGTGCTGGCGCCTTGTCCCTGCCAATTAGGTCACTGAGTATATTTCCTCTGAAATAATTAATTCTTGTATTTTTCGTTTGAAATTCTTTAAAAGTAGTGTTTTGAAATTAATTGAATTTATTTATTTTCAATTTATAGAAATTTGAAAACTTATAACTATAGCTATAAAGTTGTATTTAAAATGAATATTTTTAAGTATTCATATACTTTTTCCTGAGTAGTCCCAAAAGTTTAATTAAAAGTCAATAATTATAGATTTTCTAACTATCTTGGATTAGTAGACACATTTGCCTTAATAATGACGCATAGATTGTTCTTGGAAACAAAGTCTAGTTTTAGAGTTATGACTAAAATTAAATTTATCAATATTTTAGAGATATTTTAAGTTGATACCTCCAATCCCCTGAGTAAATTTGGTCTTCTGACGACTGACATAATTCTTTTAAGAATATGATTGACAAATAGAAACTTGTTTACAAATTGTACCAATAAATATGGTATGGAAAAAATGGCACTAGTAAAAATGGTAAGTAGATGTGGAGTCTAAGATAATAACCAACTACTTTTCAATTATGCTGTCATCTTAGAAATCTGTCGATTATACTCGCATGTTTACTCATTGTAAGTGTTTTCTTCAGATTTCATGTGTAATACTAAATAGATTGTAACTCCAAATGGTTACTAATATCATAATCGTAAAAAAAACATTTATAAACATCTCTTTTATGTAATCTGTCCCCGTTGTCAATCAATGCTTACATTAAAGTGTAGTACCTGCTCTGATGACCTAACTTTATCTAGTCTGTCCTTGGTCGATGAAAGAAAAATCCTTCTAAATTGGGGTATATATTTTTGGCTATGGGAGATAAATTCTGTGCCTTTTACTTTTTAAGGCAATTTCATTTGGTTTTACAATTTTGCCAGTCAGACTTAGAGATAGAAAAAAGTTAACTACCCTAAAAAGTTATGATGGCCCGAAAATGAAAGATCATGTTATGTATAATTTATATGCGAAACTAATTGCGTAATTTAAATTATAAAATATTCCTTTTCTAGATGTTCACAAGTAATCTTTTGAAAAAAAGTAGAATTACATTTTTAGGAGGGATAGCTGAGGGTTCTCATCTTTTTTTTTTTTTTTTTTTTTTTTTTTTACAAAGGCATCACCACATTATCAAGGCCCAGAGGCCACTCAAGGATAAGGGTTAAAGAGTGTACAGTAGAAATTGGTCAATATAGTAATCATTAGTAATGAAAAATTTGGTAAATTTAATAACTTATATGGAACGGCTCATCAAGAACTTATTTACTTTAGACTTGAACACAACCATATTGTAGTCAGCCGGAAAGCAGGAAAACGGAAGACAATTCCACAGGCGTGCAGTTCTAAGAAAGAAGCTTTGTTCATGGAATCTACGTTTAGGTTTAGGCACAGATAAAGAGTGGGGGAAATTATTGATAGTGTTTACAGCTAGACGAGTGTTTCTTGTGAAAGTTTGTCGAGGGGGGACCATAGATTGAAGCTCAGTTGAACACTTTCCATGAAAATAACGATACATCCGAGACAAACTCGCAACATCTCTTCTGTGAGATAGAGGTTGCAAGGAGGAGAAAAGGACATCTCCTACGAGGCTACGAAGTCTATTTTGAACTCTATCAAGGCAGGCCAAGTCTTTTCTAGCAGCTCCTGCCCAGATGTGGCAACAGTATTCCATCCTTGGACGTACCTGGCTCTTATATAGATAGAGAATAGCATCAGCAGTGAGATATCTACTGGATCGATAGAAAGATCCCACCATTTTTCCAGCGGCCTTGGCAACAGATTTGATATACGTGTTCCATTTAAGATCAGGAGTAATGGTCAAGCCCAGAAGCTTGTCAAAACTTGAGGCCTCCTGAAGACGAGAGCCATTCATTTCAATTGATGACAAATGTGAATTAGAATGTTGATGATGTAAAGAGAGAAGCTTGGTTTTAGATGCATTAAAAGTAACCAGCCACTCCTTTCCCCATTGTACTACGTGCTCAAGATCAGAGGAGAGAGAATTGGAGAGAACTTGGTCGTTTACTGTCTTAGATGTGGTACCATAAATGGTAGTGTCGTCAGCATAAATGTCTACAAATGATGTAAGGATATGATTTGGAAGATCATTAATGTAGATCAGGAAAAGAGTTGGGCCCAGGATGGATCCCTGAGGGACACCGGCATTAATACTGTGAGCTTCTGATTTTTGCCCCTCAACTACTACTCTTATGAACCTATCAGAAAGAAATGATTTAATAATTGAGAAGACTTTACCAGCTATACCATAGCTAGCGATCTTATGAAGTAAACCTTTATGCCATACTCTATCAAAGGCTTTAAATATGTCAAGAGCAATTGCCCTAGAAAGATTGCCACCGTCGAGAGATTTGCTAATCCTATGCGATATAACTGCAAGGACATCTGCTGTAGATCTAGCAGAACGGAAACCATATTGAGTGTCACTAAGAAGGTTATTTTTGTTGAGATGTTTGATTACTTCTGTATTTAACACAGATTCTAGCAACTTACTCATGACGCACAGGAGACTTATTGGCCTGTACTGAGAGGGGGATGAGCGATCACCTGAATTCTTAAATACAGGGCATACTGATGAGATTTTCCAGGGAGATGGGAAACTATTCTCCTTAAGACAACGTTTAAACAGTTTTGTAAGTATGGGCGCTAATTCAGGTTGAAGTTTTTTGAGTAGTATAATTGGAATACCATCAGGGCCAGTTGCTTTACTCGAATCAAGGTTTTTGATTAGCTTCGCAACATCACGTACAGATATACGTATATCACATAGCGTGTTTTCTGATACAGGAGGAAATATTGGGGGTTGGCGGTCTTGGTCGCAAAGGGTAGAATTAGCTGCAAAGTTCTTGACAAAGAGTTTGGCTTTGTCTGATGCTGACGAGATTACCTCAGGTCCATTGATAATAGTTGGGATGGAGCACACGCTTCTGTTCAGGATTCTGTTTGCTATTTGCCAAAACTGGTGGGAACCAAGCCGCTGCTCAGCTACTTTGGACTTAACAGATTGAGCATACAACACTCTTGCGTTCCTTATTACTTTCTTACAATGGTTGCTGGCAGTCCTGAAAACGGCTTTAGTTTCCATACATCTATTACGTTTGAAGCAGTGGAAAAAGTGATTTCTGTGCGCAATGGCAGCAGCACATTCTGGAGAGAACCATGGCTGGCTGTTAGGTTTTTGCTGAAACATTTTAGAGGGTATGAAATGGTCAATACCTACAATTAACCATTCAGTTAGGTCTAATACTATAGAGGACACATCCTTTTTAAACATGGAATGCAGAGGTAGATCAGATATAAATGTACGGAAGCTATCCCAGTCAGCCTTAGTGTATCGATATACTGTACGATGAAGAGGTACGTCTGGGGACTTATTACATTTCATTTTTATCTTAATTGATACAACAGAGTGGTCGGAAGATCCAAGAGGCGACAGAACAGAAACTGAACATAGTTCAGGGCAAGTTGTGAGAAAAAGGTCTAGTAGGCTCGCATACTGGCCGTCATTATCGGGCATACGGGTAGGTTCCTGAACAATCTGAGTGAGGTCATAGGCAATGGAGAAATCATGACAGAACCTCCCCTCATCATCGGTCTTGTTTGAGTGGGTCAACCATTCGACGTTGTGAACATTGAAGTCTCCACATACGTGAATGTTAGCTGAAGGATAAGTAGAAAGGACTTGGTCAATTTTCTCAGATATGCTTTGAAAGATAGTAACTCCGCTGTTGTGGGGGCGATAGAGAGTAAATATAAATGCAGTAGTGTGAGCTAAAGCAACCCGGAAGCACATATAGGGTAAGTTAGGATCTTCCCTGGAGATGTCCCTCCCACATGGAAAGCTATCTTTAATATAGGCACATATTCCATGCCCATGGCGATCTTGGGGGTCAGATTTAGAAGTTAAGTTAGAGTATCCTGAAATTGCAAACTCATCTAGGGAAATAGCCTGTCCAATGCCAGTTTCACTTAAAAATAAAAGGTCTGGTTTAGTCTCCTGTAATTGGGTTTCAACCTCTGGAAGGTTAGAACGAAGACCCCTGATGTTGGAGAAGGAGACATGGTAGTAGGGGTCTACGTTGGAAGTTGGAGAACCGGGTTTAATCGTGTATTTTTTCTTGAAACTTGTCATGATGAAATTTTGGAATTTGTGGACTAGGTCGACAGATTTACTTAGAGCAGGACAGAGAGGGGAAATTAAGAGAGAAAAAGAAACGAAGAAAAATTTTTTTTTTATTTGTAGCTAATAATAAGGTAAAGCCGTAACAATTACCCACTAGTATGGCATCGAGAGGCCCCACCAGAAGCTACTGCATGGTCCAGAATCCATTCACCAAATGGAAATACAGCAGCCCCAGTACTTTGCACCTGCTGATAGGACAGCCTCCTTAGTGGTTAATCCAAGGTTCGGGTCCCTGACTATCAGGCGGATAACGTCAGCCCAGACAAAACGTTTACCTCCAGCACCCTTACTAGTGACATGGCTACAAGGATAGACATAGAAACAGAAAATTTCCGCCATCTCAGCCAACTGTTCGCAAAAATACTGCCAACCTAGAAAACAGCTTTTTCTTCTCCCTTTGTCCGAAAAATCACTCATTTAAAAAATGAGGACTGAGAGACAAATAAGAAGAAGCGAGAGTAACAGGAGCTGCCGATAACACATCCACAATGCGTTTTCTACTCTCCATTAAAAAAAAAAAAAAAAAAAAAACTATTAAGTATTGTACTTAATAAAAGTCCAACAGACGTGTTTAAGGGAAAGTATGGTGATAGATTCCCCTCACACGAACTAAAAATGAGTATAATTCGTAATTTTTGCTATCAACTCGGTAGATAAATAAACATATGTACGAGGAAAAAAAAAAAAGCTAGCATTTAATAAAACAGAAATACACAAATTAAATACTAAAATAAAATGGAGTTGTTAATATTTTAAATCTAAAATAAAAAGCATAATTGAAATCACTTATCTCAACAAAAACAATTCCGTCTCCAAATTGCAAACTGTATTGAAAGAAATTCAGTTAGTAGCGTTCAAAACATTTTTTTTTAAATTAGCCGTTAAAAGAAAATCGTGATTTTATTCTGAACTTAAGCTAGTAACGTTTTAAGAAGCTTACGATATAAAAGAAAAGGCTGATGGGGGGGGTTCGTCCGAAAGTAAGTTGGTGCCGTTATAAGTAATTTCGAGATAAGATGGAAGCCGGTATTGGACTAGAAAAAAGCTAGCATTTAATAAAACAGAAATACACAAATTAAATACTGAAATAAAATGGAGTTGTTAATATTTTAAATCTAAAATAAAAAGCATGATTGAAATCACTTATCTCAACAAAAACAATTCCGTCTCCAAATTGCAAACTGTATTGAAAGAAATTCAGTTAGTAGCGTTCAAAACATTTTTTTTTAAATTAGCCGTTAAAAGAAAATCGTGATTTTATTCTGAACTTAAGCTAGTAACGTTTTAAGAAGCTTACGATATAAAAGAAAAGGCTGATGGGGGGGGGTTCGTCCGAAAGTAAGTTGGTGCCGTTATAAGTAATTTCGAGATAAGATGGAAGCCGGTATTGGACTAGAAAAAAGCTAGCATTTAATAAAACAGAAATACACAAATTAAATACTGAAATAAAATGGAGTTGTTAATATTTTAAATCTAAAATAAAAAGCATGATTGAAATCACTTATCTCAACAAAAACAATTCCGTCTCCAAATTGCAAACTGTATTGAAAGAAATTCAGTTAGTAGCGTTCAAAACATTTTTTTTTAAATTAGCCGTTAAAAGAAAATCGTGATTTTATTCTGAATTAGCCGTTAGAACTGCACGCCTGTGGAATTGTCTTCCGTTTTCCTGCTTTCCGGCTGACTACAATATGGTTGTGTTCAAGTCTAAAGTAAATAAGTTCTTGATGAGCCGTTCCATATAAGTTATTAAATTTACCAAATTTTTCATTACTAATGATTACTATATTGACCAATTTCTACTGTACACTCTTTAACCCTTATCCTTGAGTGGCCTCTGGGCCTTGATAATGTGGTGATGCCTTTGTAAAAAAAAAAAAAAAAAAAAAAAAAAAAGATGAGAACCCTCAGCTATCCCTCCTAAAAATGTAATTCTACTTTTTTTCAAAAGATTACTTGTGAACATCTAGAAAAGGAATATTTTATAATTTAAATTACGCAATTAGTTTCGCATATAAATTATACATAACATGATCTTTCATTTTCGGGCCATCATAACTTTTTAGGGTAGTTAACTTTTTTCTATCTCTAAGTCTGACTGGCAAAATTGTAAAACCAAATGAAATTGCCTTAAAAAGTAAAAGGCACAGAATTTATCTCCCATAGCCAAAAATATATACCCCAATTTAGAAGGATTTTTCTTTCATCGACCAAGGACAGACTAGATAAAGTTAGGTCATCAGAGCAGGTACTACACTTTAATGTAAGCATTGATTGACAACGGGGACAGATTACATAAAAGAGATGTTTATAAATGTTTTTTTTACGATTATGATATTAGTAACCATTTGGAGTTACAATCTATTTAGTATTACACATGAAATCTGAAGAAAACACTTACAATGAGTAAACATGCGAGTATAATCGACAGATTTCTAAGATGACAGCATAATTGAAAAGTAGTTGGTTATTATCTTAGACTCCACATCTACTTACCATTTTTACTAGTGCCATTTTTTCCATACCATATTTATTGGTACAATTTGTAAATAAGTTTCTATTTGTCAATCATATTCTTAAAAGAATTATGTCAGTCGTCAGAAGACCAAATTTACTCAGGGGATTGGAGGTATCAACTTAAAATATCTCTAAAATATTGATAAATTTAATTTTAGTCATAACTCTAAAACTAGACTTTGTTTCCAAGAACAATCTATGCGTCATTATTAAGGCAAATGTGTCTACTAATCCAAGATAGTTAGAAAACCTATAATTATTGACTTTTAATTAAACTTTTGGGACTACTCAGGAAAAAGTATATGAATACTTAAAAATATTCATTTTAAATACAACTTTATAGCTATAGTTATAAGTTTTCAAATTTCTATAAATTGAAAATAAATAAATTCAATTAATTTCAAAACACTACTTTTAAAGAATTTCAAACGAAAAATACAAGAATTAATTATTTCAGAGGAAATATACTCAGTGACCTAATTGGCAGGGACAAGGCGCCAGCACTAAAAAATGTCCCCAAAATGGTTTCATACTCAACTGTGAACTCTTTGAAAGGGTCCATATAGACATTTAGTAAGTAACTGTGAAACCGGATTAAACATTTAGGTGTGAGATTCGCTTAGTGCGAGAGGGTGTAAATCCATGAATGGGAGTGGGAGGTCAAAAGTTTTTTTTTTAAATCTACAAGTTTAGACATCCAAACAACTGTTTAAATTACTTTATTATAACTTTTTCTTTAATAATCCATATTTAATAAATATTTATATAAAATTATCCGAAAAAGGCCAAATTTGAAGCATAAATTTGAAAAAAAAAAAAAAAAAATTTTGAAAGCCAAACTGCTTCAAAAAAAGCCAAATTCGCGAAATTTGGCTTTAAAAAAGCCAAGCTGGCAACCCTGAAAGCTACTTGACTCACAGACTTATCGTCACTCAACTAGCAGCAGCGTGTGTGACTGGAAGTGGACAGGGCTGATAGACTGGTACACGTACGCAACATGTATGTGAACAGGGTTGGATCAAATACTGACTTTTAACAATTGAAATGCAAATACTTTCGTTTAGGTTACCAGAAATACAAATACAAATACTTTTACTCCTAAGTCTAAAAATACAAATACAAATACAAATACATTTATTCCTAAATCTAAAAATACAAATACAAATACAATTACATTAAAATTGTATTTAAATACAATTGAAATACAAATACAATTGTATTTGATCCAACCCTACTACAGACACCTCCAAACACCCGGGAAACGCCGGGCTGAAATGCTGGTATACACACACACACACACATACACACGCACGCATACACACACATACACACACACACACGCACACATATATATATAGGATAAAAATCCGACGATGTGATTTTAAAATGGAGGAGGAAAAATGCTCGACGTTTCACTCGTTTTTTTAAATAGTGAAACAGCTAACATGGTCCATGATGAGAGTATCAATTATTTTAGGAGTATATATGCTACAAGCGAGAGCAAACATATTTAAATTTATATAAATTGGAAAATTAGATGAATGAATGCACATATATACAATGCAATTCAGTAGAACCTCGGAATACGGCATTAATCTGTTTCGGGCTTAGAATCGTAAGGTGAAATCGCCGTATGGCGGGGCCTAAGCTTAATTTTATACAGTGCATATTTAAAATTAGTAACAAAATACAGTACAATATATAATACACATGTATATAATCGAATAACATAATAATATACATAGTAAGGCGATGCAAATACCGTAACCAGGGGCTGGAAAAACATCGTATTCCACATCGTAAAAAACTGTGTATGTCTGGCTGCGGAAATAATTATATATTCTCTCACATTCTGAAAGTTCTATTGCTTATTGCTCGCCAGGTAAGCTTGTCGTGATGACATCCTTAACGTGTACAAAATTTTTACTTGTGAGACATCCCTTGTTCAAGACTAAGTAGGTTTAATCCACTGTCGGATTCCGTCGCGATTTTCTTGATCTGTGTTAGCAAATAGACTTTTTGTATGTGGCGCGTTTGCTCAGTGAGTGCTTGCTTCGCATGCAAGATGTTCGGGTTACGAATCTCGAGTTCGATTGTGTCTAACTGATAAGCTCAAATGAGGGCGAAACTCGAACTTTGTCTGTGGAAATAAGTATATATATATATATATATATATATATATATATATATATATATATATATATATATATATAAACTTCTTTAGACTATGTACTGGTTTTTAGATTTTCTATATTTTCCTTCTTTTTTTTTTGTCTACTTGCTTGTCTGGTACTAAACGTACTTAAATCCACTTTTCTATTATTTTTCATATTATTTTATGCGTATTTATTCCTATATAATTTTGAATGTATATTCTTATATCACAGCAGAGTGTTTACCAGTAAGGATTGGTTTCAATATTTTCAACTTATTTATTTATATAGTATTATATTATTATTTTTCATATATATATATATATATATATATGAAATAAAATGGAGGTGGAAGGACCTGGATACTCAACGTTTCGCCCGATCTATGCGTTGAGTATCCAGGTCCTTCCACCTCCATTTTATTTCATATCGTCGGATTTAATCCAGCTCAACAATCATATATATATATATATTAATATATATATATATATATATATATATATATATATATATATATGAGGTGTCTTAAAAAGTTTCTAGAAGTTTTTTACGGGAATTTTATCGATAGAACACACATGAAGTAATCTCTTCCGGCTGCAATGCCCTTGTATCGTTCCAACAGCTTCTGGAAGTTCACACGGAAGTCCTCATGTGTCAGCTTTTCAGTGACCCTTGTCACAGCCTCTTTTATCTCCTCAATTGTCTCATAACGGCAGCCTCTAAAGTTTTCTTTGATCAGTGAATAATCAAAAGTCACAGGGAGCAATGTCTGGACTATCGGGATGGTGAGAACACTGTCTTAATACCCATCTTGTCAAATAGTCCGTTGCAAAGATGGAGTTGTTGACTGGTGCGTTTGCACAAATCTTTATTTCTCACAATGACATCAAATCGTGAAGTTATTATCACATAACAGTTCTTATCCATTCCTTGAAGCTCTTATGCTATAGAAAAACAAATGCTCTATTAATGCAAGATGTCCGAAAGCAGTCAGAAATATTCAATAGGTTTCTGTGGCATTTTTCCAAGGTTAAAGAATAATTTTATAGTATATCGTTCTTCTAAAGCGTCCTCACGTTCAGATCGTTGTTTTTTTAATTCTCCAGCTGTGAAATCAGGTTTTAGTAAGGTGCCTTGTTGTACTTGTTCATTTGAACCTGAAATCATAAAAATTGGTCAGTCATCTCATAAGATGTATAGCAATAACATATTGAATTTTCAAGAGTCTGCGACAATTTTAAATGCTTCTATAAAAATTGCTTCAGAACTTATTTAAGGCACCTCGTAAAATAGTAACTGAATCAAGTCCATATTTTGTGATTTGAAAAGTGGTATTTTCCAAGGGAGAGTTATGTATTAACAAATGATCAGTTTTTAAATCGCCTAAATAATTGCGTAGTAAAAAATACTGGTTATCCCCCTCTTCTAATTGATAATTTAAGTTAAGGCTTCTAGTTGTTTATCATTGTTATATAATTATATTCACCTTTTGTAATTATTAATTTTATAACAGCAAATCGACTAATGTACATGTCTGTAATGTGTTAAATTCAATTTATTTCTATAGAAATTCAAACTATTATTTTATTAAAAAAAACAAATTATATAAAAAATGCTCAGAGATTCTTTAGATTTATATATGTATATATATATATATATATATATATATATGTATATATATATATATATATATATATATATATATATATATATATATATATATATATATATATATATATCGAAGGAAGCTAAACATGACATATCAAACTTTAATGTGACACATTGGAAGAATAATTGCTAATGGAGACGCAAGAACGCGTTTAAAAATTGAAAAATTCGTCCTTCATTCTTATCATAAGATATTTCTAAATTTAATTTACATAAATTCATGCTGCAACCAATGATAGCATTTTAGTTTTATCGGGAGTGATTTTAAATGTAATGCCTCCTATATTTATTTCGCCCGAATGTATCAGAGGGGATTGCAAATTGTATTGTTATGTTGGCTGAACCTACGCATTCATAACTCGGAAATATCATTTCTTTGATGCAGATATTGACAAGTTAAGGCTTTAAGAAACAAACCCTGTCATAAACACGCGTCAGAAGCAGAAATGCGTCATTGAATTTTCGCAAAGGTGCATTGATAATAATGGTGTCTATGTCGAAAAAAAATTCTGAAGCACAAAAGGTTCGCTCGTTTTAATTGTATCATTTTCGTCTACGTAGCTCGTTAAGTTTTTGAATTAAAATATACGAGGCTTTACATTCGAAACGACTAAGGGCCCTCCGGACGCTTATGCACAACAATCGTTCATCGCTGGCAAAAGTGCATTGAGAATGATGATGACTATGTAAAAAATATATTCTGAGACACAGAAGGTCGCTAGCTTTAATATTGCTACTTTCGTCTTCCGTAGCTCGTTAACATAAAAAATAGGAGGCTTAACGTTTGTAAGGGCCCTTATATCTTTAAGCTTTTACTTAATCGCAAGATTGTTTGTTGGTGTTCGACGACCTTGCAATCGTTGTTACGTCAGCTCAGGTCAATGTGATATCAGGTTAACAACTTAACAGCTTTCCATTCATTTGTTATCTACAAAAAACATGAAATAAGCAAATACATTTTTTAGTTGTTTGAAAAAATCTTAAAACTTATCTGATTTATTTTTTCCTCTTTATTACGAGTTTTCTAGTATTGCATAAGTTCAGTGATAACAGATACAAGTGTTTTTGTAAGGTCGGGTAAAGCAAAAAAAATAAATCTCAAAAAGGCAAGTTGTGTATGAGACAACAAAATGAATGAAGTAGAAACTCGTGATCGTACACACAGAAGCGCACACACTTTCACATTTTGACATGAAATCTCACACCAAAACTTTAATACCAAGCAATATATAGTGCAGGTAGCTGGACAACATTAGGGCAACGGAATAGACACCCCGTGAATATAAGAGGCCAAAGAACGAAGTAGAGGGACAATACATAGGTCCCACATGGCAGCAGATAGCTCGGGACAGCAATAGATGGCTAAAGTCTAGGGAGGGGTTCCTCACTGAGTGATTAAAGTCTTATTGAATTACTGATTTATATATATACACTACCATGAGTACTCGGCGTTGCCCAGGTCGACAAAAAGTTCCGTTTAGAACACAACTACTATACTAAGGATATTAATCATTTTCATCGTGGGTAACGTCGAACCCCCTCCCCGCACACACACAACAATTGCAAAAATTAAAGGACGGATAAAAAAGAAGTACGTGATACCCTCTTCACCAGGTGAGAATCTAACAATAGTAAAAATCATTTATTTATGGGCGTCCGAAATGGCTACCCTTAAAAATATGCGAAGGGAATGCGGTAATATAGAGGAGCACACTTACACATTACATTTACACTTTCCTCCGTATTTTCCATCGATAGCCGTTCAAGAGTCGACCGAAGTAAAAGATTCCTAAGAAATATCCGTATCTCGAGAAAGACAAAAACAGGCTGTCTTAACAGAGTACAAAATAGACTTCATGGCTTAGTGAGGATGCCCTTTTCTCCTCCCTGCAACGTCTCTCCCACAGAAGAGACGTTGCGAGCATGGCTTTGTTTTATCGTTACTTCCATGGTAAGTCCTGGTATGAGCTTCAATCTCTAGTCTCCCCTCGCCAATCTTTCACGATGAACACCCGCCTAGTTGAAACCAATGACAATAATTTTCCCCACTCTTTATATGTGCCAAATTCAAAACGTAGATTCCATGAACAAAGCTACTTTCTTAGAAGCGAACGCTTGTGGGAATCTCATTTGTTTGCCTGTTTCCCACCTGACTACAACTTGGATGTCTTCAAGTCCAACATAAACAAATTCCTGATGAATCGCCCCCTTAAGTAAGACACTTTATCAAATCTCCAATACTAACGATTACTACGATACTATCACATTGATTACTGTACACGCAATGACCCGTATCCCCGAGTGGCTTCCGGGCCTTGATAAGTGGTGACTATCATGCAGAATCAAAAAAAAAGAAGTTAATCTACCGCCAATGAACAGCCGAAAAAATATTAACTAAAAATAATAAGATTTCTGGAAAAAAATTTAAATTGTTTCCTGTACTTTCATCTAACAATTTACGGTTTTCGTAAACATATTCTTATGTATTTTCTGTATATATATATATATATATATATATACCAGAAATGCTATATCAAATAAGGAATTTCTGTAAATTATCGATGCCAGTAAAATGAATTTGACTATCCACTGAACCACGCGCTTGCGATCAGAGGAGAGAGAATCAGAGAGAACTTTGTCATTTACAGCCTTTGGTGTGTTGCCGTAGATGGTCGGGTCATCAGCATAGATGTCAACGAATGATTTAAGTATGTGTTTAGGGAGGTCATTGATGTAGATCAGGAAGAGAGTTGGGCCCAGGATTGACCCTTGAGGGACTCCAGCATTAATACTGCAGGCCTCTGATTTTTGTCCATCGACCACTACTCTTATGAGCCTATCGGAGAGAAATGATTAAATGATTGAGTAAACACTTCCAGTTATACCGTAGCTGGAAATCTTGTGAAGTAGACCCTTATGTCATACCTTGTCGAAGGCCTTTGATATGTCAAGAGCAATTGCCCTAGAAAGGAACTTACTGGAAGGAAATCTGGTATGCAAGGAAAATGTGATATAAATAAATTTTAACAAAAAGAAAGAATTTCAGACCTGGCTTAAGAGTTACATTTAAACGGCAGTTTTCGTATTTTAAATGTGTTTGGATTAGTTTCGTATAATTGTATTTTGTAAAGGTTTATCCAGAGAAATAGGAAAAAATGTGCATTTTATAATGTAAACAGTTCATCTAATATACCCATAGATACAAAATATCTCCATCCTGATAGATAATTAAAAACGATTTATTTATAAAAATGAGGCGTGGTTATGAGGTAGGTTTATTTCCGTTTGTGTGCGTTTGTGCATGTTGTCATAGCAACCTGGCAGTAGCATGCATACATGTATATGTACGTGCGGGTGTGTGGCTTTAGAAACCAGGCGTAAGGTTTGGATGTAAATGGCAATTTTCGTATATACAATGTATTTTGTGTGTAGTTTCGTATAATTTTATTTTTGTAAATTCTCACTTAGAAGAAAAATAACACCCCCAAGATTAACAATAAATTATTGTCTTTAATTTGATGCTGAAATTAAGACGAATGGATTCATCGTTTATGAGGAGTTTTGATTATTAGATTAGCCAATCAAAAATGTTCCTAGTGTCCACACGCAATTTTGCTTATATATATATATATATATATATATATATATATATAATTTTTTCAAGAAATATTATTAATTTATTTTTATATCTACAGATACTACTGTTTCAGGCAAACGCAATCATCAGTACATCAAGTAATAATTTTTGTTGGTCGATGGAGTTCAACTCAAGTCGACAATGTTAACTTTAGCTTTGTGGATTAGTGTTTTTCCCTGGGCGACTGGCAATATACTTTTAAATGGAAGTGAATTAAGATAATTATAAAATACTGTAAGCGATCTTTCATAATTCACGGCTATGAGCAAATTCAACAAACAGAAAGTGTGGAATCCTACATGTATGCTAGTTAACCTTTTTTTAAACTTCAATAATAAGGCTCAACTTCAATCTTTTTATCGGGCTTTGTAATCATTTTTTCAATAAAAATTAAAAATGTTTATACCTGCAGACACTAGGCATTCATACTAAAGCAATCATCAGTGCAGGAAGTGATAATCACTGCTGGTCAAAGGTTGCGAACCCAATCAACAAAACTATTGTGAGCATTGCGGGCTAGTGTTATTTCGCGTATATATATATATATATATATATATATATATATATATATATATATATATATATATATATATATGTTAGTCAAGCAAATAACTGCTCAACAAACAAAATGTTACTTTCAGACTACTATTGAGTAATGAAGCTGTAGGTACCGCTTGAAAAAACAAATTTCTAATTTCTTCTTCAAATATTTAATGAATTCCTTTGGAATAGGGATAATAATAATCTCCATGCTCTTCTGTTTCATTTCAGATATTATTTTATATAATTTGATATAATATCGATTTAAAAAAAATCTTTTTTACAAAAAGAGTTTTCCAACCGGACAACTATTGATACTACCATAACATAACGTTTAATAACTGTACCTTGGAACTATTACTGTTACTATTACTCTTTATTTCTAACAGCATCAGATTTACTGCCTACTAGAATTGTTGACTTCAAGCGGTTTGTATTTTCTTATCGCTTACACGTTTATTTTTCCGGAGAGAGAGATATGGAAAGGGAGAGAGAGAAGGATATATGGAGAGAGAGAGGGGGGTGAGCGAGTATAAGGAATGAAGCGGTAGGTATAGCATAAAAAAAACAAATTTTAAATTTCTTCACTAAATATTTAATAAATGCCTTTGGAATAGTGATAATAATAAGGCTCATATTATTCTGTTTTATTTAAGACTAGATGGGCTACCTGACGTTGCTCAGGACCATGAGAAAATTGAAGTTGATTTTTGAATATAATTGTTATTCTTTGGAGAGAGGAATGTTTAATGTGTATGTATCATTTGCTATTTTGAGCAAAAGAATAGTTTACCTATACTAGGACGGCTATTACACATATGAAATAATTGTACCTTCCCTAGGCCAGGTAATTTACAGAATGCATATGAAACAATTTTACCTTTTTGGGACACATATTTAAAGCATGTTTACCTACCTTCGGACGGGTAATTTATATACATATATGAAACAATTTAACATACTCTCAACAGGTATTGTACAACATATATAAAATAATTTCTCTTTCTACCAAGGCTACCATGATTTTAAGAAAATTGAAATCATTTTTAGAAGATGCATCATTATGATTTCCAAATTAATACATAAATACATTGTATTGGTTAATGAGTTCGCAACCTTTGCTTCATCATAAATTTCAACATTACTGCGTTTCTTTCCTCCCACACTATCGGCACTATTACTGTAAGATGAATTGTCATTTTTGGAAGATGTCAGTAGGATTTTAAAATTAATGCATAAATGCATTGACAAAGTTAAGAGATTAAACAACCCTTGCTTCATTATCAAATTCTAAATTACTATGTTTCATTTTTTTCACCACTACCGACAATCAAAATTTTTTGGAAAAAGTTGTCATTTTCAGAAGATTACTCAGCCGGCTTTACAAACAAATAAACAAATATGTTGAGAAGCTTTGTGATTAGGTAACAAAATTCTACATTACTGTGTTCTTTCCCTCCTTATTACTGACAGCGTCATTTTAAGTGAAATTTTATCATTTCTTAACCATAACTCAGCAGGTTTTCCAAATAATTACATAAATGCGTTGATGCGAATAATCATTAGGCAACTTTTACTTTACCACAATTTTCAATATAATATAGTTCTCCCCACTTACTACCACAACCGCCAACAACACATGAGTAAGAGAAACGATGTCATTTGCGGAATATGATTCGATAGTTATTCTATATATTTGGAACATGACGTTGTGAGAGATTGCACCACCCCAAAATGAACATTACTCTCTCCAGCCCCACCCCAAAACTGAAGGTTAGTTAATTCATAGAGAACTCCAGAGCACGTTAAAAAGCAACATAATCGTGTCTTTCTACTCACCACTACAACTGTGATGTCATGGCTAGATGTTAACATTGAAAATTCAGAAAAATATTGTTGAACACCTACAGAAACTGATAAATTGTCAGAGCTTATTATTTCATTAGAAACAGACCAATCAATTAACTCACATTGCATGATTTTTATAAATTCTTGGATATGTTACTAATTTCGATAATCATTTTTTATAATTTTAACCCATATTATCGTCTTACGAAAAATATTAACATTGATGTAGTGTCTGGGTTGATTATTTCATTACAAACACGTCAATAAATTAACTCACATTTCATCATTTTTCATAATTCTTGGATATGTTACCAAGTTCGACAATCATTTTTCATAATTTGACTCGACATTATCGTCCCCCCCTTACGAAAATAATAACTTTAATATATAGTCTGGGCTGATTAATTCATTACAAACGCGCCAATCAATCAACTTACATTTCATCATTTTTCATAATTCTTAGATATGTTACTAATTTCGACAATCATTTTTTTTTATAATTTTAACACATATTATGACCCCCTCTTACGAAAATAATAGCTTTGATATATTATCTGGGTTATTTATTTCATTACAAACACACCAATCGATTTATTCTTCATAATTTTTGGATATGTTACTAATTTCGACAATAATTTTTGATATTTGTAATCCACGTTATCGCTTACCCCTTACTAAAATAATAACTCCGATATATTGTCTGGGCCGATTATTTCATTACAAACAGACCAATCAACTTACATTTCATCATTTTTCATAATTCTTGGATATGTTACTAATTTCGACAATCATTTTTCGTAATTTAACCCACATTCTAAGCATCCCTTACGAAAATCATGACTTTGATATATTGTCTAGGCCGATTGTTTTATTACAAACACACCAATCAGTTAACTCACACTTCACCATTTTTCATACTTCTTGGATGTGTTACTAATTTCGGTAATAATTTTTTATAATTGTAACATACATTATCGCTTTACCCTTTACGGAAAAAATAACTTTGATATATTGTCTGGGCCGATTATTTTATAGAGATTTATATTAGAGAGGGTGTGAACGAGAATAAGGAATGAAGCCGTAAGTATAGCATAAAAAAAACAAATTTCAAACAAATTTTAAATTTCTTCGCCAAATATTTAATGAATTCCTTTGGAATAGTGATAATAATAATGCTCATGTTATTCTGATTTATTTGAGATATTTTTTTTATATTTTGATATAATATCGATTTAAAAAGAAAAATATACTTTACAAATTTGGATATTACGGATTTTCCACGGTAACTATTTATACTAATCTTTCTGTCAAACCATGCTAAGCGACTATTAATACTACCTTTACACAATAGCTGCCGGCTGCAACTACGCGTATACTAACTGATCGCTTGTTAGGACTATTGATGTTAGCTTTTCGTTTTAATCAAAGCTGTTTATGTGCCCGGCTGTTTGTAAATAATTTTATTTGTTTTTTTTGTTGATTTTTTTATGGATATTTTCTTTTTTTTTTTGCAGGAGTTTTCGTTATAGGTAATTATTAGCAGGAAAATTAGCGAAAGTCCAAATTAGCACTTGTGGCGATAAACAAAAAGCTTTAGCGTGTACGTACCTCACATGGAATGTCGTAGATCGAAATACAGTGAAATGTTATTTTGTGCTAGTACACTTATTGATCCGCGCTATTTTGAATAGTACTTTTAATTTAGTCAAAGTTTTACGATACCTGTTTCCATTAAATTGTTAGGTGAAAGTACCCGCACTAATTTTTAATAGTATTTTCACTTTTAATTAAAGTTTTACGATACTTGTTTTTATTTAATTGTTAGGTGAAAGTACTCGCACTATTTTTAAATAGTATTTTCAAGTTTAATTAAAGTTTTACGATACCTTAAACCATTAAAAAATAACATTAACATAAGTGCTTAAACACCAATTTTTTTTTGGGGGGGGGGGTCTTGCTTTGCTTTGATTTTGTTTGTTTGTTAAATCCGGCAAAACAAAACAAAATAAAAACAAGCAAACAAAAAACAACTTTAACAAGAAAAGATCCAAAAAGTTCGAGCGACCTTGAAATTTTTATTTTTTATTTTTAAATAAACAACAACACAGGTATCGTAGAACTTTGATTAAACTTGAAAATAATGTTTAAAAAATAGCGCGGTTTCGATTTTGGCTTACACCAATTTTCCTGTTAACAATTACATAAACTCCGGCAAAAAAATATCCATAAAAACAAAAACACAGATAAAAGCATAATAACAAAATAATGCACAAAGTTCAAGCCAAAATAAATTAAAAAAAACAAACTAGGTCACACCCGCAAGAATTATTTCTTTGTAAAAATAATAACGGCTCCCTCAGTCGAGCTACGTACAACATTGGGGGCGATGCGTATTTCGCTATAGGGGTAGCATTCGTGCTGAAATAATAGTTTTATTATTTGGAACTCCATTCTTAACATAGAAAGGAGAGGGTGTTTTGTATATATTCTGGATATATTTAGAATAAAAAATTACAATTGAATAAAAACAGATATCGTGAAAACTTGAATTGCACATGAAAACACTATTTACAAATAGTGTGGTACCAAAAACGCATGTGCACATTTTAGGATCATTCTTGAAGGAGATATTGTTTTTAAAAGAGACTACCCTCATAATATTTTAAGAATGTTTTTAGTTGAGTACTGCTGTTTTAAAAAAAGGTAAAATGGAGTTTCTGAGTGTTCGTTTTCTACCTCGCTGGCTAAGTTGTTAGTGTTCAACTCATTTTAAAGCGTTTATTCAGTTAAAAAACGAAACTACAGACCACATAATGTTTTTTTATTAAATATGTGTATTTATACTTATATATTGTTGTTTTAAAAGAGGCAAAATCGATTTTTCTACCTAGCTTGCTAATTTGTTAGTGGTTTAACTTATTTGTAAGTGTTTATTTAGTAAGAAAAATAAGTCAAGAAGGAGTTCTCCTCCACTAAACGAGGACAGAAAAGGTGGTATAGTTTCAGAACAGATACTAAACTTTGCTGCTACTAATAATAATAAACAAATAAATTTACCTTTAGATGAAACAAAATTTTACTCGCTGGCCGTATTAAATTTAAATAGTAAAGCTTAACGAAGATTATATTTAGAATTAATTATAACTTGGATACAGCGTAAAATTTAGGAAAACTCGTCTATTTTTGATAGGTAGGAAAACTCTCCATTATTGAATAGATATCGATTGAAAACACATTTTAGGGCCGTTCTTTAAGGGGGTATTGTTTTTAAAAGAGACTACACCCCCATAATATTTTTAAATATATTTACTTGTTTACTGCTGTTTTAAAATATATAAAATCGATTTTCTAAGTGTTCATTTTTTACCTAGCTTTGTAAGTTTTTAATGGTTCAACTTATGTTAAAACGTTTATTTAGTTTAAAAAAAAAAAGTAGTGTCGAGTGTTACTTTAGAACAAAAACAAATGTTCGACATGAGTGTCTCGAGAATCTCGATAATCGCTCAAAAATATAAATTTAAAGAAAATACTGAAGTAGATATAGTTTTAAAAATAGCCTCTCCCTCTAAAAGAAAACCAATTTGTATATTTTTAAAGCAATGTCTAAGATCAGTGTTCGGCAAAAATCAAACTATCGGAGTGGATACGGTTGATTATGTAACGCAACTGGACGTAACGGAGTCACGGAGTCACGGAGTCAAGACACGAAAAACGAAGTAATATATTTATTAAAAAATATTACTTTATTTTTTAACACATTTTGTGTTATTAAGACACAAAAAAAGAAAAAACTTCTTGTATTATTTAATAATAAAACAAATATTACGTTATGTGATGATACTATTCATGTTATTCCGAACATGTTTTATTAATTAATAAATATTTCATTATTTTTGTTGTTATTAATGTTGTTGATAAAAATAATTTTAAAAATTTAGGTATTTTCTTTAAAAAAGATTTCTGTCTCAACAGAAAAATATTCAACAGAATGTTTATCCGGAAAATTATTTTACCGAAAACTATTAAATATTAAACTTTTAAAAGGAAGATACTAGAATTAAAAAAAATATTTTATTTACACTCAATCAGGTGTGCCTTATGCACGAATAAAAATGTAATTGGCATTTTGTTGCACTTTTTTAAGATTTTAAATATTTATAAATTTTCTCATTATAAAAAACGATTATTATATTGATTATACTTTTTTGACAGAAGAACTAAAAATAATTGCATAAGAAAAATTTTAAATCTGAGAAAAATTTTAAATCATTAAATCATCAATAAATTTTGTCGTCATAAAAATATGATTATTGGATTAATTTTTATTTGAAAAAGAAAAAAACAACATTGCTAAAAAAATCATATCAGCGAATTATCAATATATTGTCATAAAAACGATTATTGTTTTATATTAATAATTATAATGCGAAAAAATGTTTTATTTCATTAAAATTAAATTGTATGCATAAATTATGTCTAATGTACATGAATAAATTTTTTATAATGACAAAATTTGTTGATTGGCTGAATTTGACTTTTATAGTTTTTCTTTTCCCAATTAAAATGAATTCAATCATCCTTTTTTATAATGACAAAATGTATTAATAATTTATTGATTTAAAATTTTTAATGAACGCTTTTTAAAGCAAATAAGTTTCAGGGCAATTTACTAAATAATTATCTTTTACAAAATATATTTCCATAATTTGCCAAAATGTATTGATATAATTGGATAATTTTGCATTTTTCTTGTAATGTTTTATACGCAATTAATTTATTTCTTCTGTCAAAAAATTATAATCAATATAATAATCGTTTTTTATAATGGGAAAATTTATAAATATTTAAAATCTTAAAAAAGTGCAACAAAATGCGAATTACATTTTTATTAGTGCAAAAGGCACATCTAACTGATCATGCGATCAAGGAAAAGAAAGAAAAAAAGACTGTACCTTGATAAGGCTGTATTATATCGAAATATATCTGATATAAGCAAATAAATTTGTTTATTATAAGAAATGCGTTGTTTTAGCCTTCTAAACGTATCCAATTATATACGTAATTCTTATTTTCAATTTTTAGTAATATAGAACGCTTCAAGTTCAGTTAAAAAAATAAAAGATTTTCTTTTATTATTTCAATTTGTTCGGCTTACGTGATACCCCTGCTGATGACTGCTTTTTTATATTATTTTAAAACATCGCGCCGTTATCAAAATCCATGGACTAGCACATTCTCTTATTTTCAGTTTTCAATTATATACAACGCTTCAAGTGCTGGTAATGAGAAAAAGATTTTCTTTCATTATATACATATATATATATATATATATATATATATACATACATACATACATACATACATACATACATAAGTGTGTGTGGATTAATCATTTACTTGAAACGTACTCGGTTTGTATATACCAATCGTAAGAGATGAAAAAATCTTTCTCATAAATAATTTTTTTATAATAAAAAAGATCCTTTTCTTATATAAATTTTGTAAATTTGGAAAAAAAGTACAAGCTCAATGAGTGGCTTTTTTTGAGTTCCAGCAACATATATAGTGTAGTGTAGCATAATAATTTTCCAGGTTCCAAATATCAAGTTTTTCTCCATTGATTATTTATTACTTTGCAAACGGTATGCATTACAATATTGTTTAGTACTGTGACTAACAAATAAGTTGTCCCAAATGGTATTTTATAAGTGTTTTTCTTTTTTAAGCAAACATCTGAAGTAACTGTGGCTAAATATGCCTCATAACATTATTTTGCAGACTTGTTAGTCGCAATCAGAAACAAATAGTAATGGATACTTTTTGAAAAGTAATAAATAACCAACTGCGAAAACTTGCTATTAGGAACTTGAAGAATTATTATACTATACTATATATATATATATATATATATATATATATATATATATATATATGTATATATATATGAGAGAGAGAGAGTAGAGAGAGGGGTAGAGAGAGATAGAGAGAGAAAGATGGGGATAGAGAGAGAGGGCAGGATTTTTATAGTAATTATTTACCAATCAAAAGTAAATATATCAACAAAATATTTAATTACTAAATTCCATTCAGGTTAATTAGTGGAATTTAGGAATAAACTCTTGAGAGAGAGAGAGAGAGAGAGAGAGATGAGAGAGAAACTCTTGGGAAAGTCAGGCAAAAACTTAAGTTTATTTGGATTGCAGAAAGAATTGTGAATTTTATTCGAGATTTCATTGGCGGAATCCTGGGAGTGGATCACTGTGTATTTTTTCTTTCATAATCCTAAACATGTCAAATATTAGTGAACGCTTTTACTTACCGTTAATGAGTACAATTGTCACCATTGTAACGATGAAAAACGTCACCACATCTGGAACGAAGAAAGAAAATATTTTTAAAACTAAAAAATACATAGAATAAAGAAATTCATGAAAATATTTGAAAGAAAATCTCTTAATATTGACTTCGGCTTCTCCTTTATGACGCGAAAATAACTTAACTTTTACATCGATTTATAGACTAGCAGTTAGACCGACGTTGCCAGTGATTGAATGAGAGCTAACGAATGTTCCAAAATTTCGATACTTTTGTCATCGAAATCAGTGAAATCGCACATTTTTTCCAATCAAAAGGAACTTACAATGAAAAGGACTTACGTTCACTTGTGTCGATAGCAGCCAATACAATGGTTACTACCAGAAGTAATATCATCACCAACTTGCCGACAGTCATTCGCATCGGAGAGGCCATGCTGAAGAAAAAAAAGAAACAAAAATATATTTTTAAAAAGTGATAGACTTACGAAAACAACTTAGTTCACACAACATAGCAAATTAATCACATTCATCCGCAAAAAATTAATACATGAAAACCAGTTTTCACTTCTAATGGCATTTCCCTTATGAAGAGAAACCACTCGAGTGCAATAATTAATGAGATAGATTGTCAATTCAGTGATGACGAATACCTTGAAAGGATTGACAATAATAGAATCAACAAACTTTTGTTAATACTGGGTATAGTGCAAGACAAGTATTTTTAATATTGTATTTGAAGACGACTGTGTTCAAGATTACAGAGAAGCAGTTCCTTGGCAATGCTTTCCACAGATGGGAAATTCTTAGAAAAAAAAACTCGTTCATTGCAATTTTGTTTGGTATCAGACGCAGAGAAGCAAACAGAAAACTAGTAGTTTACAATTTTACGACTTCGGCGATCTTTCGCTTCCCTTAATTTGGTATTTTAATCCTCGCATTACATGAACGTTGTTTCTGACAAAAGGGGAAGTATTGCTGTTATATTTGTCGGTAATTATCTAACTGTTGTTTTTGGTTTGGTATATTTTTAATTATGAAGAAATAGTTTAGCCCCTTACATCAAGTGGTTCCATGCGTTGTCTGGAACGATGTCCATAAAAAAGGTACAAGGCAAGATATCTTCCCTACGTACTAGCTAGCCAATTCGGTATTTAATCTGGAGGAGGAGACGTTATTTTCGTTAACTATGATTTTAGATTAAACGAAAGATAAACATATACTCCTGGATTTGTAATTAGGTTGTCAAATTTCTTGAGTCTTACTAAGGGATCACTTGTGATTATCCTTTGTCTTGAAGACGGCATTTAATGATGATGATGATGATGATGATGATGATGATGATGATGATGATGATGATTGTTATCAAAAAATGTACGAGAAATGAAACACCGATGCATGTAGTTGGTGTAATCTTAAAGATCAATAATAGTAAGTTAATCAACAGCGACAAAGGGCGAATAGCCAAAGACTATTAATGGAAAATGGAAAATGAAACTTGTTTTTACTTTAAATTCTCGTAACTCTTGCTTCCCTCATTTTGTCTTTTATTCAACTAATTCTATGGACGATATTTCTGACAAAGGAAAAAGTTTTACTGTTTTCCGGGTCGAGATCCACCCATTGAATACTTATCGTTGGCTAGTTTTGGAACTTGACATAGAATATTTCGCTCCTAAGACCAAGTGGGTTCATGCCTTGTCTGGAGCGATATTCAATAAAGAAATACTTATTAATGACGTGTACAATTCATTAAATAGAAAAACAGTGAGGACCGAGAAGTCAATATTTTCGATGATGGGGTTACCTTGAAAATGCTGTCAAAACCTAAGCGGATCTTCCGACCAGTCAGTGCCTCTAATACAGGTACGTAGATTATACACATATTTCGATTTTCATTTTTTCAAAAACGCTTACATGAAATTGTCAAATGTTATACGAATTCTATAGAACAAGTTAACCACGATTCTACAACAGAGTTTTTTTTTCTTTTAACTTCTATCACTAGCACCGTGGTGAGAGTAGTAAGTCTCTGCACCTACTCCAAATACACGGACAGGAATTACAGGGGAAGGATGGGATCACTAGTTAACCCCTTCCTCTACGTTAGTGACAGGAGACAAAAAGTGCAATCTATAATTAACACCAAAACCTGTGAACTTGTGTTAATTGATATGTTAAGAGACTTAACTGCTGTTTCTGCCTCCAAACAAAGGGAGATAATTAGGACCATAAAGTTAATTACTGTGATTAGTTACAACGGTTTTCTAATTGAATAATCACCAACGTTGAAAGTGATATTTATGCTGAAAAATTATGATGTTATCTCGGTATGTTCTGTGTTTCACTGTTTGATGAGCGACTAATAGAAGATAGAAATAAAATTATGTGATATAATGTTTTAATGCCATCCGATTATGTTGTAAACAAGAGGTCAGTTACCTTTTAGAACGACGAGGTCAATGGGCTCAGAAGTGTCGCATTGACAGGTCATGGTATTAAATGCAATGCAAATACAGTTTCTCCTACTCAATTAGCTCGGTATTTATTTCTCTCTCACCGCGCGAAATTTGACATGAGGGTTGGAAAGTGGAATAGAAATGTCAGAGCTCCAGAAAAGGAGCATTCTAGCTTTGTAAAAGATTCCTGTGCAGAACTGGCATTCCTCGGCCGGTGCACCTCATATGATAAGCATTGCACTAAACTCAAAGCCTAATGAGGCGGACCTCCTAAAACTGCACAGAAGCAGTATTAGACCACAATCAACATGGAACAGGTTATTACAAGAATTATCTAATTTCTGTTCTCTATCCAAATAGCTGATTAAAGATTTAATTTGGTTAAATTTAAGTAATTCATCTTAGTTTATTTTTATTTTGTTCTACTAATGGGTCACGGTTATTAAGTTCCAATATCCCTCAATGTTAAAGTCAATGAGGTTGAGTACGATATAACACCGCCAAGATTAGTAACGTTATAATATTATAATCATAAGTTTATATAATGGTGTGTAAAGTAGATACGAGAATCAAACATGTCTATAAAATGCAAACAATTCCTAGTAGAAAATGCCCTTTCTTCTCCTTCCTGCAACAGCTTTCCCGCAAAAAGACGTTGCGAGCCTGTTTCTGCTCTATCGTTATTTTCATAGAAAGTGCTCGTCTGAGCTTCAATCTGTGGTTTCTCTCTGCCAAACCTTCACAAAAAACACTCGACCGAGATTTGCGAGAATTAAATAATGTTTTGATATATTTATTTCATTGCCATTGTTTGTAAACATTTACTTTTAAAAATTAAGCAAAAAAGCATTTTCGATTTTAAAAAGTAAACAAATATATATTTTTCTTCTTTTAACTTAAGGGAACACGTTTTCTTTTTTTGTTTGACCTTTATTTTTTAATATTTCCCCCAAAATCGGAAAAATATGTGTTTATTTTTTACAAAGATTTTAACGAAAAGAAAAACAGTAGGCATTTGTCGTGCATTAATTTGTAGTGACTTAATTTGTCGTAAGCAAATAGTAAAACCAAGGGAGCGGCTATTCATCTAAAACTATACATATGCAGTCGAGGTATCGGTCATTATCGCAACAACTGATAAGACTTCGACTTAAAATAAACAATTCAGCTGAGGAGAAAGGCAGACGCCATGTTGAAGTACTTGAAAAGAAACTGTTGAAGTACTTAACGTCTAATCCGACACGCAGTTTCAAATTTTAGATTCACGACAGGAAAAGGCATTCACAATTGCCATAACCAAACAAACATCTCCAATAAAAGCTTGGTTTTTAAATAGACTTCAAACCGGATGCTCTACATAAATGTGGCCGGACTAAAAGATGGTGGCATTCCGATAATGGCTGACCATAATTCCAATTTGGAAAGGGAGCAAAAATTAAACAAGAAACAAAAACGTATATTTTAAAGATACTTCTATTCAATCAGAGCGTTTACGGGAATTCTATTTTAAATAAAAGTGTGCCAGAAAAATATCTGTGAAATTTGAAAACTTAAACGTGACAGACTGACAAAATTATAGTTTAAAATAAAGCTTTACAGATGAGGAAATTTTCTATTTTTAGTGTACAGCGCTACAAACTGACAAAAATTATTTTCCAAAATAAAGACCAACAAAATATGTAATACTAATACGTGTGTGACAGACAAACAAAGCTTTATTTCAGACCAAAGAAATTTTAATAAAACCAAAATGTAACTATTAACAAAAATGCTACTTCAAACGGCATGCTAGACTAACAAAAATTGTATTTCAAAATTAATACGGCATGCTTGACGTACCCATAAATTTATATTTCAAACTTAAGTGTGAAAGACAAGCAAGAAAATACCCCAAAAAAGCAATAATCTGAACTCGCACATGATATGAAAAAAGATCTATTCTAAACTTAAGATTTGGCAGAGCAACCAAAATATTATTTTTAACGGAATCGGGACAGACCAACGAAAAATTATATTTGAACTAAAACGTAAGAGACTAAAAAAAATCTAATTTTAAACTTAAGCTTGACAAAATGAACTCGATTGAACTCCAATCTATGGTTCCCTCTCTTGCCAAACTTTCACAAAAAACACTCGACTAACTACAACCATAATATATGATTTCCTTCACTCTCTCTCTCTCTCTCTCTCTCTCTCTCTCTCTCTCTCTCTCTCTCTGCCTTAATCTAAACGCAGATTCCATGTAAAAAGCTTCTTTCCCAGAACTGGCCTGCTTTCCGCTTGAATACAACATAGTAGTCTTCAAATCTAATGTTAACAAGTTCTTGTTGAGCCGTCCCCATAAAGTATCAAATTCTACCCAATTTATACCATTAACGATTATTATACTCCCACCTAAGATTTATTAATCCCTATCCTCGAGTAGTCTACGGGTCTTGATAAGTGGTTACTCCCAAGTAAAAACAAAAAGAATTAACAAAAATTATATTCCAAATGTAAGCTGATATACGAATAAAAATCTATTCTAAACTTAAACATTAAAGTCTGGCAAAAATATTAAAAACAAAAATGTGACAAACCGGCTGACAGACAGAGCTTCTTCTACAGATGATTCATTAAATCTAAAATAAGATGAAGCCATTCAATCCGGACGTTGATCGATGAAAATACTATTTTAAACTGCATGTTTGTACAGTCAAGGAAACAGGATACGGGAAAGGAATTCCAAAGTCTAGCAGTACGAGAGAAGAGCCTTTCAAAGTAGAAGGCTCTCCAGCATCAGCGCGATGTAGGATTTCTACAGTGAAGGGGTACTTGTTAGGTTAGTCCAAGGTATTTACATATAGGTGTTATGAATTCGCTCAAGCACATTCCATTATCATAATTGTAAAACAAGCAAAGGGATACAGCATTGCGACGATGCGACAAGAGTTGGAGCTTTGTAAAAAATGCGGAACATATTAGATTGGAGACCTATTTTTGTTTACTGCCAAATAGAGAGAGAGAGAGAGAGAGAGAGAGAGAGAGAGAGAGAGAGAGACTAATAATTGATGTACCGGCCCATATGTGGCAAAACTATTCCATGCCGAGCGAATGGTGACTTTGCTGAGATATAGGAAATTGCAGGTGACTAGAATATGGTTGTCTTCAAGTCTAATGCAAACCAATTCTTGTTGAACCGTCCTCTTAAATAACCAAATTCTATCCAAATTCCGCCACAAATGATCACTACACGGTTGTCTCAATGACTACTGCACATTCATTAATACTTTTTTTATTGCCTTTTCACTCCAAACAAGGTTCAGTGCCACTTTGATGTAGGGGCTACTGTCTAGGACATAATTGCAGGGATTCTATGAAAGGAATTAAGCAGCAAGATGTCTGTTTACATTACACTTAAACTTCTGCGTGTCAGTACAGTTGGGGAAGCAAGAACTCGGAAGGGAATTCCAAAGTCTAGCAGTTCTGTGGAAGAATCTAATAGAGTAAAAGGCTTTCAAATATCTGGGGGGGGCTCTACTGTGTATGAGTGGAACTTTGCTGCTTGTCTGCTTTTTCGGGAGTATTTACATCGAGGGGGTACAAAAGCTTATAGTTCTTCGGAGCATATACCATTAAAATACTTGTGGGAGAGACGCTGAAGCCTAGCTGATAGCTCTGGACCTATTAGATTAGTGACTCTCTTTTGAACCTTGTCAAGGAGTGAGAGACTAGTAGCAGTGCACCAGTCCAAATGTGACAATATGCATGGCGAACGGTGGCCTTGTAGAGGTACAGGATATTTTCGGGCATAGTAGCTTTCTAGCTCAGTAGAGAGAGCCCATCTTCCTCGCAGCAGCTGCGCCAATGCCCTCGATGTATCTGTTCTAGATCATGTTTCCTGTGAACGTTAAGCCGAGGATTTTGAACGAAGTACTTTCAAGTATGTCTCATTAGCCATAGATTTAATCTCGAGTGGCCTTCGAGCCTTGACAAGTGGTGACTCATTTGTATAATATTGATTCGTTTATGTAATCGGTACAACTTCAAATGTTCTTATTTAATTTACATAAATTGTTGGACTAACCTTGATCTCTATGGGCTGAGTTACATAACATTTTAATTTTTTGAATTTTTTTTTTTTCAAACTTTCCCGTCCGATTTTTATTTAAAAATTGTTTTTCTTTTTCTCCAATCTAATGTGTGTTTCGATTTTGAGGAAATTATCTGGAAATTTGCACAAATCCTTATTTTTAATATGTGTACTATTGTCACATCTGGGAAGAAAAATCTTCCTCCGCCCTGACAGAGCACAAAATTGTCTCCGAAATTAATTGTGAGATTATCTCTTCTCTTCCTTCCACCCTTTTCCCGAACTCTATCGTTATTTTCATTCGTAGCTTTTCGTTTGAGTTCCAATCCATGATTCATGGATGGTTTTCCATTCATAGTAAACACTTGTCTATCTACAACCATTGTAAAGAATTTTCGTTTATTTCTCTAGTCACCTAAAACGTAAAAAAACTACCATGAACAAAGTTTGTTGCGATGCATTTTTATTCTGTGAAACACGCTACTGCCTTCCAGTTTAGTAAAACATGGCCGTTTTGATTTAATTCAATATAAAATAACCTTTGTCAAGCAACCCATTTAAATAATCAAAATTAATTGAAATACATATCAGTAGGTTTACACTCTTTACATATTGAGATGTAACAATGTTTTGATAATATAGGCGTCTCCGCTCTCAAGTGCTAGGAAGTAGGGGAAGACAAACGATAGGTAAACAAAACAAATAGCGCATAGGAGCTTCTTAGTAGACAATAAATAAGAAGATATGTTATATTGTGGGTGTGTATATGAACGAAGGACATTAAACGTGTTCATGTTATACAGGACAAATTTATGGGAAAAATATTCTTGTTCAATTATATTTCACCCTTTGATTTATGAAGCTCAATGTATGTTTAATATACCTAAAGAGCATATACTAATAAATGACAAAAGCTTTATATTCCCAATTCCAGGATGTTGTTCGTCTTACCGTTTATTTCATTTTACATATTAAAACGTTCAATTCTTGACATCCCCTGTTTCGTAACGCAAAAACAATTTATAATTATTATGTCAATTTTTTAATATATTTTGACCTAATTCATAAGAACTCATTAAATTTAAGAAGAAAATAAAAAAGAATTTGGGCATGATGACATAAATCTGAAGAGTAGTTGCAATTGTATTATATGATATTCACGCCATCTTTGATTTTTATGTATATATATATATATATATATATATATATATATATATATATATATATATATATATATATATATATATATAACTTTTTTACAAGAGTATCAACACTTTAATCTTTATCCTCGATGTGTAAATTTGGTAAATTGGATTACTTAAGGAGAACGGCTCATCAAGAACTTGTTTACATTACACTTGAAGACGGCCATATTGTAGACAGCTGGAAAGCAGATAAACGGAAGAGAGTTCCACAGGTGTACAGTTCTAAGAAAGAAGCTTTGTTCATGAAATCTACGTTTAGGTTTAGGCACAGATAAAGAATGGGTGAAATTATTGATAGTGATTTCAGCCAAACGAGTGTTTCTCGTGAAAGAAAAAAAGGGCATTTCCACAATAGGCTACTAAGTCTAGAGCTCCTATGCACACTGGCTCGTATCCATCAATATATTTGTATTCTAACTTTTTTATTTCTATAATTTTCAATTAAATATTCTTACATCTCAAGTAAAACGCATTTTCTCGTATTCCAATTCATTGTATAAGCTAATAAACAAAAGCTATCAAACATAAACAAACATTTAAAAGCGGGTATTTTATAACGTCGTTGAACTTAATGAACAAATCCGAGCTGTCATAGCTGCGATGCCTTTGAAGCTGTCCTCACGTGTACTGCTAAATCCTTGAAAGATTAGCGAAGTGAATTAAGCTCTATGTAGAGCATTATGATTTATACTGCAAAAAAAAATAATGTATTCGTTTTAGTTTCATATTGCTTCACTAGTACCATTATAATGATAAAATAATAGGTATATTGTTGCTTATGATAGATCATAATAGGTATATTGTTGCTTATGATGGACCATAATGCGTATATTGTTGCTTATGATGGACCATAATCGGTATATTGTTGCTTATAATGGATCGTGTAGATAATGAAAGGAACTCACCTGCTCCTTGTGATGATGACGTTAATTGCCGAAAAAGAAACACTGGGGATCATTGAACAGACGGTTACGTAACTCATGAAACTGTCATGATAATGTTTCTCCATTTCGGTTGAATTGGATGTTGTCATTAATTTGTAGTCTTGGAAGTACTAAAAAGACAAACAAAATATAGTCGAAATAAATACAAACGTTTTCGTTATAATTCACAACACAAGGATATTTTCCCTTCTTTTATCGTTATCCATAAAGTAAAGATTAGAACACTAAAATTACCGCGATGAAGAAAACAACACTACAGGTTTATTTTTAAACTTTTATGGAAAAAAATAATTTCAGATAACTTGATTATGTTATGGAGCTGACAGCTATTGAATGTAGCCGCCTTCAATCTCAACCAACGCATACATACCGGTCCGGAACAGGGAGCATGCCTTTTCCACAAGCGCCGATGGGAGTTCGGCGAATACTCGGTGGATAGCGTTCCACCCTGTACATTTACAAATCAAATATCATTAAGTTCCAAGAGTTACTTTATGAAAAACGAAATTATTCAACAGTTTAAATTACAGTAAAGTCAATAAAAGTAAGAAAAGCAGATTTTGTTCGTAACTTCTCAATTAATTGTGTTTTTTACAGACGTTTCCTGTAGTGAGCAACGAACTGATACATATGTTATTATATGGAATATGATTGGATCAACGCTTCTTTCTCTATTGATTTTCTTATATAATTTAATACTAGCGACACATGCTAATACTTTTTTTCAAGTCACCATTAAAGTAACATAGGTGTAAGTGTAAATATCACAAACATACATGTAAATTAGATAGCAAAATAATAAATCGTAACATCTTGATCACAATAAAGATAGATGGATAAACAGATAGATAGATAGATAGATAGATAAATAGATTGATTTATTGATTGATTGATTGATTGATTGATAGACAGATAAATACAAAAACAGATAAATAGAAAGATTAACAGATAAATAAACAGACAGTAGGTAGAAAGAATCCCTAGTCTTGCGTAAGCAGTAATCTCGATTACCAAGCATTTATAAGTAATCTATATATACAAACTATAAGTCCCAAGTTGCACAAATAGATGGCGCCACTAATAAAGATTTCACATAGTTCTTATAAAATATTAATCAACCGATTAGACATGTCAGAACTGAAGCCCAACAGGATTATTAGTTTAAGATGTACAGTTATTTAAATAATGCTTTCGTTAAAATACCTTAAAACCATATAAACCAAATCGGAATTTGGTATGTTGATAAGGCATTTATAGGTCAAGTACTGATCAAACAAAGCAATAGATAAATATTTTTTAATTGTGACTCGTCGGAAATAACGGGTGTTATGTGGTATTCTGACTAAATACGAGCATACAGGTAGAAATGATGCTGAATGGCCAAGTCCACAAAATTTGACAGTTGCCTCAAAAATATAAAAAAAGTTTACAAACTCATTTTGCCGTGTTGTAATTTGAAGTTCCATGAGATAATAGAGTAGTTAGAGATATCAGAAACAGAGTGTTCATCATTTTGTATAAACATTTGTTAATGAGAAACATTTTTGCCGCGTTTGCTGATAGTCAATTGAAAACAACTACACATCCAGAATTGAGGTTTTTCAACGTAACCAAATTAGTTATGCGTCTATATGTGGTAATGGATGTCACATGGGTCAACTACTTTTTTACGAGTAAAATCGGCAATTAGCGAGATGGAGAGTAGCTAGTGTAAAATGTCCAAAACGGCCAACGATTAAATTATTAGGAAGAATATTTTAGGTGTTCGTATTTTCCGATGCACAAACTATTTTCTTTGAAATGAAAACGAACCATCAATAGCGAATGCTACTCGTTCGTTTAAAGGATTAAATAACTAAAAATCGGACACAAAAGACGGAAAATTGTTTAGACTCTAGAAGAATGCATTTGAAATAGTGAAAAAAAGATTGATAAAAAACAAAATGATTCTTACTGATTGTGCATTAATAAACATATTCCATGGCATAAGTGTTGCCAAACCTTGAATTATAAGAATTATCCGAAGGGCCTGCCACCTAAAATAGAGGAAAAATACATTATAAAGCATAATACAACACCAAAATACTGATGATAATATCCGATATCAACTTATGCTTACACTCTCTCTCTCTCTACCTCTCTCTCTCTCTCTCTATATATATATATATATATATATATATATACTTTCTAGAGTATAATTATCCACAGGCACGTGTTTTGTCGTCTACAACTCATTAGAGTGGCTGAATCTAGTGAGATTTAGCCACTCTGATGAGTCGTACACGGCAGAAACACGTTACTATGTCTGTCTATCTATCTATCTATCTATCTATATATATATATATATATATATATATATATATATATATATATATATATATATATATATATATATATACGAAACTCATTTGTTTTTGGTCTACAAACTAAAAACTTAATATACATGTGATTTGGATCTGTTGAACGTGTCAGTGGAGAATTATATTTTAAAAATAATGCATATGCCGTTCCCCATTTGGGGATACCAAATTAGTCAAAGGGAAAATTATTCCCAACTCGCGTTTAGGCAAAAATGCAATTTCGTATAATTCATTCAAAAACGTATCACACAAAAACAATTACCATCAATCAGCTGGGTTCGAAAGCAAATCATTTAGACCTCCTGCTTTAGTCGTTACCGTTTAAGCTATCGTCAGATAGATAACAAAACGTTAAAAATGGATCGACTTTAAGGTATAAATGTATATTTGTGCATGCGTACAAGTGCACTTTAAGTCGATTTACGCATGCCAAGTTTCAATTTTTTTATTGAAACCTCTTAGCAGCTAATTTAATGGCTAAACACCAAATCGAATTTTTTCAACAGGTCCAAATCACCAATATATTAAGTTTTAAGTCTGTAAACCAAAAACAAAAGAGTTTGGTAGAGGCCTTTACTCACACAGACAGACACACAGACAGACAAGATCACTTTAAAAAATATATATATATATGGATAGTCATAATAACATGCCAAACGGCGTTGTCCAATTGTAAAATGTGCTTAAATATATACATTGTTTGTAAAGTTAATTATCCATTGATTATTATATTGTACCCAATATATAGTAGTGATTTCAAAAATGGACAATAATGACTTTTACAATTTTGTTTCTGAAGTTTTGTTTTGCATTATTTCGATTTTTCAGACTACTCTTCTTGAGTGTAAATTGCACAACGTTTCAGTCGATGAGAACTTTGACCTTATTACAAACTCGGGGGTACTTCTATCTCGGAAACTTTCACGGAATTTCGAACAAACCCCTTTTATTAAATCCAGGGGAATAGTATACTCTCATATAGCATGTTCCATCAGCCATGATAGAATTCCTAAGTAATTAGCAAATTCTCAACAATTACGAATTACTTGTAACTTCTACCTAGTCATGGCTAACGGAACGAGAGCCTGCTAGCCATGAATTTAATAAAGGGTTCGAAATTACATGCAGATTCTTGAGTTTAACAGAAAGATTACCGAGATTGACAGAAAGATTCCCGAGTTCGGCAAGATACACATGAAAAGGAGTGGAGATTACATCGACCGAAAATATGTGAAAATAATACACAAGATGAGAACAGTAGTCCGAATTATTTAAATAATACCAGTTTTAACTGTTTTTTATTTGTGAAACATTTGCTTCATGTTTCTTCTGGACCACTTTATAGATCGTTTTGAAACATTTATGCAAACCAATACGGCGAAAAGTTACATCGCATGTACTATTTATTATTATTTGGCATGTGTGTTCGCAAATTGGCCAGGCGACGAAAAATCAGTCCTCGGTCGAGACATATCAAAAACATACTTGGTGCCCTTTGCTAAACACTCAACATTATGAGAGAAGGATCAAGGGCAAGTGGTGTAATCCTAGAAATGGATTCTCATCCTCCCTGACACCTCGATGAAGCAGATAATTAAAATAGGAGCCTTTGATTCGCTATTAACTAGTCAGCCACTTAACTTTTCTTAATTTCTATAGAGAGCAAACAGGCAGACAAACATTCTCATTCATGAATATAGAGATATTCTACAAAGATTACTTACTTGTCTTTCGGGGGTTCTTTATTTGGCGCTTCGATTGGATCATCGATTGGAAAAGATGGCACATCAACAACGTCTAAAAGCATAAAAAATAAGCATTTATATATTTAAGCAAAAATAAGCATTGTGAATTCCTTCTAATGCGTTGATATTCGTATTAAAATAAATGGGTGTATTAGCATTGGGTGAGATTAGTCGTGGGGTTGTTAAATAAGGACAATTCCACATGTGGTCAGATTAAAGGATAAATTAGAGGTTCGACTGGCGTGTATAGAAAGTGCTGTAATGGTGAGAAGTATATGACAGAAAATACATCTTTTTGTTAAGAAGAAATGATTTGCTGAAATTTTATTATCTACCGTGCCGGTGTGACGTAAAATATTTCCCTAAGTTATTCTTTTTTTATCTTTTAGAGAGAAAAGCTAGTTTTTAAGATCAGATTTTCTTTCCGATTTTCGGGAATTAGCGGATGAAATTTTGTACAAAATATATCTACGAACACTAACATACATATAAATAATCTTTGTGTTAAATTTGCAAAAAATAGGCTCAGCCGTTTCGGAATCTATGAGGAAGGAACTCACACACACAAAGTAACTTTTACATAATAATAGAGATAACAATATATATTTTTTTTTCAGTGACAAGTATTGGTGGTCGATTGTTAGGAGGTAGATGCCCACATGAGAATTCGACGGGTTGATTCTACTCAACTCAAATCTTCAACCAACAACGATATTCTTTTCGATTGTTATTATATAAGCATTTATGACAACTGAAAATGCTTATTGTAACTACACCCCAAGAGCGTTTTATTCGGACATTTTTATTCACTGGATTGGCCTGATTTTGATTACACCTGCGTAATCTTTTGCTGAAATAACTTTCCAAATATCATATTTTTTACTTTTTTTTCTGACAATTACAAGTTTGTTGCTTTTCCACGCAGGTACCTGTGTCAGATTTTTAATTTTTATTCAAATTATATTTTGACAATGATTATTTCTCGGTACGTACATCATAAATATACAACACAGTAAGGCGTCCTATATTTCAAGTAAAAAACAAAAACGTTAAAGAGTTAAGAAAACGTAAGTAGTACAATTAAAGCGAGCCACCTTTTTGTACTCCAGAATTTATTTATTATTATTTTTTTTTTTTACATAGTTACCGCCACTTTCGGTGTACTTTTGCTAACGATAAAAGACGCGTCCGTCGTAAAAGTCCAGAGTGCGCATTGTTACTTACATCTGAGTCGCCACCGTGAGATCGACAAACTCGTATGACATCAGTTGCCTCGGCTTCGTAAATATTCAACTGGTGCCGGTGAATATTGATCGGTTCAAGTTTTTCTGAATGGAGGAATTAAAGAAGACATCTCTGCTTCTGACGCACGTCCATGACAAGGATCGCTTTCTTAGACCTCACACCGTCGATGTCTGCAGCAGAAATTAAACTTTCGAGTCAGGAACGCATCAGGTCAGTTGTCATAGCAATGCAATCCCCTCTAATATATTTGGACGGAATAAACATGGAACATATGTACTAGTGGCGGTAAGTTCAATAAAGTATCCTAGTGAATTTAGGCATTGCGAAATTTTATTAATTTGTTTTCCTTTTGATTTTATAAAAGGCTAGCCTAGGTACCCAATGTTGCCCGGGTGTTTGAAGATGTGCGTTGAGCAAGAAAAAAAAACAGTGGTAGTATGCAGGCAGGCTCGAACCCGTGACGTGTAGGCGGAAACGAAATTGAAAGAAAATCTGACCATAACTCCATGACGCGACCGGAAGTCCGGAGAGGTAAAATTAGGCCAAGTCATTTAAACCGATACGCTGACTTCCAAAACTGGCTCGCAAAAAATCGACTGCTCCTTGTAGAAGACTGCCCAGTTGAGGGTGAAGCAATTAATGTTTTTGACCAATTTTTCGATATTTGTCGTCCGAGACGTCGGGCGTCAAAATGATATCGATCTCGTGAAAATCCGTAGCGTCTGTCGAAAGTTTAGGCAGACGTAAGTACATACATACATACATTTAAGCAGACAGGTGAGATTTATATTATAGATGTCCGTACGAAGGGTGTTCAATCGCCTGTTTCTATGATATTTAGTTAATATCTCGATGTGTTATGCGGCCCATATTCTTTTCATTGCCTGTAAGAGAGTTGTCAGTATATTTAAAGAAATTTGAGTTTTCACATTTAAAACTTGCATGGATAATACCATTAACAAAATAATGTCAAATGACAACCATATGTTTCGGATATATAATCCTTACCATGATATTGTATACTGTCGTCATGGAAACTTAACTCAAGTAAGACTAGTTCAGGAGCAGAAGCGATTAAGTATGTCACAAGCATTGATTTAGTAAAGTATACTTGGGCAGGATATCCATGTTTATCGAAACTGAATACATTATATATATATATATATATATATATATATATATATATATATATATATATATATATATATATATATATATATATATATATAAAGCTGAACGTCTGTGTGTGTCTGCTCACGAATAGGCTCCTATATGGTTGACTATTTTAAAAAACTGATTACATATAATGATAGAAGATGTATCGAGGATCAGGAATGGGTATGTTTGATCTGGCAGAACGGTGATTCATTAAAATTGTGGAGCCTGCGTTCGCGCCTGGCCCCCACAGTATGGAAATAAAAAATGAAAAAAAAAACGTATACAAGTGTTTTTGATATAGATGTGCATAATAATACTTTGAGAAATATGTTTCAACTTAAATAGGGATGGTTTAAATAAAACTGTGGGTCTGCTTTCGCGCCTGTACTCCATGGAAATATAGCACTAACTTTAACAAAGACTTTTCATATCTATTTGCGTAAGTATACCTTGATAATTATGTTTCCGTTTGAAGAAATATGTTATAATAAAATTATGGGGTGTTCGTTCGCACCTGATTTCCATAGAGTGTAAATATGTCACAAAGTTTAACAAGGTTTTTTAAAAGGGGTGAGGGTCCACAATAACACCTTAACTCATGTTAGCTTTTATTTATTTTTTGAGTTGAATCATATTGTGTCGAATAAATTCACCTCATAAATTCACGTTCTTATTAAAGTGAAAGCCAAAAAAAAAAAGTCGGAACTTTAGACAATTCTCGACACAAATTTTGCATAACTCTGTTTTTTCCTTCTCCACTTGCACGTGACACTGTTTCGAAAATAGATAAATAGATAAATAATAAATAATAAGAACGTTACTTGGTATCGTTTCAAAAGAAGGAAAAATCATGCTCACGTGATTACGTGTCCTTTTAAAAACATTTGCATAACCTTTTTACTTTCTATATATCTGATTAAGCTTTTTCTGTCAGTGTACTAGAAAGAATCCAATTGATTATAACCCTTTCTGCGTGTTCTTTACATTACAATCGTACAACCCTGAATCCGACGGCGCAATACTACACCGTTCAATACTGTAAAACTTAAACGAAGCTGTTCTGCTTAAAAAGGGCGCCATTTTCTTCTTATTCATATTTATATCGATTCTTTGCTTTAAAAAACTAAAGTAATTATATGTTTACTTTTTTTAATATCCCATTTTGCTGTTTCGGATTATTATACTAAAATAAGTAAAGCTTCATTATTTTTCAAACTGTTTTTGTTTCTTTGTTTTTCGATATTTCGTCGATATTATTTAGTAAGATTGTTTAGCAGAAAAGCCAACAAACCACTACCCGAAAAAATAAATATACAAGAAATAAATGTTACCATAGTCAATACAAGTTACGTTCATGTTTTTTGTTTTGAAATAGTTTTTAATGCTCTTTACTTGAAATAATTTCAGCGAACCGAAATTAAAACGAAATTTGAGGCGATAACTACTTAAATAAATTTTTATAAAGACTACACATGCCATAATCAAATATTCCTCAAGCACAAAATAACGGAAAACATTAAAATATATTTATAAATATTCCTTACGTTGACGGAACTCTCTTAAATTGTTAACACAGAATGCTCAGGTGCCCCTCTTTCAAATTGAAAACGGGGCTCTCCATTTCAAAGTCGCTGCCATTTTGATTTTTTTTAAACCGGTTTGTGAATTAAAAAAAAAAAATTTTTTTTTACAAACTACTTAAAAATACAAACCAATGAACTTTTCTGCCATAAACGTTACTTTTATTGACTATGGTAACATTTATTCCTTCTATATTTATATCATTATATATATAACATTTTCTCTTTCTAAGGAAACATCATATTGTTGGTCACTCTTGGCTACGAATGGAAACAAATTTGATATAAAAAAAAAATTTATATTTACTTTCATCATATTTTGCTTAGGGTAAAATTTTTGAGTATAAAAACCTATCTCTTTACAACCCCTTCCTTTTCATAATCTATCATACTTTCATAAATCACAGTCCATTTTCTGTAGGCTGTTTTTGAACCCAGTCAACGAAGGGTACTTCTGCTAGTATACATATATATATATATATATATATATATATATATATATATATATATATATATATATATGCGAAGTCCAAACAACATGTCATAACTGCAACATTTTGAATATATAGAGAGAAAAATATATATACAAGATAAAATAAATGCAGGTGTATATAAATTCATTTGTCAGAGACAAGCAATAACATAAATAGAATAGTTATAAACGACCTTTATACATAAAATTTCGAACCCTAATGCGTCTCATCAGAACAAGAGAAAGGGAAATAAGTTAAAATATAGAGAAATGCGACATTGCATTAAGAATACAATATTGTCTAAAATTTCACTTTATCTTATGCTCCACCCCTAGTTGTTGAGCTTCTTATCTTCATAAGATACAAGGAATCTATCCTTCATATATATATATATATATATATATATATATATATAGAGAGAGAGAGAGAGAGAGAGAGAGAATAAATGACAAAAAGTTATATTCCAAAATTCGTGATGTTGACCATCTTATAATTTATTCCTTTAATTCAGTTGACTTATACAATTCTTGACAGTATCTGTTTCGTAGAACATTTTGGTAGAAGATTCGTAAAGTAATGTATATTGTTAGTACGAATAGTTAGGTTTAATGAATTTGTTTGATAAAAATTCAATATTGCGTTATGGAAAAATATAAAGGTATTTGCAGTCTCTTTCAATTTTCGGATTTTAATCATGTCAAATCACACTTCATTTCATTTTGATGGATTGATTGTTGCTATTTCTTCTGATGATGTAAGGGCATAATAGATTCACTGATTGATATAATATAATAATTAAGTGATTGATTTTGCGCTACGAAACAGATACTGTCAATAACTGTCAAGAATTGTATAAGTCAACTGAATTAAAGGAATAAATTATAAGGTGGTCAACATCACGAATTTTGGAAAATAACTTTTTGTCATTTATTCTCTTTAATTACATTGAGCTTTCTAAATAAGGATTGATATATATTAAAAGAAAATATATTTCTACAGAAATATATATATGTGTGTGTGTGTGTGTGTGTATATATATATATACATACATATATGTGTATATATATACATATATATATATGTAAATATATATATATGTGTGTGTATGTGCATATGTATATGTATGTATATACTTTCTTAATTCATCGCCTTACGATACATAGTAATTAATTATCATTGTTTCTTTCAAATCAGCATCACATATGTACAATTGTGATTTTTTATGTCAATCTATAGAATTTGAAAATTAAGTTTTCTGTGCGCTGAAGAGATGTCCAGTTTAATTATATAATTATACAGCAGCTATGAGTTGAATTTTTTTTTTTTTTTTTTTAAGAAAAAAAAAGCATTTTTTTAAATTTTTTAATAAGATTTAATAATTCGAAATAACTAATTATAATAAGGGTCTATTCCTTATAAGGCGGTAAATTATAGGAAATATTTAGAGCTCTAGTAGTGCACTATTGAGCTGTCTAAAAAGAATTATATATATATATATATATATATATATATATATATATATATATATATATATATATATATATATATATATATATATATATATATATATATATATATATATATTCCACCAGAAAAGAAAATTCTATAGTAATATAAATCTTATTTGGGTGGTAAATAATTCACACCCAGTAAAAGATAAAATTAGATAACATAAATTCCAGAATAAAAGCAAAATCTATAGTGACTTATGATTTTAGTACGTTATATACTAAAATTCTTATAAAAGAAAACAATACTATAGAGCTATCGTTTGAAGGCGGTAAAGGTAAATTTAAAGACTTTTCAAACTCTAAAGCTTTCTGGTGAAAAATGAAAACAGCAAACTGGTGTGAACAAAGACATTTTTAAAATATAAGTCATCTTATTAAAGAAAGTTATTTTCAAATAGGAAATAAAATATTACTCCAAACTATAGGCATCCCAATGGGATTATGTTCTGCACCATTTTGAGCAAATCCCTATTTACAAAGACTTGAGTATATATATATATATATATATATATATATATATATATATATATATATATATATATATATTTATTTATTTATTTACAACAGTAATCTACGTACATGCATGTTTTAGGGCCCTAAAAAACGATCTTCAAGGTGAAGACGCTAACTTCAATATCGTTTTAAAAAATCAACAACAAAAAAACTACGTATATATATATATATATATATATATATATATATATATATGCGTGCGTGTGTGTGTGTGTATTATCACAAATAAATATGGTATATCTAAAGCATAAATTTTAATGGGTGTAGGAGATTTATTGATGACCTTATATGTGTAAACGATAATGAATTTGAAAAGATAAACATCTTATAATACAAAAGGAGTTTGAATAAAATTGTGAACATAGAGCAACACAAGCTACATTTCTGAATTTAGATATAAAAATTGAGGATGGAATTTTTGTTTAGAAATATTTGATAAAAGGAACTCTTTTCCCTTTCAAATAGTTCGTATGCCGCACAAAGATAGTACCTGTCCTGTATTTATGTTTTATGGAACCATTATGTCAGTATTTCTGAAAATAGTTCGCGTTACCTTAAAATTAATAGATTTTACACCCCCAGTTTCTAGTTTAGTAATAAGGATGATAGAACAAGGTGGTGATAAAACTAAAATATTTAAACAGTTAAATAAAGCATTTGTTCGTTTTCTTGGTGTTTTTAAATCGTATAAAATGAACCAGAATATATTAATAAAGGAAATCCAAAACTATATTAGTAATGTATAAAATGTATTATAAAAACTGTGTGTGTATATATATATATATATATATATATATATATATATATATATATATATATATAGATTTTATGTATTTTTAATAAATAAATAAGAATGTGACATATATAAAGTACTAATAATAGTGGAGGGTGATATGTAGTAAAATGGGTTAATCCTCATCTTATAAATATAACATAAATCTAAATATATATATATATATATATAATTATTTTTTTGGAGTTAGGGACGAATCTCACAGTTAAGGAAGATATTTTTTTATAACATGAATAGGGTAGCTAAAATAATCATAAATACGTAACTATATCCAATATCTGGAACATTTGTTTGTTCCTGTGATTAAGGAGGTAGTGTTTGCTTGGCAGCCATAATTAAGTATACAGTTTTTTTTTTAAATCCCCGAAACAGTGTTTCATGGTAAACAACTGATGATCCCTCAAATTAACATGAGAAGTATTATGAATTCGAATGAGCAAGTTGCTTCATTGGTTGATTAAATGACATAATGACTAAATAGTTTTCTGACGAATGATAAAAAATATAAAAATAAGTTTTTTATATAGTTTTAAAGGTTACAAACTTCCAAAACTACATATATATATATATATATATATATATATATATATATATATATATATATATATATATATATAATAGAATGGTGACGCGACGTTGTCCGGGATTGACTGATGATAAACGAATGTTTCCCACTCCAATATTTATTGTCATCGAAATCGATGAAATCGTCGATTTTTCAATTAAATCGATTGATTACCTGCTCTAATTGGGGACACCATATTGGGTAACCGGGAGGAAGCACATATGCGTATCGAAGTGATTTAGTCCATAACATGTTATAAGTTACATTGCACTGAAGAGAATCGACTGTTGATTTTATAAAATTATTTTTTATATATAATGCCTTGAATTAAAGTTTTTAATGCAAAAGTCAACTATCATACTCTAATTGTGTTCTAAACAGAAACACTCATTTCGAACGCGCCCCTGTCATATTAAAGAACCTAATGTTGATTTTATATGTCTGTACTTACTGGTTATGCAGTGGTAATGACATGAATTTAATTTTGAAATTGTTCAATTCTGCTTTAAACGGAAACATTCACTTCAAATACACCCTTATCATATCAAAGAACTTACTGTTGATTTTATATGTCCAGCCTATCGGCTTGTGCCGTAATACAACTTCTCAAAAGTACTTATGATGTTAGGCTGTGTAAGGTGTTAACTTTGGCCTAAATCGGACGGTTCCTTCTTTCACCTTATTTTTTGATTATTGATTATTGATACTTATCGAAGACATTCCCATACAAAACCTATTTAAAAGCACTGTCAGGCACATGAAGTACCTTTGAGTGAAATTTCAAAAAATCGGCCTAGCCTTTTTCGAGTCCATAGGAAACGAACTCACATGCACACGCACACAAAGTTTCTTTCATATAATAGTAGAAAAGTGATATATATCATGCATTTGGACTATTGTGAATTCGAGGAAGTAAGTTGATGCATTGATTGCAGGTGATTAAATGTCTTACTGACTAAATAGTTTTCCAACGAATAATAAAAATATAAAAATTAAATAAGCTTTTTTATATAGTTTTAAAGGTTAAAAAACTACCAAACTATATATATATATATATATATATATATATATATATATATATATATATATATATATATTAGGAAGTTATGAAAATATATAGCAATAAAGCTACACAGAATTTTCCGCGTTTCATTCCCGCAGGAAATTGTGAAACGATTTTGTTTGGTGGCGGAACACGGCAGATTCTGTGTAGCTTTATTGCTATATATTTTCATAACTAATTATTTAATTATCTACGTCTACTCACGTGTTGATTATATATCTTTATAAAAATCTTTTGCACGAGTTTATTACCTTAAAAGTCTAGGGTCTAATGGATATTATTTAAAGTGAGGAATGGATATTATTTAAAGTGAGAAATAGATATTATTTAAAGTGAGGTATGGATATTATTTAAAGTAAAAAATGGATATTATTTAAAGTGAGCAATGGTTATTATTTAAAGTGAGCAATGGATATTATTTAAAGTGAGGAATGGATATTATTTAAAGTTAGAAATGGATATTATATAAAGTGAGAAATGGATATTATTTAAAGTGAGGAATGGATATTATATAAAGTGAGAATGGATATTATTTAAAGTGAGGAATGGATATTATTTAAAGTGAGGAATGGATATCATTTAAAGTTTGATATATTCTACTGTTATTTTGAAGTTGAAAAGGATCTTCATGGCTCTAGATTCATAAAGCTTAAAAAAAGGCCTTAGTAAATCCCTATTCATCTAGTGCCAAATTGTAATTTGTTCGTAAACATCTTAAATTCTGTGTCTATCTATTTATTTAGCTACCTATCTATGAAAATAATTTGTTTAAAGCAAATTTGGAGGGAAATGTAATCGCCAACGATAAATAAATTTAGGGAGTTCTCTAACTTCCAATTTGTTTTAAACATTGCAAAACCAGAAATGGCATTAAATTTAGATATATTAATACCTGATATGTTTATAATTTGAATTTAAATGGGTTGAATTGATGAATATTTGTGGTAATAGTTATATTTTATGAATGAACTATTCCAAATAATGTTAAATCATGTTTTAGCCAAGATAAAAACGTCTTTGTACTCATTTGTTGCTATTACAGTTCTGGAATTTTAGAAGAGGTTTGAATGTTTGTTATGTTTATACTCATCGGACAATTGTTCTTATCTTGATGCACAACATTTCGGTTGATGTAACCTCCGACCTTCGTCAGGTGTAAAAGTCGCCATGTTTTGACATAGAAAAAGAAGATAGCTCTACAAGTTTTCGAATTTTTTGGATTTAGTTGGAAGTTTTGCGAATTATAAAGATAATTTAATTATCAGGGAACTCTAGAGATATAATTTCTAACTTATGGTTACATTTCTAACTAAATCCATCAACCAATTATGTTCTTAGAAACATAATATTTATGAAACTAAGAGTTTACTGGTTTCGGTATGGTTAATCACGTGTCAACCGTTTTTTAACCAGATGTAGCTTTGTTTAATTTTTTGATATGTTACCATTATGAGTGATAGGAGATTAAAAAAAGGGGTAAATTGTAAAAGTGTATGTCGATTGCTAACAAAAAAATGTAGAGTCATTATTTTATGAATCATCGTCTTTGCAAGTGAGAAAGATGAACATTTACTTTTCGGATATATACACCCGACTGGAGACCGTGTATAAATTTTATATTTGCAAGAAACTTCCGATTTAAGTGCAAGACAACTAAACCTGTCAATGCGATAGCTGCATCAGATACAAAGTTGCAAATGGGGGGATTTTTTAGTTGTTTACTTTATTTATATATGAGAGCAGAAAGTTAAACTTGTGTTTGCTTTACTATTCATTATTTTATTCTTTAATCCCAACTTTCTATGAGCGATGTTTCTGCCAAAATTATTGGGGAAATTATTGCTGTTTTGTCAATCGAAATCTCTCAATCTAACATTTATTATTTTTAACTTTAAAGTGGCATTTCGTCCTTAGACATCCCATTCCATGAACGATAATTCTGACAAAGGGGAAAGGAATCGTTGTTTTCCGAGTAGGAATCTTTCTAATACTTATCCTTAACTAATTTTTTACTTAAATGTACTAGTTTTTAAGCTCCTTATGGGAAGTGGTTTCATGCCTTGTCTGGGGCGATTTCCATTACAAAATATAAGCAAACACAATTTCAAACGACAATATTGCTGATTAGGATGACTATGAACAAATAGTTTCCCACTCGTACTTTGTATAATGTATTAAAAATCAAATATATTCATGCCTAGCAGGCTTACAGGCCTTACACATACATACGGGTTAATATGGGTTAATACGGGTTAATATGGGTTAATATGGGTTAATATGTATGGAGTATTTGGGTTGGTGAATCACTTTCCCATGAGAAGATTTGTTGATAAGGTGTACAATGTGTCTGCAATTTGAGTGACCTTGCCCTTTCTTCTTCTCTGCAACCCTTTTCTCACAGATGTGATGTTGCTAATCTCAGTCTTGTCTATAAATATTATTGTGTCAGGTATTCTCCAGAATTGTCTAATCTATTCCCTGCTTCTTTCGTGACAGCTCGTTTGACTACTTCGTCTAGTGGTCTTCGTCAATTTGCTGTTTTCATATCTGATTGTAATACAGCTTCCTATTCCAACAGCTTTTTTCCAAGGACCGCAAGCTTGTGGAACTCTCTTCCTGCTCACTGTTTTTACTCCTACCTATTATCTTGGTCTTTTCAAGACTAAAGTAAATAGGCATCTTTTTTTTAATCCTCTTTCGTTCTTGTTAGCCTCTTACATCAAGCGGCTTCACGCCTTGTCATAATATCTCTGCGTATCGTCACGCTAGTTATTCTCAAGAGACAGGGGGTATTCGCTGGAAGGCATGAGGAATCTATAAGGAAGCGAGGGTTGCATTACCTAAGTACATTTCTAAACTGACAGTACTTGAATCCAGTGATACAAAGACAAATTCAAGATTACTAGAAAATAGCGTTTGGATCATTCATCGGAGTCAGAATCGGAATCAGAATTGGAATCGGAATCTAGAAAATGGAAATATTAAAAAATCTACATATGATAATAATGACTTTAGGTAAAAATTTTACCGGGAGAAATCAAACGGTAAAAATGGCACAAGTAAAAATGGCACAGATAAAAGTGTGAGTGGATAAAAATAGTACCAGTAAAAAATATAGATTAAAATTTCACAATGCTTTTATCAAAACAATATTTACAATCAGCGCAAACGAAACACTTTGAAGACTAATTAGTTATTATAATGGAAAAAAACGAGCATGTAAGTAATATGGTTAAGCTTAAACATGGAAAAGCAAAGGACTAGTTGTTAAAACTGGAAAATAAAAGAACAAGATATTCTAATAAAAAATATAATAAATTTATAACTTAAAATATTGCAGCATGAAGAATTGATTATATAATGTTATAAATTGAATGTTTTAAAAAATTATTAATGCTGCAATATTTTAAGTTATAAATTTATATTTTTTACTAGAATGTCTTGTCCTTTTCTTTTAACAACTAATCCTTTACTTTTCCATGTTTAAGCTTAACCATGTTACTTTTCATGCTCGCATTTTTCTATTATAATCCATGATTTTTCCAGGGTTCCAATGAATTCACTTGCTATTTGTTTAATTTCAGTTTTATTTCTTTTTGCCCCCATAAACACATATGTAATAACAATCTACAGCACTCGTCTGCTTTCAATACCCCCCAATTATCTCCTTATATGCTCCCTGTTTCACTTATTACTTTTCTTTTCGAATTAGTAACCACAGTAATCGCTGTAGCGACGTGGTTGCTAAGGAAACCAGTTATAAAAAAGCGTCGTTCACCTCCTTACATATTTTTACGAGTTTGAACATCAGAAAATTCATCATAACTTTCGTTTTACTGAATGAAAATTGAATTTTTTTTCACAATATAGCTGAGAAGGTAATCTATAAACTGTGACAATTGTTTCAAATTTGGTCAAAAAATGAGTGAGCGGTGAAGCTTTAAAGCAGTTCTAAATGACTAAAACTTCCACTTAACCATATATTCAAAGACGGTAGTGTTTGAATGATAAAGATCTCCTGTATGGTGTACCCCACTCCAATGTATTTTAAATTGTGAGTAAATATATGCAAACATTACACCGGATTTTACAGTAATACACAAATTAAGAAACCAACAACTCTATAAGTAGATATTTAAAAATCAGAATCGATAATTGTAACGGAATCGGGAATTTAGAACAGAATCGGTAATTATATATGAATCGGAGAAAAATGTGAGAATTGTCCCATCCCGACAAGAAAATATGATAGCATCAGCATGGGAAGACCTGTGTTACTTCAGAACTTTCCTTCTCCTCAGCTAGTTGTAGAACCGACCTGTTTTTATGATTTCGTTGTCTTTTCGTATAATTTTCTCCATATAATTATCCACAACCACTCAAAAAACTCATTTCAATAATTGTGCTTAAAAGCAAAATAGCGTCTATTCACAGCTGAACATGCATCTCATTTCCTCTGATGATGATATATATATATATATATATATATATATATATATATATATATATATATATATATATATATATATATATTATAAATTACGTTATTGTTAGTATTTAAAACGAGGCATATTTATTGTAATATCCTTTCAGAATTTACCATCAGAAATATGCCAGTGTTTGTGTATTATTCAGGAATACAAACAAATACAAAAAAGAAATGTGATTACAAAGAGAGGAGCGAATTACAGACACGGTCAACAAGTGAAACATTCTCATCAAGCACTCGTCTCTACACCCACTGTCAAGAATTTCTTTTCATCCTATATCTGTATGTAAAACTGAATGAAAATTCCATGAACAAAGTTTATTTTCTAGAACTACCCGTCTGTAAAACAAAATACCACAGGTCTGCTTCCCAACTGACGATAACATAGTAATTTTAAAATCGGATGAAAACAATTCTTTTGATGAGCCAGTTTCCTTAAATAATCCAATCCTACTAATTTCCACTGTGACCGGTCATCATAGGTATTTTCACAGGTCACCTGACACTCATCCTCATCTTTGAGTGGCCTTTGAGCTTTGATATGTAGTAAACACCTTGTAAAAAGCATTAAATATTAACAAAGAAACAAGATCATGTAGAAACGTATACTGATATAAATTTGGAAGAATGGGAAAGTATAGGCGGGGGAAGTGTGAACAAGGTAATCGTTTAGATAAGAAGAATGTGATATAAGTTAATAAAAAAGCATTTCAGAACATGCGTATACAAATATTGATATTAACCCAGGACCTGGACCTTACTGAACAGATAAGAATGTAGATTCAAAAAGGTCAGGCAAACAGTGAACGATATGAACGATAACGCCTTAGTAGTGAATCAATGTATGTAGTTCAATATAAATTTGAAAAAAAAATAGCATATCACTCGCTTTCTCAAAATTGAATCCCTGTCAGCACAATTTTCTTCTAAATCAGACAGAGAATTATGTTATCAGAGGTGATATTGACTTTGCTTTAACATTGACCCAAGAAGACGATGAAGTGGTAAACCAGCCCACACTACAGGGGCTTAAATGCGGCCTTTGGGCAGACGCTGGTTGGACCTCCATGGTTTTTCCCCTGTATATATTTTTTTTTGTACATAGTCCCCTAAATTCTCAGGGACTTTTATCCTCTTTTAAATGGCAATCGCTTGTGCGTTTATTCTTTGCCAATTTAATGAAAAAAAATGCTTTAATGCAACAAATAGCACTCTACTTGAGATCTAATCCCTAAAACTACTCTGCTTAACATTCACAGGCAACATGAATTAAAACAACTACATTGAGGACATTGCCAAGGCTGCTGAAAAGAAGCTGGGAAGCCTTCCACTCGAATGGTTTATTCCCTCGGACTTCTAGACTTTAGAATTTTCTCACTGTTTCACTGATTGTACTGACATGCAAAAATTTAAATGTACTGTGAACACATATCTCATTGTTCAACGCCTCATAGTTGCCTGTTTGACACGATTCCTGACAGTAGCTTCTTACGTCCAAATAGAGTGATAAAGAGTACAACAAAACGTAAAAATAAAATTTGAAAATAATATTAAAATGTTTGATGTATCGGTTGAAATTTGAGATGTTATTAGAAATTTCCTTTAAGACAATCTACTTATTCTTCTTAAAAAAATAAACATGTAAACTTTCAACCATATACTGTACTGAAACGGCACTCACCTTATGCGGGTTGAACCCACTTCTTTTGAAGGAGGAAGTTTCATGGGAGTATGAAATTCACAAGCAGTCCACAGTCCCATAGTAAATAATAGTTAGCAAAAAATGATGGAAAATAAATATTTAACTGCACTGTAAAGAACCACATGTTAATACTCATTTTAATCTGAATGCTTATGGTTGGTTGGTTGGTTGTTTTTGTTTTACGGCATATCAACCCTTTTCAGGTTATTTAATGCCAAATCCAGTTATTTTAAAGAAAAATTTTTTAATAGAATATTTTTTTCAAGTCGGTTTCTATTTAAACCATAGTTGCGACCCTAACAAGTACTACCACTCAGGGTCAAAGTGGACCTCGGAGCAATGGCAATTAAAGAGTGGCTCCACACTCCCCAAAGCCCGCAAGCTGGGGCCTCACCATCGGATATAGTTTAAAGTCATAGCTAGGACCCCTGAATGCTATAAGATTTTTATAAATTATTATAATTATATCAAACACAATTAAAAATCCGACGTCAGAACTTGAGAGATTTTTTTTATATTTCAGATGGTAATAATCACGTTGACACACCGGTTCCCGTCAAATCACCGAAGTTAAGTAACGTTGAACCTGTTCAGTACTAAAATAAATGACTAATTTGAGAATTCCAGGCGCCGTATGTAAGAGGACGTCCACACCTCCTTGCATGAGTTGCAAAAATCTAACGTCGCATGTATATCCTAACGATGATAAATATGCGACTGGGGACCGCTTGTAAATGTCATATTTCCATGAAACTTCCTCCTCGGGAGGAATCCGGTTAACCCCAAAATAGGGCTAATGCCGTTTTACACACACACACACACACACACACACACACACACACCTATGATAAAAACGATTAACAAAAAAAGACGTTTGAGAAGACTTTATATAGTTGAAAGTTTGCTCATTAATTTTCTTAATAAATATTTTTTTTTAATTTCATCCGTAATTTTTCGGAATTAAAGTTGTGTTACACAGATGGCCAGTATTGTGTCATACTTTTTCTGATATGTTGATATTAGTTTCGCATACTCGTCGGCGGTTACTAATGTAACGAAATGCGGACGAGCGTATAGCAGCTGTGTGCAAATGACTGATCCGTGTGCAAGAGAGACGTCACAGCAAGGAAAAAGATTATAAAAAGAAAGTGTGCGCAGACCAATGATGATGTTAGAGAGAGAGGGCAGTAAAAGGCACGTGCTAAACATGGCCGGATATGAAAGTACTTGTACATAAAACTGTTTAGCTGGAATAAAAAATAATCGAATTTGTTTTTCTTGTCTGTTTTCTCCTTGCTCCGGTGTCTACAAGTTAACCATTAACCGCTACGTCACGAAATTTTTTTCCACAAAGACCGAAGCGTAGTTGTTAGAGTACTTCACAAATTTACGTTGTTAAAGTTACACTCTCCTGAGGTTGAAAGTTCAATTCTCAGTGCAGGCCACACTCAAAATACAATTGCGAATAATTTAGGGCTTCTACCAAGCCATGGCTGATAGAACGAGAGCATGATACGCCGTGAATTAAATAAAGGGTTCTGTTCAAAGTTTCGCGCAGAATCCCGAACTTGACAGAAAGATTGCCGAGTTCCACAAAATACACCTGAAGAAAGCCGGAAGTTATATCGACCGAGAATTTGAAATTCAGAAATATGTTGTTCACTTAGAAGCCGTGATAAGTTTGAAATATTGAAATCATTAAAAGTTGAATACCTTTTCAATATAAGAATCGTTATAACTAGTTTTTAGTAGCCACTTTTAACTAAACAATGTATTACATTCTTCGTTGTGACCTCATACGATCTTAATGAAGAAATAATTAATCTACAATCTGTTGGGGTTTTTTTACACATTAAACGCATGGAAAGAATAAATTTATTTTGAACATAAAATCCGAATTATAAAATAAAAAATTTATTTTGATTTTCTAACAATCTGTTTGGCTTGCTAATGTTTAAAAAAAGAACTCTCGTAAAGATAAAAATTCAAGCAACCCAAACATAGAAATAGTTATCGTTTTAAAAGTGTTCAACATACAAATCTAAATATCTATAAAAGTGAAACTGTCTGCGTGTATGTGTGTTTGTGTGTATATTTGCCCTACCAAACTACTCTATACATTTTCAGTGTACAGATTCGAGATTTGACATAAGGGGTATTGAGATTTGGGAAAATCTTTTTAATCGATTTTCGGCCAGAAATTTGGCTGTCAAGGTGTCAAAGTTCAACGATTTGTACATTTGAAACTCTACCAAACTCCTCCGACAATTTGGGGTCTAAACACTTGAAATTTTAAATGTAGGTTACTTGGACATAGATCAAACTTTATAGCTTGATTTGAGCCCAAAACAATGAATGTTAAGGGATCAAAGGTTACCTGGACAAACTTTTAATATATATATATATATATATATATATATATATATATATATATATATATATATATATATATAGATGCTCACAAAATTATGAACAGCAGATAGGGCCCGAGCAAAGCAAGGCTGAACTGTTAGCATCGAAAACAAAATAAGAAAAAAGATTTTTAGCATTGAACCACTGTATTAGAACAAATAATATTGTTGATCATATTATATCTTTAATATAATATATCGATAGAAACATACTAACAGATATGGAAAAGAGTCCTTCCAAAAGGAAAGCCTCTTATTTTTCCTCATGAAGTTTACAAGCTATGCAGATGAAAAAATGGCCCCATTATAACGGGCGACCATTTATACTTCAGAATTTATTTGTCTACATAGTCACCACCATTGCCAATGCATATTTTTCAGCGATGAAGGATGAGCATCCGGAGTGTGCTTTATCATATGGGAATCGTTACAAAAGTAAAGCCTCCTATTTTTTTAACTCAGAAAGTTGAAGAGTTACGAAGACGAAAGTGATGCTATTAAAATGACATGCAGAATTTCAAGTGTAGTATGAACAGCTATCTCGCTGCTCAACTCCATACATAGTATTTCTGTAGATTTAGTTCCAAATGGCAATGTGCAGTTGAAGTAACAGTAAAATATACATACACATATATATATATATATATATATATATACTCACACGGTCGATATTCCATGTCACCAAGTTTGCTTCCATCAAAATTCTTGTTGATATAAGCGTTGCTAATGATGCCGGAGTTTTTGGAAAAAAAGTCCTTCTCCGTTTGTAATTGATCCTCTAATGTCTTCATGGTGATGATGATGGTGAGGAGTAGGAAGGGGAAGAAGATGGTCGTTGAGTTTTTCAAGAATATCTAAAAAGATAATTGATCACAAAGATGATTAATGCACATACTCAACAATTTATTTGTTAGAAGTAAAAACAAGTATACACATTTGCTTCTCCATGATATATATAATAAGGTTGGTGCAAAAATAATGTCGTTTTTTGACGTTCCACTGCACATAAAACACGACATTATTTTTGCACCAACCATATGTATATATATATATATATATATATATATATATATATATATATATATATATATATATATATTCACGATATCAGGGGGATACAAGAATCAGCATTAAAAATAAAAAGAGGAATACAACTGCATTAGGTGATTGGGTTGGGGAACTTAATAGAAATAATGAAGGTTTTGAATTAAAATGGTCAATAGTGGATAAGGGGAGGAATATAGCCCTGGGAAATCAAAAAGGTGCAATGTATGTTTATTGGAAGCCTTTTACATAGTGAATTTTAAAGAGGAAATTTTGAATAAAAGACTACATGCCATACAGGAGTGTCTTCACAGGAATGGGTTTCTGCTATCACGCCTTAAATGTAACTGAGGTATAACTTTTTGCAACAATAAGGATCCTCGGATGCAAGGATTAAATTCTAATGTAGAGTTAAATAGCTGGGAATGATGTAACTTAAATGAAGGATCTAATAAGCAAATATAGTTTCTATTATTCTAAACTGGGTAAGCAATGTAAATAAAGTATAAAGCTTATCTAAGAATGGAAATTTTGTTCCATAACGGTGAGCATTTTTTGTATTTAGTTGTAGCAGTATTGATGGTGAAATAAGTGATACCCTCTTCAAATCAATAAAACAACTTAACAATAAACCAGCAATTATTATTAAAAAAATAAATTAGGACTTTAATTTAATTTAATTTTTTTTGTCATGTGACATATAAAGTTTGTAGAATTCATGCTGGTTTATTTATTTATTTACTTTAACCTTTGTTCTAAAGGATTTTACCCATAAATGCAAGGAAAGACACCTTCTCATCTGACTGAAACACATTTGCAGCTATTGGGTTGGTTTTCTGTCAGAATAATAATTAGAGGATATATACTATTTTGTTTAGATACCCAAAAATACAACACACGAATCGTAATTTTGGCTTTGAAGGCATGAGCAACCCAAGTTGTTATTGGATAAATAACAGATACAGGTTAACCCCATGGGTAAAAAAAAGGTTTTAAGATTAAAAATATAATTCATATTTTTAATTTGTTAAATAAGCTATCGTATCAATTTCTGTATCTGTTTCATTAAATTAATTATTAAATCATAGACGCTTTCTAGTAATCATCAGACCGAAAGCATCAAACGGGTTAATTATCTCCCTTTAGCTGTTATAGGAACTAATATTGACCTCTTTTCAACATAATATACTATTAGGAATTAACAACGTAATTGGATTATCTCCCTTCGCAATTGTTTTTTTTTAGTAACGATATGGAAACATATTTAATTAAAATGATAATGAATTTCAAAATATTAAATGATGATAAATAGATTATAATCATTTACTCGAAATGTTGTATGAGGAGTAATATATATAATGCAGTCTTTTTCTTTATTCTCATATTCAATTAAACATTAAACCTTAAATCTAAGTATTAAACAACCGGTAATTTATAAACATTACTTGCCACTAATGAGCAAGTACAAAACTAAAATTAACCGTAACGTTAATGCAAGATTGTTATGGCCATATTATAAATATAGAAATAAAAAAATTAAAAAAGTATTTTTTAAAATTAATTATATGAAATAAAGAAATAGAGAAATCTAATTTAGGAATTCAACGAATTGGATATATTAAAAAAAAAATTTTATGGCTAAGTTTTTTTTTTTGTGGAAACTTCTTATGACTTTGTTTTTAAATAAGGATACGAAAAAAATTAGGTGATATATTAATATTTAAATGGGAGGTTACCTTCAGAGTAAATGTTTTTCACATGCTCCTTTTCCGTTAAGGGATTTTATCTTTTTTTTTTATTTAAACAATGTTCTATTGTCAAGAGTGTTTTTATTCATAATGTCTGAAGAAATGCTAATTTTGTGAAAATTCTCAAACGCCGTAATGTTTGAAATTGTCGTTCTGGCATGGAAACAATTTTAACGTAAAATGAAATACACTTTTTGTTGCTATCAACACCTTATTTGAAATTTGAAGTCTTCATTTTGCTTATACAGTATATATATATATATATATATATATATATATATATATATATATATATATATATATATATATATATATATATATTGGAAAAGTAGGAATGCGACCATCTTGTGGCTAGTTTGGAAAATACGTGTCAGGTGGCTTGTGTTGAAATGATCGGGAATACATGTCTTTTCTTTCACCTGCAAAAAAACCTTGCGTTAAATTTCTTTACTTTGTTTCTTAACGCGACTCTCATTAACGTCGCAACTATTTCGTTGTTACATACACCCATCTGGTATTGACCATGTCAACGTTGCTTACCTCCGATGATCTAACGAGAACCAATGTGTCAACGTGGTCATAAGTTTCACGTGTATCATTATACGGAGAGATCACATTGTTGTATTTATTACCTCGCCTACATTTACGGATACGTCGAATTCGTTCAATATGAGATTTCTGATCCATTTCAATTCGTTTAAATTTACTTCATGGTCAGTAAACTGATTTCGAATACGTAGAAGTTCGTAATGTATTATCATAATGAACTTCTCTACGAAATATAATCTAAACAATGGTTTGGTGATATCAACGATAAAAATGTAAATTAAAACAACTAATGTTAAACAAATAAATTTCTTACCTACTAGCCACCGCGAGAATATGCGACACAAGATCGGAAAATGGGGACTGAATAATTAACGTAGAAGAGGTGTGTACTTTAGTTGTCACAAAACCCTGTCGGCATTTCCCGGGATGAGGAAGCTCGAGTGATTAGAGAGAAGATAGCTCAGTCCGACATATGTAAGGCCATCACCTACTAACAAAATGACACAAACTCTGTCGAACTGATTGGCAATAACGTAACCGCGATTTAGTATGAACAAATTAGACACAAGCTGTGTTAGGTAAATTTCTAAACTAATTTGTCTATAAAATATATCTTTCCGCCATTCTCTAAAAATATACACGGATGCAGACGCTTATGTAACACCATTTATCACAGAACGTTACACTGCGCGTCTAATAATGAAAGTGTAGTATCTGTCGTCATATTATGCTTTCCCTTTTCTGTCCTGACTCAGTAAGGATGAAAGATCCAGAGTAGCGCTTTTCGGTGAGCTGTATTTTTACCATATAAAAAATGACCTTGTATCTATGCCTTCGTTGGAAGGAAAATAAATAGGTTCACTTTGTGGCCGTCTACACAATGTCATACAGCATTCAAAAAAAAATAAAAGGTGTAAAGTAAAAGTCCACAAGACTTTGTTTTTGAATAAGTTCGGCTATTGGCCAATTACATCATTAACCTGTAAGAGAGTAATAACAACGAATCTGATTCGTATTTTGTCTAGACTAAACACTACTTATTTTACCTTAGCTAGGGAGGACTATCTAAAGTAACGTCCTAGAAAGGACTAGTTGTAATTTTGTACATAGACGCACTCAGTGCAGATCAAAATGGCACAAATCGCTTTACATATGTAGATAGCTGACATAGGATTCAAACGTAACGTAAGAGGCTTAAAGGCCTAAACACAAAAAGATATGAGAGGAAAGTAAAATAATGACGTCACGTTTTGTCGAGCTGAGAAAATATAGTGGCTTTAGAATGAATATGGACATGAGACCTTGCGCGAGGTACTTGGCCAGTAATGTTTTAATTACTGAAAAGAAAAACTGATCATTACGAAGAGCGAAACCTGCTAAGATATCTTTTCGTTGTGTCCACCTATTTATCTTTAATAAGATAGCGTATAAATTAAAATAACTCTCCCTCTCCTTCGTGAATCAATCCTTTCTAGAATTATAACCTTTAGAAACTCTAAACAAACGTTCCTTGTCTCCTTTCTGTGTGAAGAGAAGTTTTATTTGTATAGCTACATGGAGAGATGCTATACAACTTACGGAAAACGCGGAAGAGAAAGTCGAAACAAACACATGTTATATCGCCCCTTTTTGTTTTTTTATACATAAAATACTGGATTTATTCATAATAGTATCCTATTTCCAAGAGAAAGTAGATATAACATATGAGAAAAAGTTGGAATCAAGTATCCTCTTACTGTTATTTCAGATCCTTTGAAACAATAGCAGTAAGTTTTAATCTCTCCTTCACCAAGGTCAGGGGTTTTGGCGAAAATATCAGATATTTTTGTAATATATGCAAAACTTGGAAAACAAATGACTACGATTGAAGCATTTTATGGCTGTAAAATATGCCTAAAATAAACTCTGGATGATTGGTGATCCTCTACATGTGCAACCTAAATGGCAAATGTTACATATATAGTAAAACACCGGGATACAGCATTAATTCTTTCCGGGGTTGGGATCGTAAGGTACAATCGCCATATGGCGGGGCCTAAGCCAACTCTTATACATTAATATATATTAAAAATTCGTAACAAGATGCAGTACAATATATAATACACATGTGTATAATTAAATAACACTATAAATAACACCGTAAGGCGAGGAAAATACAGTAACCAGGGTGCGAAAACATCGTAATCCACATCGTAACCTGAAAAACTGTACCATAAGGCAACCGTGTCCCGGGGTTCTACTATATATATATATATATATATATATATATATATATATATATATATATATATATATATATATATATCAGACCGCCCGGCATTACCCGGTCGTAAAATACGCTTAAATGTGAGATTTTTAAGTTTGATTAACGCAGATAAATAAACAAAATGTTATGTCTTTGCTTTTGCGTCCATCACAAAACCGGAAGTGACGTAAGTTTTGATTAAGGCTAGTCAATCAAAATAAAGGGATAACTTTCGAATATATCGGCAAAAAAGCGACCCCTCCCTGTAGAAAAGTGCCCAGTTGAGGGAGAAGGAATTAATGTTTTAGCAACTTTTTAGATATATATATATATATATATATATATATATATATATATATATATATATATATATATATATATATATATATATATATACTGTGTATGCAAAATCAAGACTTCAAAACAAGGTGTTGATGGCAACAAAAAGTGTATTTCATTTTATGTTACAATGGTTTCCATGTCCAGTTCGACAATTTCAAGTATTATATCGTTTGAAAATTTTCAAAAACCGGTATTTCTTCAGACTTTATGAATAAACACACTTTTGGCAATGGGGCATTTTTTGAAGAAAAAAGGGGAAAATCTCTAACGGGAAAAGCATGCGAAAAACATTTACCTTTGCTGCGGTTACGGAAACAGCCCATTTAAATATTAATATATCGCCTAATTTTCGTATCCTTACTTAAGAACAGAGTAATGATAAGTTTCTACAGAGAACCCTAAGCCATTTAAAAAAAAAATTATATATGCAAAAATGTTACGGTAAGTTTTAGTTTCGTATTAGTGGTAAGTAATGTCTATAGATTATCGTTATATTAGTACTTGGAGATAAGGCCATTGTAGGTTTAAAATTTAACTGAATACGAGAATAAATAAAATGGGTGTATTAAATAGATATAAATCCTTGTACAACATTTCGAGTGAAGTGTTCTAATCTATTTATTATTATTTAATGTTTTAAAATTCATTGTTATTTTACTTGAAAAATGTTTTTATATCGTTACTAATGCTCAATTATGAAATGTGATAATTTTGTAGCTTACTCCCTAAGTTAACCATATTGGGCTTAAACAACATTGGTATATAAACATTTACTGAATTACACGAACTCAGTATATTAGATATGTCTCTCTCTCTCTCTCTCTCTCTATATATATATATATATATATATATATATATATTATTTATATATTTATATATATATTATTTATATATATATATATATATATATATTATTTATATATATATTATTTATATATATATATATTAATATATATTTTTTTATTTATATATATTTATATTTATAGTTATATATTTATATATATTTTATATATATATATATTATATATATTTATATATATATATTTATATTTGTTTATATATATATTTATATATATATTTATATATATTTATATATATATATATTTATATATTTATATATATTTTTGTATTTATTTATTTATATATATATATGTATATATTTATTTATACTTATATATATTTATATATATATATTTATATATTTATATAATATATATATATTTATATAAATATATATTTGTATTTATTATATTTATATTTATATATATATATTTATATATATATATATTTATTTATATTTTTATATATATTTATATATATATATTTATATAATATATATATTTATATATATATTTATATTTATTTATATATATATTTATATATATATTTACATATATAAATTTACATATATATATTTATATTTATTTATATATATATATATTTATTTTTATATGTATATTAATATATATATACATATACATTTATATATAAATATATCTATTTATATACATATATTTATATGTATATATATATATATATATATTTAAGAGCAAATAGTTAATAAAACATGTTAAAAAACACTTTGAAAAAGGGTTAAAAACATATTTAATCTGAAAAGGAAACACGTAATTAGTTGATACTTCTTAATCCGCGGAATTTCGAAGAAATACTTTCCTTTTCATCAGAAGGTAGGAATTGGCAAAATGCGGGATCGGGTTTTGCATACAAAAGTATTTGATGAAACTGCAAGTAAGTTAAAGATGGCGAAGAAAAGGGTGATTTCACGTGAATGGATAGTAAGGTGAAAGGTAAGGTATCCAATGACGGTAAAATCCAAAAATGTAAGTCCAAGAAAGTTAATTTAATTTTCCATTCGCACAAGTAAAATTCAAGGAAATCGCGTAATTAGAATATGGTCCAAAATAATTCAAAAGGCCGAAATCCGTGGAATAATTCACAAATATGTACAAGGAAGGGGGGAAAATTCTAATAATAATAAAAGAAAAATAAGATTTTAACACGGCTGCCGAGAACAATTGTGTATGCAAAATCCGATCCCGCATTTTGCTAATTCCTACCCTCTGACTTCAAAGTGTTTTTTAACATGTTTTATTAACTATTTACTCTTATTATAAGCTCTATCCCCAACTTGGTTTTATCGAGCTTTTACATATACTGGAGTTTACTTTATAAATATTAATTCTTTAATATTTATTATATACTTTTGTTTTATCATCTTGGATCATTTTGGTAAATTTGATTGTAATTTTATATATATATATATAGTAATTTATAAAATATGTATGGCAATTAAGCTACACTGAATATTCGGCGTTTCATCCACTCTAGGATTCGTCAGGCTTATGCGCGAATTCTGTGGTTGTTTATCGTTTTTATATGGTCCTCTTCTGTTGGGAATTTTAGTTAGCCAATCAGCTTTCTAGTATCCACAGCGCCCCTTCCTATCAGCCAATGGGCATGCATTTTATCGAACAAAGGATGTTTTAAAACTAGTTTAGTGGTTTAAGGCAGACATTTTCTTTTTTATATATATCTAAATATACATATGTGTACATACATATATGCACATATATATATACATATATATATACATACATATATGTGTGATCGTTTATGTATATTCATGTTTATTTATTTTATTTATTTGTTTATTTTCTATTGATTTTGTTAGTTTTAAAACTATTTTGTATCGCTATCCTAGAGTAAATTTTATTTTGTGAACACAGCTATTTGCTATTTCTCTTCTACTGTTTAATAGATTTTGGGGTTCTTTAAAGTACAGGATAGCAAATTTTTCATGAAGGCATAATTTACATGGGTCGTCTAAATGCCTACACGTGGTAGGTTGTCTTATTATTTTCCATTTGACTACCGGCGAATGTCCGCTTTCTTTGAGTTCCCAGTATGTATTTGCTAGTGCTGTTTTTATACGGTGTTTTTATTGTTGGCAAGAAGGCTGATTGGCTAACTAAAATCCTCAACAGAAGAGCATTTTTGAAGTAAATACTTAAAGTTCACGTATAAATCTATACTTTCGTATATAAATTTTATGTGAGTAAATGAAGTAGTTATATATATATATATATATATATATTTTTTTTTTTTTTCAAGGTGGTCACCACTTTTCAAAGCCCGGAAGCCACTCAGGGATAAGGGTTATTGCGTGTGCAGTACGTTAGTGTTGAGATTTGATAAATTGTCTAACTTAAAGGGGCGGTTCATCAAGAATTTGTTTATTTTGGACTTGAAGACTTCCAAGCTGTAGTCAAGTGGGAAACCGGCAAACGGAACTATATTTTACGTTATTTTATATATATATATATATATATATATATATATATATATATATATATATATTAACGTAACTCAGGAAATTGCAAAGAATTTCGAATGGTATCCATTATTTGGTCGGCGGTGGTATCATGCTTTCGTTTCTTCAACCATGAGTTGGTAGAAGTCCTAAGTAATTCGTCGTTGTATGTCGAATGTCTCCTAAACTGAGGATGTAGTATTTAATCTCCCCCAGTAGAGTATCTTTTTAACATAGAGGTCACCACTTATCAAGGCCCGGAAGCCACTCGGGTATAAGGGTTATTACGTGTACAGTAATCAGTGGGATAGTATCGTAATAATCGTTAGTATTGGAGATTTGATAAAGTGTCTTACTTAAGGGGGCGGTTTGTCAGGAATTTGTTTATGTTGGATTTGAAGACATCCAAGTTGTAGTCAGGTGGGAAACAGGCAAACGGAACAGAGTTCCACAGTCGTACACTTCTAAGAAAGAAGCTCTGCTCATGGAATCTACGCTTGGATTAAGGCACAGATAAAGTGTGGGGAAAATTAATGACAGTGGTTTCAGCTAGACGGCTGTTTTTCATGAAAGATTTGCGAGGAAGGACCAGAGATTGAAGCTCAGACGATCACTTGCTATGAAAATAACGATAAAAGAAAGACAGGCTCGCAACGTCTTTCTGTGGGAGAGAGGCGGCAGGGAAGAGAAAAGGGCATCCCCCACTAAGCCACGAATCTATTTTGTACTAGCATAGTCTGTTTTTAGCAGCTCCTAGACAGATGTGGCAGCAGTACTCCATCCTTGGACGTACTTGGCTTTTATGCAGATAGAGAATTGCATCAGTAGTGAGATATCTTCTGGAGCTGTAGAAGGATCCCACCATCCTCCCAACAAACCTGATGTACGTGTGCCATTTTAGATCAGGAGTAAAGGTCAACCCACAAGCTTGTCAAAACATGAAGACTTTCCAAGACGAGAGCCATCCATTTCAATTGATGCCAGATGGGGCTCAGAGCGTTGATGATGTAAAGATAGGAGGTTGGTTTTAGATGCATTAAAAGTAACCAGCCACGTATTCACCAACTGTACCACGCGCTCAAGATCAGAGGAGAGAAAATCGGAGAGAACTTTGTCATTTACACCTTTGATGTGTTGCCATAGATGGTCGTGTCATCAGCATAAATGTCAACGAATGATTTAAGTATGTGTTTTGAGAGATCATTGATGTAGATCAGGAAGAGAGTTGGGCCTAGGATTGACCCCTGAGGGACTCCAGCATTAATACTGTGGGCCTTTGATTTCTGCCTATCAACCACTACTCTTATGAGCCTATCAGAGAGAAATGATTTAATAATTGAGAAAACATTTCCAGTTATACTGTAGCTGCAAATCTTGTGAAGTAGACCCTTATGCCATATCTTATCGAAGGCCTTTGATATGCCAAGAAACAATTGACCTAGAAAGGAAGCCTTTGTCGAGAGGTGCACTAATCCTATGAGATATAACCGTTAGCACATCTGCTGTAGATCTAGCAGAACAGAAACCATATTGCATGTCACTAAGAAGGTTGTTTCTGCTGTGGTGGTTGACTACTTCTCTATTTAATATGGATTCCAGCAGCTTACTCCTAACACACAAGAGACTTATTGGTCTGTACTGAGGAAGATGACTTATCACCTGAATTCTTAAATACAGGGCATACTGATGAGCTTTTCCAGGGTATTGGAAAGCACTTCTCCTTAAGGCAACGCTTAAACAGTTTTGTAAGTATGGGGGCAAATTCTGGTGAGAGCTTTTTCAGCACTATAATTGGAATGCCGTCAGGGCCAGTTGCTTATGGAATATAACTTGCAGCTATATTTCACCAAATACTTTATCCACTATGCCATGAGTCCTAGTAGTCAAAATAATCCAAATAATCCGAATGCAAACATTAGTTTCAAGTAATCAATAACAAATACAAGATTGAAGAGTTTCCAGATCTCAGTCTCATGTCAAATATTTTGCTCCTGATTCTAACTTGAGACTCGGCACTACTTGTGTTTCAAAGTAAATAGATGTTTTAAAATAAGTTAAAACACTTAACCAAGTAGGTAGAAGAGCCTTTGGTAATGTTTATTTCTTATATATTGGTTTTTTGAAAAGAAAAACATATATCGAAGAGTTTGTGACTGCATTTTACCAAATTGTAAGAACGGAATTATAGCGAAACTTTATGAATCTTGTAAACTTACTCTTTTCACAAACAGAACAGACATTCGACTGAATTCCAATAAGTTGTTACTCACATACAGATGAACCTCATATTATTAGTATAGTTTAATCACATTTTGTTGTCCATTTAAAATAATCATAAATAAACGCATCTCTTATTATTAACAACTAAATGTAAGGTCTTATGCGTAATACAGGTTTTAAGAGAAAGTTTTCCTAATAAAACGTAATCTCAGCTAAAAATAGATGATTTTAAAGCTTGTAAAGATGTATAAAATTACATAATACGCAAGGATCATTTAGTAGAAAATAAGAAAGAAAATGTTATTTTAATTAGAGTTTTTTAATGTAGCTATGTGAACAACGCTATTTTATGTGGGTTATTTAAAATGAATTTTATTATGAAGCTGCGAGAAGGCTTCCTTTCGTTGGTGACACTTTAAGCATTTTGCAGTATGGACAATACAACGAGTATGTGGTCAAAAGCAAATCTAGTACATATAGTAAAAGACAGAAATGGCTGGCATGAGATGCGTCTCGATAATCGTTCAAAAATCGAAAATTAAACAAAATACTAGTAGAACATTGCATTTTCGCACGATTGATGGCATTTATTGGGTGGGTTGCAACCCGTATTTAATTTAATTTTCGATTTTTGAACGATTATTGAGATTCTCAGATGACCGTTTTATGTTAGCTATTTTTTCTGGTTTAAACTTAAGACTCAGTACTGCTTGTGTTCTGAAGTAAATAATTTTTTTTTAATGTTAAAACACAAAAAAAAAATCCAAGTAGGTAGAAAAGTTACATATGTCGCCTTTGGTGACATTTATTTGTTATAAATTTGTTTTTTAATCACATTTTTGTTTTGTTTGTTATAATGTTTAATGTGGAGAAAGTTAAACGAAAAATAATTCGACATAATGTTTACTGCATTATCAAAGATAAAACGATTGGAAATTAAAAACAATTTAACATATTTTTTAAAAACAGGTGCATTTTTAAATCTCTATTTCTGCTACTATATATAAAATGAACTGTGTGTGTGCGCGCGTGTGTGTGTGTGTGTGCGCGCGTGTGTGTGTGTGTGTGTGTGTGTGTGTGTGTGTGTGTGTGTGTGTGTGTGCGTGTGTGTGTGTGTGTGAAAGAGAGAGAGAGTTCCCTTTGGACTTAAAAACGGCTTTCACATGAAAGTACTTTATACGCCTGGAGTGTTCTTAAATAAGTTTTGTATCGGAATGTCTTCGATAAGTATCGATAATAGATAATCTATATAATCCCATGAAAAAAGAAACAAGCGATTTTGATCAAAGTTAATACCTTACACAGCCTAACATCACAAGTGCATTTGGGAAGTTTAATAAGCACATAAACCGAAAGACCCGACATATAAAATCAACAGTACATTCTTTGATATGACAGGGGCGTGTTCGAAATGGATGTTTCTGTTTAAAGCACAATTACATATGTAGTAAGGCCATGCATATAAAATTATTAGTAGGGTTTGACAGAGACACATTTGAAATCAATGTTTTCTGTTTAAAGCACAATTGAAGCATGATACTTGACTTTTTAAATTTAAACTTTATTTTAAGTCATTATATATAAAATAATTTTATAAAATCCACAGTAGGTTCTCTATAGTGCAATGTAGACTACGATATATTGTGGACTAAGTCACTGTAGGGGGAAATGTGAACCTTCCTCCCGGTGCACTGCGATGGGTCCCCGACTAGAGCAAGCAATCAATCGTTTTGATTAAAAAATGTGCGATTTCACAGATTTCAATGATAATGAAAAAAGAAGTGTGAAACAATCGTTGATCATAATTCAATCCCAGATAATATCGGGTCTCCCTGCTAATAATTAAATACACTTTAAACAAATATAAAACTTCACCACAGTATTCTCCTGGCAATTTTTTTTTCTTTTTAAATATACATATCCAAATGTAAAATGTATCTTTCGGAAAAGAAAATACGGTCACTTTTGAACCAGTTTTATAAATCCGACGGCTATTTCTTTGAGAATTGAAACAGAAAATTAGTATCCTTGTAATAGTCGTCTATCACACAACGGTGACCATTGTATGTTATTCTATAGCGTCAGCAGGTCACATGACTTATGTGAAACGGTCTCCTATTTACGATGGCCATGGCACAACCTTATTTTAAGTGGGTTTCTTTCAAATGAATTTTATGGTGGAGCTTTGGAAGCGCTTTCTTTCGTTGATGGTGCTTTTTTAAAAATCTGTTCGTTTTACGTGAATATTTTATGCGGATATCTGTCTATATATCTATAAAAGTGAGAACATGTATGTGTGTATGTGTGAACACTTCTCAATCTATATACTCAACGAATTCTTGATCTACAGACTTTAAAGTTGGTATATGGTATATAGGGTATTCAGACATATGGAAAACTTTTTAATCGGTTTTCGTCCGGAAAGAAGTGCTACCAAAAAGGTCAAAATTAAAAGAATTGGTACTTGGGGATTATCTCATTTTTATCTTAAACTGTTTCATGAATGTGCATTGCGTGAATCGTTCACCTGACGGATTTCTTATGTTAAGAATAAGTATATTTGAAAACACTTTTAAAGATTGTGTCAAACTAGCCTACTGGTTGTAGTACTTGATTCAGCGTCTTTAGATTTTGGTTTCGATTTCAGCTCGAGTATTTTGTTTTTTTTTTTACTTGCAAGAATTGAACTGTTTAGAAAAAATAATACTGGCATGCACATCTCTCAGTTTCTTTCCGTTTTTTTTTTTTACTTCATTTAAAAGAAAATAATGTTATGTTTTATACCTACGGTATTTCTGTTAATAATAAATACGAACTCTGCATTAATTAAAATTATAAATAAATGAATAAATGATTTTCATAATTATAATCCAACATCTATGGCAAACATTTTATTCATTCATGTTTGTTGACAAGTGTAAATTCCGCTACTTGAAACAATGAGGTTCTGAATTTTTAAGATGAGGATTGATAATTCGTATTATTTGGATTATTCAGACTACTGTTCGCATCTTAGGTGTTCTCACAACGTTTTGGTCGATTCTTCGGGTGTATTTTTCTGATCTCAGGAATTCGGGAATTCAGGCGGAACCCTTTATTTAATCCACTGGCATGTTTTAGTTCTGTCAGTCATAAACACTTCAAAGTAATTCGTAATTATATATTGGGACTCGCTCGCACTGAGGATTCAACCTTCAATTGCCAGAAGAGTGTCATTTACAAGTAAATTTTACCAAGTACTTTAGCTGTTACGCCACTGGTCTTTGCAGATTCCCGAGTTCAACAGAAAAATTCCGAGTTCGATAAGATACACCTAAAAAGGTTTGGAGGTCTCGCTGAATAATACGGGTGCTCCTTGATATATCCAAAGCCTTTGACAAAGTTAGGCATGAGGAGGGGCTGCTAATAAAAATTAAATCGTACGGTATAACTGGACATATACTAAATATAATTAGATACTTATTAGACAATAGAACCATCCAGGTTGTCATTGATGGACGTCCATCCAAGCAGCATAACATTAATGCAGGAGTGTTTCAGTGGTCGATCCTTGGGCCACTATTATTCCTGATATTCATAAAAATCTTCCTGGTAATATTGTGTCCGAGATGGGTATATTTGTTCATGATACAACACTCTATGACATGCACGAGGGACGAACGAATGTCCATAAACTTAAGACAATGGCAGGACGTTAGAAAATGGCCTCCAGACAGTAGTTGAACGGGAAAGCAAATGCATGGTAGCATTTAATGCTAGTAAAACTAAGCTGCTCTCCTTTAACAATTACAAGACGCTTCTCCAACCACCGATATCCATGACTAATAACACCCTACCTGAGAATTCTACCTTCAAATCTTACACCTAACATTCACGGGCAATATGAACTAAAACAAATATATTGAGGGCATTGAGAAGGCTGCTGCAAAGAAGGTGGGTCCCCTCTATCGAGTTAAAAAACTACTCACGCCTGAGAGTATACCGTACCTCTACAAGGCCACCATTAGCCCATGCACAAAGTATTGTTGCCACATCTGAGCAGGCATATCTACCACTAGCCTCTCCCTCTTGGATAGGGTCCAAAAAGAGTTTTCAATCTAATAGGTGCCACTTTGTCAACTAAGCTCCAACTCCTGTCCCATCGCCGCAATATTGCATCTCTGTGTTTGTTTTACAACCATTTTAATGGAATGTGCTCTGATGAACTCGTTGCTTTTGTGCCTCCTCGACGTACATGTCCCCGACAAACCCACATAGTAGCAAAACCTCACTCCTTTACTGTTGAGTTCCCTAAATGCAAGAAAGTCTTCTACTCTAACAGTTTCTTCTCGCGAACTGCTAGACTTTGGAATTCCCTCCCTGCTACCTGCTTCCGTTACTGTACTAATAGAAGTTTTTATGTGACATAAACCAACATTTTGCTTATCTTTCTTAGACCTGGTTATAAATAGTAACTCCTTACGTCGAAGTGCCGATATGCCTTGTTTGGTGCGAAGGTGAATAAAAAAAAGGAGAAAAAAATTAGTAGGTTGAATAAACCCTGTTTAGCTTTACAATATGAACAAAGAGGTTGAGTCTTCTATTAATTATTTTTCTTCTTGCCGCATTATATTTTCATGTATTTATTTGATCTGAGCAAAAGGTTTCTAATTATTCTGAAAAGACACGGTGCTAGCTTAATAATAACAGTTTTCTTTTCTGCATAACGAAACAGATTTGTAAAAAGAAAAAGTGATATCTTAAGATGTTTTAGGAGCTGTCTTGCATGGAAAATAAATATTTAGACCTTGGAATATAACTATAGTGTTATTCTTATATATATATATATATATATATATATATATATATATATATATATATATATATATATATATATCATTATCTTAGTACTGGCAACATAAAAGTGCTGCAAAACTGTTCTGTTCGTTGTATTAATTTTACTTTCCAGGTACAAGTATATAATTCATATATATAATTTTGTAATTAATACGTATATATATATATATATACAGTTGTGCCCGATATTATTCATACCCCCCCTTGAAAATTGAGTTTATTAGGTGTAACTTTGTTAGAATTTATTGTTTACGTCCATATTGATACATATTCTTAATAAACCTCTTCTGATCATTTTCGTCATTTTAAAATCTCGGGATACTTGTAATAAAAGAAATATACAGCTATTTATAAAATCTGCAATGTTCAAAAATAATCATACCCCCTTATTTTTTCAGTATTAATCGAGTTTCTGACTTTGTTTCCTGTTTGATTCTTATTTTGAATGCTTTTATACAACCTTTGATTAATTTCATTTCGTTTTTTGCATTTTTCAGAAATTAAAATGATATCAACTGAAAACCAATAAAAGAATAAAAATTATTAGAATGGGGAAGAAAAAAGAGCTTAGTAATGATCTTAGGGCTAAAATTGCGAATTCACATAAGGATGGTTTAGGTTAAAAGTCAATTTCCAAGAAATTTGAGGTCCCTACAGCAACAGTACAGAGCATCATCAAAAAATTCCAGAGCCACCACACAACAAACAACTTGATTGGTAGAGGAAGGAAAAGGAAACTGTCTGCTAGAGCCACCAGGAATATTGTAAGAAGTGTTAATGCAAATCCAACACCCACTACTAAGGACATTTTAGAAAATCTGGAGTCTTCTGGCATA
>NC_136489.1:52567374-52574874 GCF_053919585.1 Euprymna scolopes | reverse complement strand
CAGCGGTAGTGTTTATTTTTTTTGGGGGGGGGGTGCTTTGTTTTTTTGTTTGTTTTATTTGTTCTTGCAATAAATCTTATCCCTGAGTGGCTTACGAGCCTTGGTAAGTAGTGACCACCGTGTAAAAAAAAAAAAATTGTGTGTGTGTTTGTTTGTTACGTATTCGCTCTTGATTGGACAGAAGCTCAAATGAACAATTTCTTTCAGCCAATTAGAATCGTGAGAAATATCTACTCTGAATATTGGCGCGAAGTAGAAAAACACAAATACAGCGTTTCCTGCCTTTTTCTCGTTATCACCCTGAAGACGAACCGACACATAGTCCCAATCCAGCCTTATCTTCCTTTATGCTCCGAAGACAAATACAACACATATGGTGAGAAATATTCAGAAATTATTAAACGGCCAGCGGTTAATGATAAGAACTGAAAACCTGAGTGTGCCAGGTTCGAATCCTGTTCGTTCCACAGAAACACTTCTATCAAACCCACACCTGACTTACCACCTAGATAAATACTACACGAACAATGATGCACACCCAAACACCGCTCAACCAACACATATGTGCATAGGTTCACAAACGTATAAACTCGTTCATTAACATAACACACGCTTTTGCACGCACATATCACCATGTTTTCTATTTATATACACCTAAACGCAACGGTGTCAGTCGAAATTAACACGTGTAGTCAGTTTCTCCTCATACACAGAGCTCAAATCGATCTAACAAGCCATCTTCGAACCACAGAACAATTGTATGATCACAGTCATCTTCGCAAGCGACGAACACCATCATCATCATCATACACAAAGCAACTGTTGTCTTTCTCTCGAACATTCTCGTATTCTTTGTTCTTTATGGACACCTTATTTTGTGTTGAATTGACTTAAGTAATTATTTGTATGAATATTTTTATATATTGCCGTATCCTTACAAGCCACGCAGAAAACAATGTTTTTTTTTTATTTAAAAGTAAATAGAAAGTTTTTTTTACTATGTAAAAAGCTTTTATTGTGACATTTCGGTATATTCGCAGTAAATTTAAATTCCTTTTAAATATTTATTCTTCTCGTGTATTAGCATTAGAAAGGACGATTAATCTAAATCGGAAACGGGAATCGAAAAATGTTTTTTAGGTATCGAAATTGGTATCAGAATCAGAAATATTGTAGCGTAATTTTCCCATATCTCAAACAATTTTTTATTATCTATATATATATATATATATATATATATATATATATATATATATATATATATATACTTATAAAACTCAAATGACCTTGTAACGGGTGTTGTATCCTACATCCGATTTACGACTTCCGGTTGCGCATGCTTACATAATACATAAAAGCGTAAACAAAAAACACAAATCGCTACTTTTGCAGAATTTGACCTGCGCACTGAAATATTAACGTTATTATTTAGAAATTATTATTTAACATGTGAAGGGTGGGAATGTTTTTCAACTATTCTGTATTACAGATATTTTATTCCAAATAAATCGACTTTGACTAGTTGACAACCATAAGAACGATTTCTCCACCGTCTTCCATTTTTCATTTGTCCTCCATTTTTTAATACGCCTTACTTAAAAATATTCATTTTCTTCTACACTATTAACATAAATAAATAACCCCGAAAATTTGTTTTACTGTGTACGTTTTCAGCGTCCCAATTTTGTTTGTCGCCTTTAAATTATTCAAATAAACAATTCTTAATACCTTCTGCATTCTTTTTACATCGTTCATTTCCTTATTACGTTTAAGTTATTTTAACCCAACTTTCTTACAAATAAATCTACTTTAACCCGTTGACAACCATTAGAGTATTTTACAACGGCGATTTACCCACCGCCTTCCTATTTTTTAATTTGCTCTCCATTCTTTCTTATAATCATTCATACATTTTCTTCTACACTACCAACATAAATAAACAACCCCGAAAATGTTTTTTTTATTTGCGTTACAAATAAATAATCAACACGACAATAAAACGTATTGTTTTACTGTGTACGTTTTCAGCGTCCCAATTGTTTGTTTTGTTTTGTTTTTTTCTCGTTTAAATTAACCAAATAAACAATTGTTAATACTTTCTGCATTTTTTTACATCGTTCATTTCGGTATTACGTTTATGTTATTTTAGCGCAATTTTCTTAAAATAAATCTACTTTAACCCGTTGCCAACCATTAGAGCATTTTAGAATGGCGATTTACCCACCGGCTTCCTTTTTTTTATTTATTCTCCATTTTTAATACACCTTTCTTAAAAACATTCATACATTTTCTTCTACACTACCAACATAAATAAATAACCCTGAAAATGTTTTTTATTTGCGTTACAAATAAATAATCAACGCGACAATAAAACGTATTGTTTTAATGTGTACGTTTTCAGCGTCCCAATTGTTTTGTTTTTTTTTCGTATTTAAATTAAAAGATATATCAAAATTTGAATTTAACTTTAAGTATTATGGCATCTGTTCAATGCACATTTACCTATAAGTATGACAAACCACTTATAATTCAACGGCTGTTGTTTTTTAAATAAACAATTATAAACAGAACGACTCATAGAAATCAATGTATATTCTTTTTTCGTTTTAATATACTTTCATAGAAATGTTTCTATTTTCTTAACGTCACAGGTGTCACGCTCATATATTAATTTCATAGCTAATATAACATACTGAGCCAACGAGTAGTCTAGTATATATATATATATATATATATATATATATATATATATATATATATATATATATATATATATATATATTGGGGGGGGTATGTGTGTTTCTACATTTTTATATGAGTATTGGTTATTCGTATTATTTGAATTCTTCGGACTTATTTTCATCTTGATTGTCATTTTTATACCGTTTCGATCGATGTAATCTCCGACCTTCTTCACGTGTACCTTGTCGAAGTTAGGGATCTTTCTGTTGAACTCCGGAATCTATAATGGAGCCTTTATTTAATTCACCGTGATAGTATTCTCAGGATAGAAGTTTTAAGTAATTCGCAATTGTATTTTCGGTCGCCCACACTGGGGATTGAACTTTCAACCTTCAAAAAAGTATAACTTTTACAACTGATTTTTCCAACTCCTCTAACCACTGTGCCACGAATCTCTTCTGAAATTCTGTAAAAATTCCCGAGTTCAACAGATTTTTTTTTCGAGTTTGCCAAGGTGAACCTAAAACAGATAGGAGGTTACATCGAATGAAACTTTGTGAAAATGACATCCAAGATGAGAGCAGTTGTCCGAAAAATCCAAATAATACGAAAAATGTTTGTTTTGTTTTTTGCTTCTTTTTGTTTTGTTTTGTTTTTTCGCTTGGTGGTCACAACAAAATTCCCGTTGCTGATACTAATGATAGAAAAGTTAATATGTATTCATGTGAACTCAAAGGTTAACTATAACCTATAGATCACTCTTATCTCCAATAATTGTAATTTTACGTTATATGCACATATTAGGTAGGTTCTTACGGTAATCCGAACATCAACTTTGAAAAAATAATATAACTAAATATTTAGAGATTTGTAAAAAATCAGAATCGGTAATTGTATCAGAATCGGACATTTAAAAAAGAATCAACAATTGTGTCAGAATCAGGAAAAAAAAATTGGAATTGTCCTTTCACTAATTCATATGCAAATATATTATAAGGCATAATTCATATGCAAATATATTATAAGGCATAATCCATATGCAAATATATTATAAGGCATAATTCATATGCCAATATATTATAAGGCATAATTCATATGCAAATATATTATAAGGCATAATTCAATACTTAATAAATAAGAGAAAGTTAACAAAACAAATGAAACAAAAAAAGGAAGAGAATATAGTTTAACAATTTTCATAAGCAATAATGAATATTTATGTGATTTTCATGTCAAATAATAAGGAAAGTTATTTGGAAATTTAATGTTCAAATTGATATGTTATTTAGTTTAAGCTTGCATTCACAGACGTGTGAAATAAAAATGCGCTTTCGATATGATTTACTGTGAAACTGTTGTTGGGTGTTAAGATAAGTTCCTTTTTAAGTTTTCACTTGCTATAATATATACGAGTCTGTTATATGGTATACTAAAAATCACGTTGACACATTAGTTCTCATCAAATTACTGAAGTTAATAGACGTTGAGCCTGGTTAATACTAAAATGAATAAATATTCATGAGAACTAGCTGCTCTAAATGTTATCTCAGCAGTTTTTGTAGTCGTCCTGGATTCACATTTCCAAGCGTGGCAGAAAAGAAAATGTTATTTAAAACTTCAATATGACAGATCAATAAAAATGTTTTTTTTTTCAATTTTCAGTATGGCAGACCAATAAAAATGCTATTTCGAACTTAAGTGTGACAGACGAATGAAAATGCTATTTATAACTTTAATATGACAGACCAATAAAAATGCTATCTCAAACATTAATATGATAGACCAATAAAAATGCTATTTCAAACTTTAATATGACAGACCAATGAAAATGCTATTTCAAACTTTAATATGACAGACCAATGAAAATGCTATTTCAAACTTGAATATGGCAGACCAATGAACTGTTATTTAAAACATCTGTCTGACAGACCAATGAAAATGTTATTTCAAACTGTTGTCTGAGAGATTAATGAAAATACTATTTAACACTTTAGTGTGACAGAGCAATAAAATTGCTATTTCAAACTTAAGTGTGACAGACTAATAAAAATGCTGTTTCAAAATTCATCATGACAGACCAATGGAAATTTTATTTAAAACAACGTGAGGGACAGCTGATAGAGAGCGCCTTTTATTGAAATGAATGAACACATGTGAAAAAAAATTAAAGACATGAAATCAAACTTTTAATTGTTTTTTGATAGACGTAAGAAATCATTAGAAAACTGTTGTTCGTGTTTGTTGTTTTGAAAGGTTGACACAGAAACCTGCATCAGATTTTAACTCTTTCTTGTCAGGTTGGAGTTCATTTCCATTGTGAATGATTCAAGAACTTTCAAAGGTTAAAATCAAGCGTATCCTCGTTACTTTAAAAGAGGTTTTGTCTGTTAGTTGGTCACCTTGAACTTTCATTTATTATTGATTGAATGTGTTTTATTTTTGTTTTTTGCTTTTATTTCTATATTGTTTCTGGTAAATGTTAAAACTCGCGGTCAGAGAAAAACACGTAAAAAACTATATATGCATTTCAAATTACTTTGGATGTGTGTCTTTGTACTATATATATATATATATATATATATATATATATATATATATATAGAGAGAGAGAGAGAGAGAGAGAGAGAGATGTATATATACTCCTATAAATTCGTTTTTCTTTCGTGTGTATTGATATTCATATTAAAAACCTATTGTTTTATTTATTTAAAACTAAAATACAATTTTGTTATACATGGGTTGTGGAATTGCATTCACTAGCTAATATCTAGCTAATTCGAATATTCTTTTAAACATTCATTTTAATTAATTCTCTATTAGTTGCTTCGGTTTTCTAATAGGATAATCATCTTTAGTAAACTATTACGTGTAATTATATGCATACAGATATTCTACATGATTTATACTTGCATAATATTTGCGTAAAAATCTTATAGTAAACACAAAATTGTTTCCATATATATTTATGTGTACGTATATATTTTTGTTTAACAAATTTTGCCTACCAAACTCCTAAAATTTTTGGTCTACAGACATGAAACTTCATATATAAGGTATGTGAATTCATGCGAAACTTTATATTTGGGTTTTAGCCTGGAAAAATCGGTACAAAAGTGTGAAAATTAAAAAAAAAAAAATGAAATTTGCCAGGTGACGATCGAACGCCGGCATTACGAATGCATGACGTAGTAGCTATTAGTTCATGTTTTAATTTTTAGCCTTGCAGTAAAAGGCTTTTCATAGCCCAGTCATTGACGACAGAGGCAAAATAAATCGTGAGCTGAACGTTTTCGTTTCGATTCTCGGTGGTGACGCATAACTCTTTTTTTATTTACTTTTTAAATATTACTATATATTGCATCCAATCTATCTATCTATCTATCTTTCTCTCTCTCTCTCTCTCTCTCTCTCTCTCTCTCTCTCTCTCTCTATGTATATATATATATATATATATATATAAGTGAAAATGTCTGTCTGTCTTTTCTCTATGGTAGTTAAGGAAGACTATTATACAGAAAAGCATTACTATACATATTCACACTTTTTATATATACATATGTACATAACCTTATGAACAGTACAATGGGCCCGAACAAAGCCGGGCGGAACTGCTAGTATATATATATATATATATATATATATTATTCAATTTTCACCTCAAACAAGGCACAATGCGACTTTGAAGTAGGGGACTACTATCCGGGTTGCAGGGGCATTATGAAGGAAGATGAGTAACAAGATGTTTGTTCACATTACACTTGAATTTCTGCATATCAATACAGTTGGGAAAGCAGAATTCCGGAAGGGAGTTCCAAAGTCTTGCAGTTCTAAGGAAGAAACTAATTATCTCTACTGTAAAGGGGTCGCACTTAGTTGCTTGTTGGGTTTGTCGGGTGTAGTCACGTCGAGGAGGTACAAGTGCTTGTAGTTCGTCAGAGCATTCATCATTAAAGTACTTGTAGAACAGGCAGAGGGATGCAACATTTCATCCATGGGACAGAGGCTGAAACTTAGATGACAATTCAGGACCTATCAGGTTGACAACTCTCTTTTGGACCCTGTCCAAGAGTGAGAGACAAGCAGCAGATGCATCAGCCCAAATGTAACAACAGTATTCAATACATGGGCGAATGGTGGACTTATAGAGGTATAGGATACTGTCAGGCGTAAGTAGTTTTCTAACACGGTAGCAGCAGCCTTGGCAATGCTCTCAATGTATCTATTCCAGTTCATGTTCCCTGTAAACGTTAGGCCGAGAAGTTTAAGGAATTACTGTCAGGTAATGTGTTCTTGGCCTTTGCTATTGGTGGTTGAGAAGATGTCTTGTAGTTATTGAAGGAAACAAGCTTAGTCTTGGCAGCATTTAATGTGACCATGCATTTTTGTCCCCATTCCACAACAGATTGGAGATCATCCTCTAGTGTTTCTGCCATTTCCTTAGATATGTGTTCATTTATATATATATATATATATATATATATATATATATTACTAAACGAGTAATCATTTTTATTTAAAATCAATTTAGAATAATGCATATAAAATTAAGAAGAGCACGCTTTAAATGTGCCAACATTATGTGAATAAAATAACTCAAAAACAAAATAGACACCGATATCATGTTTATCTACAAATGATAACTTGAATTTTGACACGAAATAATTCCTAATTTAATAACATTTATTAATATTAATTATTAATTAATGTAATATTTAACAAAAAACAAAGTGAAAATATTTTAAATGCCTATAGAGAATTTTCTTCACCTCTTCTCTGACCACGAACTTTAACGTTTTCTTAAGGCTCTTTTGAAGAAGA
>NC_136489.1:52549874-52562374 GCF_053919585.1 Euprymna scolopes | reverse complement strand
ACTTAACTTAAATTTAACTTAAAATTTAACTTAAAAATAAATACTTAATATATAGCACAAGCTTTAAACTTTTTAACGTAAAATAAATAATTAATATATAACAAAACTTATAAAACTTTTAACTTCAAATAAATACTTTACATATAACAAACATGATAAAACTTTTAGTTTAAAACTAAATACGTAATATATAACACAAGTTATAAACCTTTTAAATTGAAAATAAATAGTTAATATATAACACAAGTTTTAAAACTTTCAACTTAAAATAAATACTTAATATATAACAACAGTTATAAAACTTTCAACTTAAAATAAATACTTAATATATAACAACAGTTATAAAACTTTCAACTTAAAATAAATACTTAATATATAACACGAGTTATAAGACTTTTAAATTAAAACTAAATACTTAATATATAACACAAGTTATAAAACTTTTAAATTAAAACTAAATACTTAATATATAACACAAGTTATAAAACTTTTAAATTAAAAAAAATACTTAATATATAACACAAGTTATAAAACTTTCAACTTAAAATAAATACTTAATATATAACACAAGTTATAAAACTTTTAAATTAAAACTAAATACTTAATATATAACACAAGTTATAAACCTTTCAACTTAAAATAAATACTTAGTATATAACACGAGTTATAAAACTTTTAAATTAAAATAAATACTTAATATATAACACGAGTTATAAAACTTTTAAATTAAAGCTAAATACTTAATATATAACACAAGTTATAAACCTTTCAACTTAAAATAAATACTTAGTATATAACACGAGTTATAGAACTTTTAAATTAAAACAAATACTTAATATATAACACGAGTTATAAAACTTTTAAATTAAAGTTAAATACTTAATATATAACACAAGTTATAAAACTTTTAACTTAAAAATAAATACGTAATATATAACACAGGTTTTAAACATGTTAAATAAAAAATAAACGTGTGTTTTGACGAAACCGATACACTACACTTCCCCACACACAAGCATTCGTCAGTTGTATTTCTTTTGTGACTGAAAAAAAAAATCAACCGCCAAACGATGTGATTCTGCGCGAAAAAAAAAACATCTGCTCTGATAACCCCCGCGCGATTCCCATATTAGGGGTAAGAATACCGTCTTGTACCAAACTTTACTCTGGTTTGCCTTGACGGACGGCTGTTTAGGATCTGTGTCTGTATTGACGGTGTGTTCTTAACAACCCCATCCCAAAAAAAATCAGGATAATGATTCGTCATCTTCTGTCAGTTACTTATTTACTAAAGTTATATTCATAAAGATGCTTAGTGTGTATTGATCTTGCAATATTAATAAAGCAAGATCATTGATTAAACAACTTTTTATACATATTATATATATATATTCAAAAATGTATATATATATATGTATATATATATATATATATATATATATATATATATAAATGATGCGTTTAAATAAGTATATATAATATAAAAATATTGCGAAAATTATTAGTACATTAATATTGCAAGATAAAAATTGAATAAATTGCAATATTTATTAATTCAAAAAAAATCTTAGCCCAAGAGTTCAAAGTTTTTATAGGATTTCCTTTTTAAATTTCTAATAGATTAATAAATATTTTGATCATTATGTTTTATTTCTATCATCAATTTTCTTGTTTATATATATATATATATATATATATATATATATATATAGTGTTATCATCATCATCATCATCATCATTATTTTTTTTTTTTTTTTTTTTTTTACTATAATAATTATTAAATATCCACAGGTACTACTGTTTCAGCATTTCGGGAAACATCAGTGCAGGGTGTCACGATTAACGCCAGTCCAGAGATTCGAACCCCGCCAACAGAAGTCATGTCTGACTTCATTAGCAAGGAGTCGAACCATTATATATATATATATATATATATATATATATATATATATATATATATATATATATATATATATATATATATATATATATATATTATTGAATAGCACGGTGTTATTCTGTTTTACAATTTTTCTTTTTATCTTCTCCAATCTCTGAATAATTATTTTTGTGTTCTTCTCGAAATTTTATAAGTTGATCCATAATCGAGAGCGCTTTCGACAGAAGTACTTCTATCATCCTCAGACATATTGTTGAAATAAATGTAGAAATTGTTTTTTAAATTACATATATATACATATTTTCATAGTCACGTGGTAGCTTGTTACAAGTTAGGTGGGCGGACTTTTTTTATTATATTAAATATATTTCCATACATATGCATATAAACATACATATTCGAAATTTATCCCAAATATTTCTAAACGTTTCGGCTACACTCATAATGAATATTATTTATCTGAGGCTTCTTTGGGACCAACATTTAGTAACTTTTTTATGGCTAATCTAGAAAACACAGTATTTAATTTGATAGAGAAGCCTCCTATTTATGTTCGATATGTTGACGATATATTAATTCTTACCAATAACACAGAGGAAATAGAATATTTAAAGGGTATATTTCAGAATATTTCCTTTCTTAACTTCACATACGAACTAAGTACTAATAATAAAATCTAGTTTTTAGACGTTCTCATTTACTCTAGTAGCGATGAATTTATCACCTCCGTTTTTAAAAAAAAACCTACATCTGTTAATCCCTGTATTTTAAATTTTAAAAGCGAATGTCCATTCCGTTATAAAACGAATATAACAAGGAATCTTATACATCGTACAAAGCTGATTTCCTCAAACAAAATAAATATTCTTTAATGAATTAAAAATATAAAACAAGTGTTAGTAAATAATCAATTCCCAAACTCTCTTGTAGAAAAAGAAATAAAACTAGCCATTAGCAATTTGAATCAAATTAGTAATATCCAAGAAAATTATCAACCTGTTAATATATATCACCGTAACTGGTTACACAAGTACTCAAAAATCGATGAAAGTATTCTTAAAAATATAATCCGTAGATACGTGGCTCCCAATAATAATAAAAAAAATAAAATTTATTATATATTATAAAAAAATACAGACAACAAGCCTTGTAATGAAAAACATTTCGCAGGCAAGTGTCCTGTTAGAAAGGACCAATGTAGTTTACAAATTCAGCTGCGCAATAGCAGAGTGTATCTCCAATACTAGTAGCTACATTGGGTCAACAACTAACACATTGTCGCGAAGATTGACTCTCCACCTCCCTGACTCTAGCTCCATATCACAACATTTGAAGGGAAAAGTCTGCCATCATTCGGAATTTCGAAGAACTATGGTAGAAAATACAAGAGTATTGCAGAGTGAGAGAAATGTAAATAGGCTAAGAATACTCGAGGCGTTGTACATTAAAACAAAGAAGCCTCAGATAAATAATATTAATTATGAGTGCAGCCAAAACGTTTGGAAATATTTGGGATAAATTTCGAATATGTATGTGTGTGTATATGTATATAAATATATTTAATATATAAATAAAAAAAAAGTCCGCCCACCTAACTTGTAACAAGTTCCCACGTGACTATGAAAAAAATGTATATATATGTAATTTAAAAAAACAATTTCTACATTTATTTCTACAATATGCCTGAGGATGATAGAAGCACTTCTTTTGAAAGCGCTCTCGATTATGGATCCAACTTATACAATTTCGAGAAAAACACAAAAAGGACTATTCAGAGATTGGAGAAGATAAAAAGAAAAATTGTAAAATAGAATAACTCCGTGCTATTCAAAATGAGAAGATGATGCATAAATATACGCAATATGTATATATATATATATATATATATATATATATATATATATATATATATATATATATATGTGTGTGTGTGTGTGTGTGTGTGTGTGTGTGTGTGTGTGTGTGTGTGTGTATATATATATATATATATATATATATATATATAAGACTAAAACTTTCTGCTGTGGTTTCAAAGTCAAGAACAGCCGTGTTTGAATATCTGGTTAAGTGGCAGTTTTAGTCATTTAGAACTGCTTGAAAGCTTCACCGCTCACTCATTTTTCAACCAAATGTCAAACAATTATAACAATTTATAGATCACCTTCTGGGCTATATTGTGAAATGAAAATTTCAATTTTCGTACAGTAAAACAAAATTATAAATGAATTATTTGGTGTTCAAAATATTAAAAATATGTAAGGAGGAGAACGACGTTTTTTTTATGACTGATTCCATAGCAATCACGTCGCTTCAGCAACTACTGTTGCTACTAATTTTTGCTGCCGCGAAAAGAAAAGTAACAAGTTAAACAGAGAGAATGAAAGCATAAAACGGAGATGATTATTAGGGGGTATTTTATTGAAAGCAGACGAGTGCCGTAGATTGTCATTATATATGTGTATATGGGGGCAAAAATAAGACAGAAATTAAACAAAGAACAAGTGGACGCCTGGAAAAAATCATGGGAAAATCATCAAGAATTTTGTTAAAATTCAATTTATAACATTATATAATCAATTTTAATGCTGCAATGTTTTAAGTTAGAAAATTATTATATATTTATTGTAATATCTTGTCTTTTTCTTTTCCAATTTTAACAACGAGTCCTTTACTTTTCCATGTTTAAGCCTAACCATATTTTCATGCTCGCATTTTTGTATTGTAATACACAGACACACACACACACACTCATATATATATATATATATATATATATATATATATATATATATATATATTAAATAAAAGGTAATGAATAATAGTTACATATAACTTTATTATACAATCATCGTATACTGAATCATTTATGTGTAATTATATCTTAATATTTTAATTTTTATTTTACTTAATCCGTTACATGTCTTGCTTGCGTTTATTTATATTCTTTATATTTTGTGTAATGTTGTGTCTTCTCCTCTTCTGATGAGGGGCATTTAGCTTCGAAATGACATTGTCTTAAAAGATTTATCTCTCTTATTATCTTTCTTATTGATCTGATGATATCATAAAGTTAAGTTTTATTCATCATCTTTTACTTACTATATTTAATTGTTGCTCTTAACCGTGTTGAACTTTTTCTATCTTGATAAGTTGGCTTTGATAATATATTTTCTTTGTTAACTTCATTTAATATACATATATATATACATATATACATATATATATACATATATACATACACACACATATACATATATATATTACACACAAACACACACACACACACACACACATATATATATATATATATATTGTATTGAACTAAGGTTATGTAGTATATTGATTATAATGGACTACTTTAATCTTTTGTTTTATAGTTAGTTTTATTACCTTTAACTGTTAAAATAACACAGGAACAAGAGGCGAAAGAGATAAACAAAAAATACTCAAGAGCGATATAAACTCTATAAAATAAGATCGAGGTCGTGTGATATAGACTGAAATAGTATATAAAAATTTGAAGCCATTAAAGTTATAAAATAGAATAAAAAATATTTTAAAATCTCTCTTGGACTGATATCCGACTTATCTTATTAACCTTAGAAAAATAAGTAGAAGAGTTTTCTTTACATCAGTATACGATGATTGTATAATAACGCAGAATAAAATACAACTCTCTCTCTCTCTCTCTCTCTCTCTCTCTCTCTCTCTCTCTCTCTCTCTCTCTCTCTCTCTCTCGCTTTCTCTTTCTGCCTTGCTTTGCAATATCATTGGACGTGCTCCTACAAGTTGGACATCTAAGCGCCGTTTTCATAAAAATGATGTTCTTTACATATTTCTTCTAGTAGAAGTCACATAAACTTCCAGAACTGATCGGCAAGTTTTGAGTAATATTTACTTATGCATTATGTACGAATATTCTCTATGTTTGACCCCTTGAACATGTGTCTGTATTGATTGTATTGGGATTGTAATGTATTTCCTTTAGTATTAATGTATGTTGCTCTTTTGTTTATGTATTACTAGCAAAGCCTGTGTACTGCCGTTGGAAAACTGTCAAGCTCAAGAAAATTATTATTATTATTATTATTATTATTATTATTATTATTATTATTATTATTATTATTATTATTATTATTATTATTATTATAGATACAACACTGAACAATGCAAGAAAAACGGGACATTTGAAAACAACGAAAGCCAATTCTACCAAAATGTGAACGGAGGAAAAACAAAAACAAAATGAGCAAACCCGACAAAAACAAAACTCTACTGGATTAAGATATGGGAAGAACGACAGGATAACAATAGAAATTTCGAATGGCTGAAAGACATGAAAGGAGAGTTACAACAAATAGAAGAAGGAACAGTGAATGAAATCAGGAAAAATGGCAAACTGGAGAACACCAGGGCACGACGGGATACATGCATACTGGTTCAAAACATTCACAAAATTACACGTAAGACTAGCTCAAAACGTGAGAAGATGTATACAGGAAACAAACGTGCCAGATTGGATGACAAAATGTACAACTACACTGATACATAAGGATACAGAGAAAGAAACCACATACAACAACTATAACCCTATCACGTGATTACCCACGATGTGGACAATACTAATAGCACAATTGAGGGAACAAATCTACCACTCCATGAATAATTATGGATTTTCCCCCGATAAACAGAAAGGATGTCAGAGAGGAAAAAGAGGAACACATTATCTGCTAAACATAGATCAAAAGATCCTAAAGGAGGTAAAAAGAAGGCGAAAGAATTTAGCCATGGCATGGATCGACTACAAAAAAGCATACGACAGGATCCCCCAATCATGGATAAAAGAATGTTTAAAATATATATAAAACACCGAGCATGATAATCAACGTGATTGAAAATGCAATGAAACATGGATACTGGAATTGACAGTTGATGGACAACACATAACAGAAATTAACATACAAAAGGCATCTTCCAAGGAGATTCACTATCACTGTTGCTGTTCATCATAACTATGATGCCCCTGAACAATATACTGAGAAGGTGCCAAGCGGGATACAAGTTCTCTAATATAGAGGAAAAAGTGAATCACCTGATCTACATGGACGATCTGAAACTTTTTGCAACGACCAAAAAGGAACTAGATACACGAATAAACACTAACAAGATCTTCAGCCAGGATATCCAAATGGAAAAATACGCACTACTTCTTATAAAAAAACGAAAACTAGAAACGACAGAAGGTATGGAACTACCCAACCAAACGTTGATGAGCGAATTAGTGGAACAAATCGCCTACAAATACGTGGGAGTTTTGAAAGCAGACACTATCAAAGCAACAGAAATGAAAGAAAAAATTGGAAAGGAATGACGTCACTTCCTTTGAAGTTGCACACGCTCAACCGTTGAGGAACGGTATTACTCAACTCACTTTACCTGTAATACATGTTTCTTTCCTAAAAAGCACAGAGATTGAGATCATACAGATCCAAATTGAAACAGTGCAAACAAAACACTGCCATTGAAAATAGCGACGGTTATTTTTATCAAAACATAAACAAAGGAACAACAAAATCAACAACACTTGAAAGAAACAAAACTCTAATGTAACAAGCGAGAAGGCCATAACAGAAATGCCAAAATGGCTGAAAAACATGAAAAAAGGGTTTCGATAAACTGAAGAAGGGTCACAAAAAATTAAAGAGGAAAAATTCAAGAACACTCCAAGCTGGACACCGGGAGTTCAAGATGGAATACACGTATACTGGTTCAAAAATGCACGATACAACAGAAAATACTAACTAAAAACCTGAAACGTTGTATCCACGAAAGAGACGTGCTCAAATATATGACAAAGGGGAGAATCACATCAATACAAAAAAAAGAACTACCCAAACAACTACAGGCCCATAACTTGCTTAAGAATCATGTGGAAAATTCTAGCAGTACAAGAGACAGAACAAATTTATCACTCCTCTAATAATCGTGGAGTACTTTCCGAGAAAAAGGAAGGAAAAGAGAGATGCATGGTTTGCTATGCATAGATTAACGATCCTGAAGGACGTGCAAAGTAGAAAAAGAAAATAGTCATGGCACGAACCGACTACAAGACAGCTTACGACAGAATCAAAAAAAAAGCATGGGTAATAGATGGCTTGAGGATGTTCACGATACCAGATAAGATCGTCAATTTAATTTTTAAAATGCAAACAATGATAACATGGAAACTTTTACTGGCAGCTGCAGGATAATAGCTATTTGAGATGAAGAATTCAAGGAGATTCACTATCACCGTCACTTTTGAGGATAGTCATGACCCCTCTTAATTAAGGAAATTTCAGACTGGATTACAATTTACTAATACAAAAGAAATAATAAACCATCCCATGAGTATCGACAACCTTAAACTATTTGCGAGAAACACAAGCATAATCTTCAACTTTTTTTTATTATCACACATAAATAGAAAATAATGTATGTTATTGATAATGCGGATAAGGCAAAAATGTTTATACTAAATTTAAGAGATTTATGGTCACAACCCTTAATATTTTTAATAAACCAACGGGCCGTAAAATACGCTTAAATGTATGTTAATTCATACTAATTTCTTATTTATTATTACAGAGCCAATTCTCTATCGAATATTAATATATAGTGGTGATTTCCAAAGTTAAATAAGATGAGTTGGATGCCATCAGCAAGAATCGAAACCAAACGTTTAATTTAATTTTATTATATTGAGCTGACTTTGAAAACTTACTTTTTCTGATTGGAACAATTTTACTAGAATTAAATCTGTAACCAGACGGGATAAATTTATTGTAGAACTAGCGGGGGTAGGAAACGCCTAATCTTTCTGGGTTGTAAAATACGCTTAAATATATTTTAATTTACGCAGATTTTCGTATTGATTATTACATAATCAATTCTCTATTGAATATTATATTGTACCTAATATATAGTACTGATTTCAAAAGTTAAAAAATAAAAATGACTAATGTGCCATCAGCTTGGATCGAAATCAAAACAGCGCTCCTACCAATGTGACTATCGAGAGATAATGTAATATTAAACGACTTGAAGAAATAAATTGAATTTGCGCATGCGCAGAAAGAAGTAAAAATATATTGGCAAGTTGAAATGAACAATTTGCATTTCATATAAACATCTATATGCGTTAATAAACGAAAAAACGCATCAAGTGCGCTTGAAAGACAAATCACAACGTAATATTAGGAAAATATACGAATATTTTACTTGTTTGAAATTTATAATATAATCATATTTCGGATCCAAACACCATCCTCAGTATGGTGTTTTCTTTTTTTCTTCTTCTTTCTTGCCATGTTATACAGTTGGAGAAAGATAAGTCTGTTTGTAAAGAGCCGTGCGTTGTATCTCAGCGGTTGTATTTTGAAATGTTGGCCAATCTCAGCGGTTGTATTTTGAAATGTTGTTATTTTCGCGTTGTCTACTCACTGTTCCAACTATTATACAGGTAGAGGATTGCGTCAGGAGTGAGATATTTTATGAAGCAACAGATTTGATATAAGTGTAACAGAGCCGCTATAACTTGTAGCAGCAACAGCCGCATGACACAATTGCAAATGACCAAGCAAGTGTGGGAAGATACGTAACATCGGAGGAAGTGAAGAAAAAAGAGGAAGAGAAAAAATGAACTACGTAGAAAAATGCGAATCTGGTGAGATGGACGTGTAGCCACGTGGTAGCGGCGAGAGACTTTTAAGCCTTGTCGAGACGGCAGGGTTTTGTAAACCACATGGCAGACGAGATAAACTAAAAACTTTTTTAAAACGAGGCAATGTGTTATTTTAGAAGGACCATGAATAAATAACACATGTTATTTCAACTGGAAAAGCAGAGTTGAATTCTATTTTTTGTTTGTTTTTTTTTTCTTATGCGACTGTCTCAAGACACAACGTGTGAATCCGAGTGTTAAAATGCTAGGATACCGTTGAAGAAGAATAACGACTATGTTATATAAGAATCCAATTGCAATTCATTATTGTCGATTAAGAAAAAGAATATCATTGTCACACTTCGATGTTAGTAAAAATATTAGACCAGATTATCTGCATAAAAATATTGACGTTCCAGTCAACCGATGAGTAGTTTTATCGAGGTTGTATTTGTGATATTTTAAACGTTTCCCACCCCACCCTCGCCCAAGTGTTAGAATATAAAAAGAAATACGAAAAGGTATACACAAAGACAGGGAATAAGTTTGAAATAATAACCATCTTCCGTTCTTGTTAGCTTCTTACATCAAATGGATTCATGCCTTGTGTGGCGCAATTTCTATACCGGAAATTGTTCATCACCAGACATAAAGTAGAGCTAAGCTTAGGTTGTTGCTCAACTTGTGGCAGATGGCGAGAACAAAAGAACCAGATATAATTTTAAACTTAGTTTTAAAAGTGACTGGGTTTTACGACATTGAGGACAGTTTGCGACGGTCGATAACATTTACAGTTGAGGACAGTGTCCGGTTGATGACAGTTGCGAGTCGGACACTATCATGGCTTGGACTAAGCTCCAAGAGATTTATATGAGCTGACATCAGCTTCGATAAAACGTAGATGTGGACCTTAGCGTGTAGAGTGTCGATGGTATTACCCCCACCCCTGGAGTGCAACTAATATTTACAGAAAGTAGTGGAATTTGTGTTTTTCTTTCTTTTATTTTTTATATTTGTAAACCCGTGTTTTTGATTTTGATACAAAAAAGATTATACGGAAAATCGAAAAATTAAAAAAAAAAAAAACAGTCATAAAGCAAAGTGTCTCTGCTGCATTTAATAATTTTTGTGTGAATGAAAAAATGCTACCTAAATATACCAACTTCTAATATATATATATATATATATATATATATATATATATATATAATTATTTCCACTCCCAGACATCATCGCAGCCAACAAGCGCCACGAAAGCCAAAAAGCCGGAAGTTCAAGACTCGAGTTTCGCCCTCATATGGGCTCATCAGTAAAACCCATCCGAACTCAGGATTCGAAACCCAAGCCTCTTGCATGCGAAGCAAGCACTCAACCAACTGAGCAATAAAAGACAACATGTAAGTGACTGGTTTTCTTGAATATTAAGAATCTAAGTGTAAGCATTTTTTATTCATGACATTTTAATGGAGGTTTCACATTATATGCATGCTCTTTCGTTCGGGCATTTTTCCATTCTCTGCGTCAACAATTTTAGTCGTTTGTCCATAGTCATAATTTATTTTAGCATACATTATTAAACATCTTTAACATCCTTAGACTGACTGTGGAAATGTAATTTCATTCAATGTAAAATAAAATGTTATAAATCTATCTCTCACTTACTCACTCACTCACTCTCTCTCTCTTTCTCTCTCTCACACACACACATACACACACACTGATATATATAGCTCTATTTATCAATTCAATAGAGAAATGAGATCAAGTGGGTGTTACAAACCCTCTTTATAAGTAGGTATTTCAAAGCCGAATGCTTCTCACCAGAAGAGGTGAGATAGAGCTAGGTTACATACGATGCAATGCTATATCTATATCTGGAAGGAAAACACAATATATATATATATATATGTGTGTGTGTGTGTGTGTGTGTGTGTGTGTGTGTGTGTGTGTGTGTGTGTGTGTGTGTGTGTGTGTGTTGATTATGTTTTTGTAACGCTTCATCAACACAAAAATTCTATAAATCCCCGCCTTCCCGTTTTTGTTCGGTTATACCACTACACCCTCGACACCTATATGAGTTTTTCGTTAATTTCTTCTGGAAATTCAAACCGTGATGGAATGTATGCATCCATGCGCAGATGTTTGATTCTGATAAGGCATATACTGATAAGACACATACTCGGAATGGATTGCACACGAGGTCATTATCACCATAAAAGAGAAATGTACGAATCTACTGGAAATGTATACACGTATGGTATGTCGTATGTATGTGGTACAGTAATGTCATAGTAAGCAATCCCCCAGCTATGTGAACGTTGTTAGTATCTGTAATAGAAAATGCCTCATGAAATAGCTGGAACTTGTAATTCAACTGATCTGTTATTTTTGCATGTGCGCAAATATGCATTTAAAGGCATTTAATTTTTAACGTTTCCTTATCTATCCGTCGGCAATTCAAACGTTAACAACTAAGGCTGAAGTCCGAAATATTTTGGTTTCAATTCATGCTGTAACGTTTGAAATCATCACTCTATATTAGGTACAATATGATAATCATTAGAGAATTGGCTCTTTAATAAGAAATACGAAATCTGTATTAATTAATATGCCATATTTAGGCGTATTTTACAACTGGGCAACGCCGGGTGGCCTGCTAGTATATATATATATATATATATATATATATATATATATATATATATATATATATATACTATTATTTAAAAATCATTTTATGTGTGTGAGTTCCTTCCTTATAAGTTCCGAAACGACTAAGCCTATTTTTTGCAAATTTCACGCAAAGGTAATTTATATATCTGGCAGTGCTCTTGTATAAATATATATATGTAGATATATGTATATGTATATATATATATATGTATATATGTATGTATA